>NW_012147819.1:787332-821248 GCF_000956105.1 Propithecus coquereli | reverse complement strand
GTATTTAAGATTTCAGAGAATATGCTGGATCCATGCTGATAACACATTCACAACATCTCTCCTAAGAACACTATTACTAATGAAATACTGGGATACCATACAATTTGTTAATCCTATACCACTCTGTCACGGAGGTTCCAGTGTAGTTCTATTGAAAATATTTAAAATAACTTTAATATTTCCAAAGGGCTAAAAGCGCTCACTTTTCCCCCCCATATGACATGATCCATTTCTTACTATAAGTACTTCTGAGGCATAAATATAGCTAAAAATGATAAAATAAGACAAAGCTGTTATAAAATAAGAGTAAGAAAAAATGCCTGCAGATTTAAATTCAGAGATAACTTTAAGTTGTTAATGTTGTGCACTCTTCTGTGTAGTTTATAAGATGTATAGATTTAAACAGTTTGTGGAACAAAAATTTTAGAAATTAACTTTTCCTAGGACATAAACAATCACTGCTACATATCTTGCTCCTGATTTATCTTCTCTATGCACAATCAATAAAAAGTTACAACTAAAATGTCACTTGTCTTTTCAAAAAACAACATGATGTATATAGTTTGTTGGTTTTTCAATTAAATGTAGCATTATTTTCATTGTTCTTGCCTTATAAATTCCCACTATTTCAATAACTACTACTGTTTTTGCTTTTTTCTACTTCATTAAGAACAAGTCTTATGTTCAGTTTGGGACATTGTTTCACTACCAATGGCTACTGAACTACTAGTGAAAGGTTTGGTTCAGGATAAAATAGGACAATGAGTAAATCAAGGCCTGTGGGTTTCATGTTGCTTGCCTGGCTTCTCATTTGGACCTGAGATCAAATCTCAAACCTCCCTTTCACTGTATACAAAGCAGATTAATTGGAAGTGGGAGGAAAAGAGGAAAGGGAAAGTTGAAGGAGAGCTTTCCAAGCAAATACCTTAGATGTTAAGAGAAGCCATTTTTCAATTGCTAGTTTAGTAGGGGCTCCAGCTGGGTAGGGATAGGCACAAAGAGGTTTACACTTTAGGAGAAGCAGTACCACACATCTGCCTGCAAATTCAGAGTCCAGTGGTAGGCTGGATCTTTGGGGCACCAGGGGTTATACTTTACTGTGTGCTCCCATGACCTATTTGTGTGAGCATGGAGAAGGGGCAAGCTCTCTAGTGTCTCCTATGAAGGCACTAATCCCATCATGATGACCCTAATTAACCCTAATTACTTCTTCATCTCCAGATATCATCACTTTGGGGATGAATTTTGGGGGAACCCAAACATTCAGTCTGTAACAACTACTTAGTACCAATAAAGGTATTCACATATTAATCAATTTAGTTTCCTATTTGCTAAAAACTGAAAGGGCATGTGTATTTAAGCTGTAGCTATTAGCAAGGACTTTTAAAGTTTATGAAATACACCTTGAAGAAATGGGAACACTTTATGTCCCTGAATAAATGGGAAGACTCAATATTGAAATATGTCAGTTCCCTCAAGTTAATTCCTATCAAAATCCCAATGCTGTTTTGTTGAAAACTTTCCAAAATAATTCCAGTTTTCATCTGGAAGAATAAATGTGTATCAATATATAAGAAAATTTTGAAAAATCAAAATAATAAGGGAGTATTTGACCTACCAAAAGTCAAAAGAATATGGTGTGGGCAAGAGAGTTAATAGATCAATCAAAAGAATAATATATCTAGAAAAAGACCAAGAATTTAGTATATGATAAAAATAGAGTTTTTAATAAGTGGTAAAAAGATGGTTTATTCAGTAACTGGTATTGGGGCAACTGGCTAAGTATATAGGATTTTTTTTAAGTCAGACACCAAAATGAAATCTAAAAGGATTAAACTCTGAAAAGGAAGAAAAGAATGAAGAAAGAAATGAACAAACTTGGAAATACTAGAAAAAATATAGGCAAATGTAAATATTTTAATAATCTTGTAATAGGGTCGATCTTTTTTAAAGTGTGACACTAAAGAAAAACTTGAGCATAAAAATACTAATGGTTAATAAAAGTATGAAAATATTTTCAGCATCACTAGAAATGAAAGAAATGCAAGCAAAACAATGATTTTTTTTTTTTTTGGCCTGTTGCATTAGACAAGAATGATAGTACCAAACATAGACAAGAGCATAGGAAAATGGGTACACTGTTAGAAAGATAAATCGGTTATAAATTGGTACACTCTTCTGTTATTATGATTATAGTTGACATACATTAAATACTTACTAATTGCCAGACATTGTTCTAAGTGTTTTACACGTGTTACGTCATTTAATCCTCAGAATAACTCTCTTATCCCCATCTTACTGATGAGAAAATTTAAGTATAGCTACAGCTAATAAATGACAGAACTAGGATTCAAACCCAGAAAATCTGATTTAATATGTATACATATTTTGTCAGGATATAAATTTATTCTGAGAAAACAAAAATGTTAAGGACATTTGTTCCAATGTATGCAGTTCCATAGACCCATATTCAAAACCCTGGGGGCATATGTGTTTCAAAATTCAGAATTTCTCAGATTTGAAAAAGGATTTAATATATTTTTATATAATATATAATTTCTATAATAAATATTTCTATAATACACTCTATATTAGATAACACCCTCAGGGAGTACTAGGACAGCATCCCACAACCAAACATTAATAATTTTGCAGCAAAACATAAATATTCACATGAAGTCAGATGTGTGAAGATTACAAATAGCTTAATAGCTTCATAGGTTTTAGGTTTTTTATTTTTTATTTTTTTTGAGACAAAGTGTTGCTCTGTTGCCTGGGCTAGAGTGCCGTGGCGTCAGCCTAGCTCACAGAAACTTCAGACTCCTGGGCTCAAGCAATTCTTCTGCCTCAGCCTCCTAAGTAGCTGGGACTACAGGCATGTGCCACCATGCCCGGCTAATTTTTTCTGTATATATTTTTAGTTGTCCAGATAATTTCTTTCTATTTTTAGTAGGGATGGGGTCTCGCTCTTGCTCAGGCTGGTCTCGAACTGCTGAGCTCAAATAATCCGCCTGTCTCGGCCTCCCAGAGTGCTAGGATTACAGGAGTAAGCCACCGCGCCCGGCCGCTTCATAGGTTTTAGTGCCAAATAAGTTCATGTCAGGTCAGCTTTTATCACCAACTGGGTTACAAAAAAGTTTTCAAGAGTTTTTTGTATTTCAGAACCACAGATAAAAAATTGTGATTCTGTAATAGCATAAAACAAAAACAAAAAATTGAAAACTGTGTTTCTAATAGAGAATTGATTAAATACACATGTTTATATATTGAACAAAATGTCTAGGCTCAGACTTTTTTTTAACTTCTTTTACTTGAGTGTATATGCTTTGTTGCTGGCCTGAACTGAAGTAGATAGTTTCTAAATTTGACTTGCAAATTCTGGAACTAAAAATCTCTTCCTGTGATTCTCCTTGTTGAACATTTTACCATCACCACAAGGCTAGAAAATTCCTTGCCAAGTAAAACAGGAACTATAGCATAATATTGAATTGGTGAAAAACTAGACTTGCTGGTTTAGTGTACTGTAAATTACATGTTCATCTTCATACATTCAACCAATTTAAGTCCAAAGGAGTCTGCTTCCTTGATCAGACAACTTTTAGCCATTGTGTCAAGAAGAAAAATCAAAAGAATAAGGGCCTACTTCACTCCACTTTTACTTATTTTTTCTTAGTTGTCAAATCTCAATAACATAGTGGGTATTTTTAAAGTTGGGACTGTTATATAATCCCTTTATATATCCCCAGGAGTACCTATTAGATACATTGTAGACTGTTGATTTGATTAAATATTTGCTTAATTGAAAAATTAAATGAAAAGATATAGGTAGTCTTGTTTCCTGTATTAGAAATAAAGATGAGACTATTGTTTTGTTTTCTCCTAACTTCCTCTTTGTAAACCACCAAACTCTCCTAGCTGTTAATGGATGGTTACTGCCTGTGTTGTTAGCTGGTACCACGCCTTATTTTCTATATTATGAAACCGGTAACTCAGCACAGAGATAAGAGCTGTTTTCATGTCACTACCTGCCCAAATAAGGAACCATTCCCAAAGAAGATCCAGAATTGCATCCATCTTTCAACTCTTGGAGTGCTTTGCAGAGAGTTATTTCCCCACACCATATACTGACTAGTTTGCTGTTTCGTTATGCCTTTCCTGTGTATAACAAGTGCTGCACCTGCACCTGAGGTAATGCTGGAGAAGAGTTTAAATGCTACCATGTCTGAATAAGTACCAAGAAGAAATTACGGTTTAAACCAAAAGACACTTAGTTATATTTAAGTTGAAAAATTAAGTTTGTTGTTTTTCTGCTACTGAATGGAAACGGGGACTCGGGAGTAAGTAAAGCTTAATTTGTTTTAAGAAGTATATTTCTTCATTCCCAAACTGTACTCTGTGCAATTTAATTCTACTACAAGGCTAACAACTTTTTACAACATCTACTTGTACTTAGGCTGTGGAGTTTCAACTTTGAGCCTTTTTCCCATGTTTGATCATTGTCTTCCAGATTTAATTATTCTGTTAGAGAAATCATACTAAATCTTTAGGAAATCCAGATTTATCTTACTTAATTTATTTAGTTACTGAGGAGGTTTTTCACAAACAGAATTGATTCAATCCTAGTGACTCTGCATTATAGTGAGGAAAAAAAATGACTATTCAGCAAGGCCTATCATGCTCATTATGCTAGGCACTGAGGATTTACTGGTAAGAATGGAAAAAGAATCCCTGTCTTCATGGAATTGGCAGTCTAGTAGGGGGAAGCAAACATTACTCAATAACGACACAAGCAAATATAATATTTAACTGCAATAAATATTCTGAAGGAGTGGCACCTACTTCTATAAAATTGTATAATATGGGAATTTGACCTAGTCTCAAGGTCCAGGAAAAACTGGAGATTTGAATGATAAATAGGAGTTCACTAGGCAAGGGAGACTAGGGGAGGGAGAAGACTATCTGGACAAAGGCTCTGGGAGGGAGGGAGCCTGAATCAGTTAAGGAACTGAAAGAAAGCCTCTGGAGTAAGGAAAAATCTAGTGAGGTAGGTGGAGTGCAGGCTTTGCAGGAAGGCTGGGTAATATTAGCTATCTTACAAATTTATAGGAAAAAATATAGGAGGTAGGAAATCTTCCCATCTTTGTTTTCGAAAGCCTGGACCTTAAGCAGAATAGTAGGACTTGAAATGTAGCCAAAAATGTTAGAGAGAAAGTAGAGTTTGAGGAAAGTGGAGTTTCCTTCTGACATTAAAGAAGATTCCCTCCAGGTGTGGGGAGAAAAGAGCTGGGTGGAGAAAGGCACTGAGAGCAGAGAGATCAATGGGACCACCCAATAATGAGGAAGACTATAGCCAAGGTCACTGAGCGGAGCATTATTTGAAGCTTAAGGAGCTGTGGAAGCCCATTTGGCTCTGCAGATAGCCCAGCCACCACTGGAACGAGCAATGTCCACTGCCTGGGCCTAGGGGCTTGCATCAACGCTCCACCCTCCCCTCAGCAACTCCAGGCAGAACTTCCTTTGACAGCAGCCAGTACTTGGCTTGGTGACCACCTTGCAGAAATGATTCAGACCTTGGCAGATTTTGTCCGCTCCTCCATGTGGGTAACCTCCCTTTTAACTGCCCAAAGAAGGGTAGGTAGGGCTTTGGAGACCTCATGAGATGGTGGGGGTGAAGAAAGGAAATCTTCCTACACCTAAATGTGGACTAGAATCTGAACTGAGCCCATTTAAGGGCCCTGTAACTGTCCCCACTCCATACACACACTTGCAGTGGTGCAACCATTTCCTTTATGGTAATATTAATAATATCAATTATAAGCTGGTAGGGAAGAGGGTATATATGGTACAAATATATAAGGTCATACCATAAAAACCATACATCTTTACAAAAACAATGAAATAAATTTTAAGCATTTCGTATTAATGTTCTTGATTCCCTTTCTACCATTCTCTATAAATATATATAGATAATAGTGTGTGATAAGGAAGCACAGGCGGAATAATAATCAGAAGTCCTCCTGATTCTCTGTTTTGAGGTGTGGTTTTTCATGGAGCAGCTTGAATTATTAAGCCAATGCTCTCAAATGGCCTCAGTGAGAATTAATTTCCTCCTTGGAGGCTAAAACATCTTCAGTGTTATTGGAAAAAAGGTAAATAATAATCCACCTGAAAACTATGTATTTTCAGGTGTGAGCCTCACAAAGGAAGATTTGAAAATATTTGAGGAGGAAAAAAAATGATAAAAGGCAAAAAAAATTTTATTTGGGAATAAATGATTCTTTTATAAATTATTTCCTTTTTTTCTTATCCAGTATAGTATTATAACCAGATGCATTGTTCTATATGACAGACTGGGGCTTGGGTGTCAAGAAGGAAGAGTAAAATTAAAGTATATTTTAGGACATATGAAGCACAAAAGATAAGGTTCTTTCTCTAATCTTTTTATTTTGGACATTTTCGTTGGTATTTTAATCATATTCTGCTGCTATCCCTAGCATAAAAGATTTAAAAAAATACATTTGCAGAACTATTCACTGTCTTGTCCAAATTCTGTTATCATTAGAGTGCTCTCAGCTGGAGTGTCATTCACTGCTTTATGATGAGCACATTAAACAGGAACAAGTCTTTAAAATTACTTTGACTGAAAGCCGGTTTTTCTTCTCGCCCTGCTCCACCTCAACCCTGTTTAATAAACAAGAAGCCAGACTTCTTAAAAACTGACTTTATTCCACATAATGTCCTTGGTTAGAAGATAGTTCTTTTAATTTGTATTTTCTGTAAGAGTTTTTACCACAAGCTCAAGCAACTTTTTTTTTCTTTCAATAATATGTGTAATAGACACACTGTGTTGAGCGATTTGAAAAGTTCAAGTCAAAGGCACAGTATGTAATTAACTGCCCAGAGAACCATTTCACTGTGGGAATCACTTAAGTGCTTCTAGTGGGTTTTGTGGTACCTAAGGGAGATGATACTACGCTTTTAATCAGGCAAACCAAAAAGCTAACACTTTAATGACTTAGCAGCCCAACTGCTATGAGGACTCCAGATGTTCAAAGCTCTCAAGAGCAACTCTAGAAATCCTTGTCAAGTTCTGTAGGCCCAAGGGATCATTATGTAAGGTTAGCCTTTGAAAACTACCTGTGTGGATTTTTTTTTTCTTTTTAACTTTGAGACTGTTAAAGGTAGAGGGCGTTTCGTTTTGTTTTGTTGAAAATAAGTAAAAAAATGCATTGAAACTTGAGACATATTTGGAATAAAGGTAATTTGGAAGTATCTCTTCTCTCCTTTTAAACTAGTTACTGGGCAGGAAGAACATTGTGCTTTTATAATAAATTTGATTAAGAGCCCCCTTCGGGGATATAAAGAAAGCTTTAGATTTTCTCCAGAAAAGGGATATGTACAGTCATCTCTTGGTATCCGCAGGGAATTTGTTCTGGGAGCCAAAATGCACAAATCTCAAATCTCTTATATAAAATGGTGTAGTATTTCCATATAACCCTCACTCACCCTCCTATATACTTTAGATCATCTCTAGATTACTTATCAAACCTACTACAATGTAAATGCTGTGTAAATAGTTGTTATACTGTATTGTTGAGAGAATAATTACAAGCAAACGTCTGTATGTGTTCAGTACAGACACAACAATCCATTTTTTTACCTCAAATATTTTTGGTCTGAGGTTGGTTGAATCCATGAACGCAGAACCCATAAATACAAAATACTGTCTATAAAATTTACTTAAAATTTCAGGAGATTGACTATAAAGAAACCTAACTTTATCTTTCCACTATTTGTAAAGTCTTGATTATTAAAAGCTGTACGAAATGTTAAAAAAAAAAAAACCCAGTTGCTAAGGAAATTGTGAGTTTACATCTCACATCTGGCCTCTCTTTTTTAAACACTTCAATGTTATCAGAAAATACTTTTCAAAATATTAATAGAATTATTTGTCTAAGCTTATATTTGAACTAAGCAATTTAGTCTTTTTTGTATGTTTTTAAAACTCTCTCCTTCGAATGTTATTTTTAATAGCTTTTTTGTGTATTTTTACAAGGAATTAACTCCTCCTGCCAAATCCAATTAATAAATAGAACTATCTGAGACCTTGTACTCTCTAGAAGCTGAACACAGAGTCTGAAATTAGTACCACACCGAATCTCCATAATAAGGGCTTGCTCATTGCGACACTCTCTGATATTATCATCTAGTGAAGCATCAGAAATACATTTAAGAACCGAAGATTACAGATCCCAAGCTGACCTCCCAGGAATGACGTCTTTTCTGTTTCCAAAGCAAAGAAAATAGTGATTCAATCATGCAATCATTATTAGACAAGTTATTTCAGAACGGGGAAGAGAACTGTCACATAGCATAAACTGTTATTCTGAGGGCCTTATCTGTCAATGCATTGTGTCAGGTAGTAAGCTGGGATACAGAGGAGTTAAGACCTGGTCTCTACCTTGGATTTTAGCATCTAGTTGGGAAGATGGAATAAATGCACTGGATGATACAAGCCATGATATGCTAAGTTTCAGATCGGTGTGACAAAAGGATTCCAAGAGTGCAGAAAAGAGCTTGGTACGAACTGCTCTAGGCAGGAACTTGGTGTGTGCTGCTGTAGTTGGGAAGGCTTCATGCAGAAGGTCCCAGGCCTGGACAGGTGAAATGCAGGGTAATAAATCCAGATAAGGAAAACTGAGCAAATGACCTGAGGCTGAAATGAACAAGGCACTTTGGAAGAATTTCTAAAGTTTTTGATTTGGTATTTTATGTGTTGTAGATAAAGAAGAAAGGACATACCTTTACAATATTTTGAAAGGTAGGTATAAAATAGGAGTCCATTGATTCATGTAGGGATTGTGTATGTTATAGATAAATCTGCAAAATTCTAGCCTTAAGTGCATGAAACTCCAATGAGAAAATGCCCTTCCATTCCAAGTGTGCATGTAATCTTCACAAAGAAACTTCTAAAATGATTAAAATAACAATTCCTGCAATAGCTGTGAAAGGAGAAGTTAGGTCTGAGCTCATGCTTTAAGATATGTGGGGTGGGGTTGGATGAAAGGATCAAGTAGGAAATAGCAAAGTCCAAAAGGGCACTGAGGTCACGAAAATTATTTTGGGAGCTAGAAGTTTATATTAAGCATTTTAAGCAGTGGCTGGAAAGTAATGTGGCTCATGTTACTTCTTGTTCTTTGTCCCAGAAGCAGCAAGTTGACTTAAAAGGAGCAAGCCTCTGTCTGCATGAAAGAGTTTGAAGAAAGAGCAAACCACCTCTCCAGTAAACTTACTACTGGTTTACTTTTCAGTAATTCGGTTTTATAGTAACTTTACCAGCAACCAACTTGAATATAAGAATAAAAGTTATTCTAAGTAGTATACTTAAAACCAATTCTCACTCCCCATCCCACCGCCCAAATCTAAACCATTAAAGCTTAGGGCTCCACTTAAACCAGATTTATGTTATAAGGTCTTATAAAGGTGAAAAATCACTGAATTAATGACACATTCTGGGGAGCCAGAGCTAGCTCAATTCTTGGGTGGATTGGCTAGTTTTCACATTATCTGTGGTAACAGTAGTATTAGCTACCCATATTGGGGGCTTACAATGTACCTGATACTGTTCTAAGCATTTTATGTTTATTATCTCATCTAACATCCGAATAGCAATAACCTCATTGCTATTAGCAGAAATCATGATTTCACAGGTGAGGAAACTAGTAAATAGTCCAGCCAGAATTCAAGTACTTTAGAGGATGACTCTAACACCGTCCCTAGCTACATATCTCCCTTCTCCTGGAATGTCCTTCCCACTCCTCTCTGCCCATCCAAATTTTGTTAAGGTCCAGCTTAAATCCTGTCTGTGGAAAATGTTCTTAGTGCCTACAGCGATGTCTCTCATCTTAGAACTCTTAAAGTATCACAAAGACATCACATTAGTAAAATACGGAGTAGTGGGGGATTCACAACCTAATCAGAGTGAAAGAATATTGAGCGCTTAGTCTGTACAAGGAATTGTCCTAAGAATTATCTACGGATTAACTGATTTCATTCTCATAATAAGACTATAAAGTCAGTGCTATTATTTCCATTTTATAAATGTGCAAACTGAAGCAGAAATAGGTTAACTAACTTTCCTAAGGGCACAGGTTAGAAAACTTTCTCAAGTTGGTGAAGACTGTAGGACTTGAGGATTAAAGGAGTTAATAGTGTGAAGCATGTAAAACAGTATCTGGTACATAGAGTAAGTGTTAGCTATTATTACTATTTCACTCCACTCCCTCTCCAAAAACACTCTCTGTCTCCATCCAGCTGATTCATCTGCCCAGGAAGAAAATGAGGCATCTTCAATGAGCCAGATCCTGGGTTTGACAGTTTTATAACTGTCATTTCACTCATTCATTCAACAAATGTGTATTGAGCACTTACCGTGTTCCAGGTATTATTCTAGGCATCAGGGATACAGCAGTAAAACAAAGTGCTACTTCACAATAATCCTGTAAAAGGGGTTCATTAGCTCCATTATTACAAATGATAAAACTGAGATTCACACAGCTAGACAGTGGAAGAGTTGGTGTATAAACATAACTTTCTCAAACTCAAAAGTTCTAGGTCTTTCCCTCAGAAGACATAATACTACCTCTGCCTGTGACTCACCTAATATAACCTATTCTCCCTCATGAAACATAATGTATTTGGCAATTAGGAAGCTGTTGCTTCTTCTTCTCATGTTTAGGTTACAATTTCCCAATAACATCACCATCATCTCCAGATAGTATTTATATAGTATACACGTGCTGTATCATTGGTGAGGCTGCTCTCCCCAACCTGCCCAAAGTCTTCCAGCAAATGAACTACTCATAAAAAAGGAGAGCAGCTCTAGCTGGGGATGAGGGTAGGCTGGGGGTGGGTGGTAGATGGGCATTGAACCTCAGTTGCTCTGCCTTTGGTCTCCAAGGTGACCCCCAATGAACCTCCTAAGAACTCTACTGCCCCACAGGATGCAAGGGAAACCACTGTGGTTGGGGGAAAAGCTCTGGTTTTGTAATCAGAAAGCCTATTTTATTAACATATTTTGGTTATTTATTTAACCAATACCCATATATCACTTACTATATGACAGGCACCACTGAAAGCATTTTACAAATCCTAACCCCTTTTAGATCTTAATTTTGAGTCTCAAAAGTTGTGTGATTATGGCCAAATCTGTTAACTTCTCTGAGCCTCCATTTCTTTGTTGTAAGAATGATAAAAATCTCTCAAATTATAATAATCAAATGAAATAAATCATATGCCAGTGCTTTAGAAACTACAATATAGCAAATGTTATTGTCATCTTGGTAACTTGCTATTCAGACTAGTTGGGCATTTCTCCTCCTAGGAGCTGCCGATCTGTGATGACCAGAGTTGATGTGGACAAACCTGAGCTGTAGGGACTGGGCTATAGAATCAGAAACTACATTTCAAGTTTCAGAAGAGCATGAAATATTAAGACATCAATATAGTTATTTAGAATAGTGTGTGTGTGTTGTGTGTGTGTGTGTAGTTACTGCAATGAGTTAGCAAATATTTAATCCACAGGAGAGTTTGATGTCATCCCCTCACTATTCCTTGTCTAAATTCTATTCACCTTCAGGTCTCAGCTTAGACATTACTTCCTCTGGGAAGCCATTCTGATTCCCAAGCCTGGGTAAGGGGTTTCTTCTGTGTGCCTCCATAGCACTCTGTTCTTCCATTCCCTTTTCTTAATAGTTTTCTTGTCTAGCTCCTCAACCAGACCATAAGGTTTGGGAGGAACTAGGTCTCACCTATTTTTTTTTCAGCCTTGTATCCTCAGCATTTAATAGATATACTCGCACTTAGTAGGACCTCAATAAATCATGGGATTAAAAAAAGATTCTATATCTGGAATGAAGAGATAGAAAGAACTTGGAACTCTAGTATATTTACAGAGGACTCCCATACAGTTGTTCTGCTAGGAATATGTATCTGTTCTTGTTATCATAATATTCTGCTCTAGTGTAGTGAACATGGGCTCCTAAGGTGACCTTGTGACTAGCATCCAAGGTCACACTGCAAGTGCTCAAAAAACATCAGTTGATTTCTGATTCCTAGACAGCTTTGCCCACTAGCCCATTATGGACTTTCAAGTGACCAATTATCCTTGACAGTGTGTGTTTGTAATGAGGCTTAAGTTCAGTTTTGAGATTTGAGTACAGGTGGGACAGATGTTCCATTTTAAGGACTCAGCATCTGGAGTGGAGACCGGAAGGGAAGCCTGGCAGTGTTGTGTTATTGAACTTGTTTGGGGAATACGAATATCCTTGTCAGTTTCAGAAGGGTCAGTGAGTATTCTGTTCACTGAAAAATTTCATACATTGCAAAGAGATGAAATGGCATTGAGAATAAAATGAAATGTCATCCACAATGAAATGAAATGTCTGGGAAAGGGAAAAGGAGACAGACAAGGATGATAGAGTTGACAGTCACAGGCAGACAGCCGTTTAGCATAAGTTAATTTACCAGCCAGTTCAGTTCAAAAGGATTCTTATATCTGGCTTACGCTATGATATGTCAGACTCTGACATGATGGTAGGAGGGGAGGAGGTATAAAGGGCCATTTCCAAGGACAGAATATATTTTATGTATGAATCACAAAAGCACATGAAGGACCAAGAGGAAACGGGTGTTTTTCATCTTTTTCAGACTCATGCCACCCTTATGTCTATGCCAGCTCCTCTGGAAGGCAGAACCCAAGCAGTTTTGATGCATCAAATTAAATTTTGTATCTACATGGAGGTGGATAAAAGATTTCATTTAGAATTAGGCAGCAATATGCATATATCTGTGCTCACATACGTAAGTACGTGGCTAACTTCTTCACAAGGGTCAACTAGAAAGCAAGGCACTCTTATTACATACATATCTCTTAGAATATGACTTTACACTGGATGTTGGTAAATAAGGCCTCTGGTTGTAATTCAAATGACATTTAAAATGCAAAGATGAATAAGACCTTGGTTTCTAAAAACTTGAAGTATTCACAAAGACTAAAAGACAACATAATTCAGTGCTTTTCTCATCATAAGCAGATGACAACACAATTCCTATTAAGGTATCTGAAACTTTCATCTTTTCTCCCTAAGTATCCAGGGAGGGAAGCCCAGAAGCAATTGCACAACAGAAACATCAAGACAGTAATGAAGACAAAACATGATTAGACTGTAAGCCATTCTCCTTGGAGTGTCTTGGACAGAATAGGTATTCAATTACCTTAAATGAGAGGGTTGAGAGTTTCCATCTGAAGGAGGACCGAAGTCTTTTGACACTTCAAAGGGATTGTATTAATAATATCTATCTAGCGACCCTGCTCTCGCGACCAGTTTTTGTCAAATCGTGGTTAATCAGAGCAAAGGCCCAGAGAAGGGAAAACCAACACTCTGGGCAGAGCGACTATGTCCCACCTAGGCACAGCTTCCACCTGTGTGGTCATCTTTCTACCTGCCTGATCTCAAAGTGCCTGGTGGAAAGACAGGTGGACAGGAGAGGAGAATGCTGCAGTGGGGACATCTTGCCTACTGACAGCTGCCCCTGGAAAAAATAGAAGGTGATGTAACATGATTTGAAACTACTGCACTCTTGAAATTTTAGATTTAAATATAAAATGGAATCATATTATACATGAACTTTAGGATTTTATTGTGCAAAGGAAATCCGTAGTGTATCTTCTCTTAAGTGCAAACTCTGTTATTTTAAAGCAAAACAATCATATTTTAACCAATATGTCCTCTAAGCTTGACTTTTATTTATTTATTTATTTTTTTTTGAGACAGAGTCTCACTGTGTTGCCCGGGCTAGAGTGCCGTGGCGTCATCCTAGCTCACAGCAACCTCAAACTCCTGGGCTCAAGCGATCCTCCTGCCTCAGCCTCCCGAGTAGCTGGGACTACAGGCATGCGCCACCATGCCTGGCTAATTTTTTCTATATATTCTTAGTTTTTCCAGTTAATTTCTTTCTATTTTTAGTAGAGATGGGGTCTCGCTCTTGCTCAGGCTGGTTTCAAACTCCTGAGCTCAAACAATCCTCCCGCCTCAGCCTCCCAGAGAGCTAGGATTACAGGTGTGAGCCACAGCACTCGGCCTAAGCTTGACTTTTAAATGGCAGGTTTTCTTATGGTGAAATACTTTCATATGCTGAAATTTATTTCTGTAATCATTCTGTACTCCAAAGTAATAGAAAAATAAATCACTGAAATATAAAATACATTCAGTAAAAATTTTTAAAAAGTACAGGACCAACAAAAAGTTGCTCTCTTGATATTTTGTAAGGTAAGAATTTATTTTTGCTATTATTTCATAAAAGAAATAACATAGCATAAAGAAGGACTATTGGTAATCTGACAACAAAGAAACAGATGAATATGTTTTTATAAATATATATATAATTTTTGAGTTTAGAAGAGTTGTTATATGAAATTTTATTTTAACAATATCACACCCAAAGTGGAGCATAAGTGTTCAATTTATTCTCATATTTTATCTTTATCATTCACTATTAAATTCAGTTTCTCATAGGGTTGTTAAATATAGAAGTAACACTCTTAATGGCATTTACCTTAATTTGGAATATTCTGTGTAAACTAAAGCAAGTTTGCCCACAACTCTGATGCTGTCCTTATTCCTTACCCGGCCCTGAAGAGCGTGAGGGTGGAGCCTGGTGCCTATAACAAGATCCTACTCAGTGAGTCCTCTTAGCCTAGGCTGGGCAACTGAGGCCGAGGGCTTCAACTCAGAGCCCGCAGGGCTTGTGGGAAAAGATGAGGTGGCCAGTGAAAACTTCCCCCTGGACCAGTGCCTGTTCCATTGTTCAGCATTTGGAAGCCGCTGTCCTACAGGATGTAAAGGTCAAGTTTGCTCTTGATCATCCCTAACCATTAGATAGTTGGCTGTAGTCAGAATAACAATCACAAAGAGAAAATCAATTTTCTATCTTATAAATGCATAATCTCCTCCTTTTGTCCATTTTCTGCGAGGGGCCACACATTGTAATGGGTTGAATAATGTCCCCCCCACATTTACGTCCACCCAGAACCTCAGAATGTGACCTTATTTGGAAATAGGGATGTAATTTTTCTTTGCAGATGTGATTAATTGTAATTAGTCAAAGATCTCAACATAAAATCATCATAGATTTAGGGTGGGTTATAAATCCGACGACTAGTGTCGTATAAAAGAGGAGAGGACACAAAACAGCACACAGGGAAGACCACCGAAGACGGAGGTGGAGATTGGAGTGATGCTGCCGTAAGCGCAGGAACGCCAGGAGCCGCCAGGAGCAGGAAGAGGCAAGGAAAGGTCTGAACCTGGAGACTTCAGCAGAAGCATGGTCCTGCTGACACCTTGATTTTGGACTTTTGGCCTCCAAAACTCTGTGAGAATAAATTTTTGTTGTTTTAAGTCACAAAATTATGACAGCCCTAGGAAATTAATACAAATATCTTTTGCTTTTTATGACTCAAATCTCTTTCCGCTCGGTCCTTTGCAAGAATGAGGCTGTACAACTAAACAAGAGATTCTTTGTGGAATCTGCCTGTGGACTAAGTAATATTTCTAGCTTCACAAATTCCTTGCTAGCCTGTTGGTTGTCTCTCATCATCCTGACATCTCACTCGGTACCATTTATCCTGTTTTTTGCTTCTGTTTGCCTGCTTCCTTGTGCCCTTAGGAGCTAGCAGGAGCGTGTTTGTGCAGATGGGTGGGTACCTTTCTGCTGCCCTCTTTCCATGGAATGCTGAGTATACCCAGAACCAATTCAGTGGATTTACATTTGGAAGAATCCGTCATGCTCAGGTCTTTTCCGAGATGGTCATATTTTTACCATTCATCTTCTTACATCAGTGCCCAGGCATCTGCCACTGATATTTATAACTACTTGTCTATTTCAGAGACTCTCTTTTTCACCAAAACAATGTCCCCTTATTTGGTAACCCTCCTGGCCCCTGTCTATCTGCACTGGTGCCACAGTAATCCCCTAAGAAGAGTCTCACTGTTCTTTTTTCAACAGCTCACATGGTAACCTTACCAGTTCAGAAAGAACACGAACATTTATTGTGTACCAGGTAGCAGCTCGGCACTGTATCAGGAGGTCTCTTGCGTATTTATCATCATGGATACGCCAAATAAGAGAAAAACCCCTTAGTCTTCAATTCCAGCCCTCTAGTTCTCCCCAAATGCTGGTCATTTCTCCTCTAAGTCTCCCCCAGGGAACCACTGCACCGCACACAGGGTTGTTTCTGTGTTCAGACACCTAGAGACTCTCCTGCTAATGTGTAAACAAAGGAGAAGATACTTTCGTTATTGAGAAAATGGGCTCACTTCCCTACGCACAGAAGCCAGTACTGTGTGGCAGCGGCTTTTTCGAAAAGAAAGACTTTATTGCAAAACCAGTCGGCAAGGAGATAGGAGCAGGCTCAAGTTTGTCTCCCTGATTTGGGGTCTGGGGCAAATTTATTGGTTCAGGGGGCAAGGGAAAGGATTTAGGAATGTTGGCTTGGCAGAGTCTGATTGGAGGACTTTAGATTTGGTCACTTATGGACAAGTATGTTGAAGTGGATTTTAGCCCTGGATCTTCCAAGCCAATAGAACTCTCGCTTCTGAAAGATTTCTGGTGTTCAGGTTCCAGTCACGTCCCGGTCTTCTTGGTTCTGGGTGTTGTTAGAGGTCAAAGCTTTTTCCATGGCACATGCCTGGGCTACATGACTTGCAGTTTTTGGCTCTGTTATACCTAAAAGGTAACTTGACATTTTGTTATCAAAAGAGTAGGCCCAGTTTGGGCCGGTCCTGTGGTTATACTTTCTCTCCTATACCTGAAGCCTATTTTGGGTGTTAAGACAGAGGGGAAGAGTGAAGCCAACTCTGCAGCAGACACCCCTTAAAGCCTCCTGTCCTGAGCTGCCCTCTGGCCCCTGGCCCTGCCCCATCCCAGCACCCCTCCGCCTTCCCGTCTGCCATGCCATTTCCCAAAGGCAGTCTGCCAGGGCTGAGTGCAATCATCACCAAGCAGGAACCCCACAACTTGCCCAGCCATGGGGAGATCGGAAGGCTAGTAGTGGAGGGGCCCCTTGGGGGGCTTGAGGCAGCAGCTATTGCCAACTTGTACAGAAACACCAAACATTTTAAGAACTGGTATAGTTACACTGATGGATGACAACCGGTACCAGCCCTGTCTCACTGTGTGACCAACACTGAACAACTTAACCTCACTGAGACCCAATTTCCATGTGGGTTCAAGGAATCATATTTGTCCTGCCCACCTTACCGTATTACAATGGATCTTTGTCTATAATGAATACTTACTGCTTAATAATTTAGATGCATTACTAGAGCTTCCCATATGATCTTGGGCCAATTATTAATATTATTTAACCTGTTTGTGCCCGTTTCCTCATCTATAAAATGAAAGGTAACAATAACACCCATCTCTGAGAATTGTTGTGAAGATTCCATGAGTTGTTGGAACAGTGCCTGGCACCGTAATAGTTAGGTGGCACTGAGTTGACAGACACCTAAGTCCTATAAGTTGAAAGAGAGTCTCAGGGATCTAATTACAAAAATGAAAGCCCTGAGGGTGACCAGGAAGAAAGGCTTTACTTTTGTTTGCTAGACATTTATATTTCCAGATGCTGAAAGCTACCAAAGACAAAAACAGAAAAGCAAAAAAGGTTCTTCTTCAACACTTACATGGCTTCTAAAAAATTCCTCTGACTTTCTGAGTCATCACATACCTTGTACCCTTTTTTCCTAAAAATCTTGTTGTTTTTTCCATTATTTCCTTATGTGTCCTTGGGAAAATCACTTCTTTGAGCCTCACTATATGAAAGTCCTCTGAAAATTAGATACACCGTGTCACTATTAGGCAGGAAACATTTTTATGATTTATTAATTACATAAGTACAAACTTCTCTTTAGGACTGGAAATGCTCCTGTAAGATTCATTAAAGTTACAAGATGAATAAAAAAACCTATGGAGATATTCAAAAGGATAGAGGACTATGTATCTTTAAGATGGATAGACCGGAAGACTAGGGAGACTTAAGGTGTTCACACGTAGAAAAGGTGAGAATCATGTCCACTGTTTTCCATCTTCCCTGATGAGAGGATAAAAGAACATGGGCATCAACAGGAGGGATTTGGTTAGACATGAAACATTTTTTGGCTAGTGAGGATTTTGAAAACTGAAATGCACTGCTCAGTCTACATGGGTTTCTTCTCCGAAGGTCCATAGATGTGATATATAATAAGGATATGAGGATGAGCACACAGGGTCAGGTCAGGGGATTTGCCTGGAAACATCCCAGATGCTCCTGAACTGCCATGTCCATACCCACACTTTCCTTGAACAAATTTATATTTTCAGCCTTTGCTGATTTAATAATTTATGTGCATCCTATATGTAAATTGGCATTGCTGTTTATTAAAGGGTTGTTGCATTGAGATTAGAAGCACAGACTTAGGAGTCCAAAAGCCTGGATTCCAATCCTAATTTTGCCCGTCTCAGCTGTGTCACCTTGGCTAGGTAATTGATTGCTGTACCGTGGTTTCCTCACCTGCAAAATGGAGATAATAAGGGTTCTTACTTTACAGGTGGTCGTAAGCATGCATGGCGTGGAGCAAATGCTCACAAACGGTGGCCAGTATTATGCTGAAGTGGGCTCTTCATAGTTTCAAAGGGCACCTCTTAGGGCTAGTACTTACAGATTTGTTTGTTCTATTATATCTGTGTTTTATATGTGTCACTTTCCAGTCTGTAGTTTGCTCCTCCTCCTCCTGTTCCTTTTCTTCAATCTATTCTTACAGGAAAGTACATTTCCCTCCTTGTTTATTGGAGTTGCCATTCTGCGACCTCTCCTCAGGTCCATTACATCTTCCTCGAAGAGAAGTGACCTGGAATTGTTCAAGTGTGATCCTCCCTAAACGCAGAAGGATGGGGTGAATAATTTATTCAGTTACCTTCTGGCAATACGAATCCATGCAATGACTTTCAGGTGAAGGGAATTTTCACTTTCCGACTATCTCATCTGTTAGCAGACATCTCTGTGCAACACTAGGGGTCACTGTTAAAGCAATATTTCAAAAGCATAAGCTTTTAACCAGCAATGAAATTGAGAAAGAATCCTTCGGAACTCTGAGAGTGAAAAGATAATTATACGGGTAGTTTGAGGGCAACAGCTGGGATTTTATCAAGTTCCTAAATTGAAATTCGTTTCTAATCTCTTCTTGTTTCTCACCGCTAGAAAACAATTCCGTTTTCCCTGAGGTGGTAAGACCTCTACCTGGGAAGATCTGGGGGTGAAAAATCTGCTCTGGCTTGGACTGCTGACTTCTAAATCAACTTCTCCAGCTCTGACACCTAAGCCAGGCCTACTTCCACCTTCCACTCTGACCCTCTTCAGTCCGTTTCCAGGTGGCAATCCCCCCTGCTTGCTCCTTCAACTCGAAACATGTTAAATCAGAATCCACTTCCCAGTCCCTTCCTCGCCTCCACTTCTACACCCAAGTAGACTCCCCTTCTCACCCTCCTTATTGGTGATTAAGAGTCACTCTGCAATTTCAAGGTCTTCATTCACCGAGTGCTGTTGATTTTACTTCCTAATTGCTTTTTTTTTTTTCCTAATTGCTTTTTGAATATGTCGTCTTCTGTAAAATTGGAGTAACAATAGTACTCACGGTATAGAGTTATGTGGATTCAATACGGCACCATTAGGCAGTGACCGCCTTTCTGGACTCCACACCTCCCCTTTGCAGCCATCAAGGGAGATCCCCAGGACCTCTCCAGCTCTTGTCAAGACCCCCTGATTGTTCCTTATGTGCCTGGTGACCATCAGGACTAATCCTGCCACCTCCCTTATCCGGCTGATGTGCATCCACACAAGAAACTTGGACTCCCGGGTTATCTCTCATCCCCTAGGAATCTAATCCCTACCAGACTCGGCAATGCCCTTTTCTGACCTCATCTGCCATCCTCCCCATCTCCTGAAACCCTTTCACCTGCTCCCTGGACCTTGGATCAATCATTAACAGAACCCTCCTTTCATTCAGCTCTCTTCTGGGTGTTCCCTTCACCGCCACCTACCTGAGTCTTGACTGTGTCCTTGGACACTCTGCTTCCCCTGCAGCCCTCTGGGTGTTGGTGGTGGCTGGGCTGGCCTCTGGCCCCCAGGGCCTGGAGGTAGGGGAGGGCTCCTCTTGCTACCATCGCAACCCCCACCCACCTTCTCCATGAACACCCTGCTTTGAGCATCTTATCATCCGACCGGATCACTTAGCCTCCAGTCATTTAAAAATCACTATTTCATTATTTTAATACCAGAATCACTCTCACTCTCTTCAATATTACCCTATCTCGAGTCTTAGCAATTTCAAGTTATGCACACATGATCTTTCTACCACGCCGGCCTCTCCTCTAACGATCTTGTCCTCCATCTGACCTCAGCAACTCATTTCCATGGCCATAGCCTAGGCCAGCGCTGCCCAAAAGAACTTTTGCAGTGATGGAAAAGTTTTATATCCATTCTGTCCAATAGGGTGGTCTTAGTCCCATGTCACATGGGGTTACTGAGCACTGGAAATACAAAGTAAGTAGTATATGAGGAACTAAATTTTAAATTTTATTTAACGTTTAATTTAGATGTAAGGCATCTGCGCTTGTGTTCTTTCTTCTCTCCTGTTTCTATAGATGAACTTAGCTCCTCACTCAACTCACCACTGGAAATTCTCCCTCCTTCATCAGTTTTCCCTTCTCTACAAGGTTATAACCATCAACCTACAAACATGCTGCTATTTCTCCTATCTTAAAAAAAAAAACAACAACTCTTTAGGCCCCAGCTCCCCATCTGGCTACTGCTGTATTTCCCTCATTCCCTCTGGAGCAAAACTCCTTAAAAGAATTGTCTGTGCTCACAGACACTAGTGCCTCTCCTCCCATTATTTTCTGAGTCTCCCTCTGCAACTGTTCGTCCCCGGGTACCCATGGCCTCTGTAGTGCCAGATCCAGGGATTCTTTCCCAGTCCCCACCTGGGTTGACCTATCAGCAGCATTTTACGCAGTTGCTTGATGACGCCCTCCTCCTTCAAATACTGTTTTTGCTTGGCTTCCGGAACAGCACACTCACCTGGTCTTCCGCCTGCCTTTGGGCTGCTCCATTTTCATCTCCTAAAATAGTTTCTTCTTCCTCAACTCCTCCACCTCTAAATGGAATGCCCAGGGGGGCTTAGTCTTCAGATCCCTTCATTTTCTATTTACTCCTTCCTTAGTTGATCTCATCTAGTCTAGTAACTTTAAACATCACCTATATGTTAATCATTCCTACATTTTTATCTCCAATACAGATCACTCCCTGAAGTCCAGGCCAATGTATCCAATTGGTAGCTGGAATCTCACATCTAACAGGTCCTGAATTGAACTCTTGATATCTCCCTTTCTACTTGCTTTTCCTACAGTCTTCCCATCTGAATTAAGGGCAATTCCATTTGTCTAGCTACTCAGCCAAAAACCTTACACTTAGCCTTGTTTCCGCCCCCACCCCTATGCATTGTATCCGACCCATCAGCAAATGTCATTGATTTCATCTTCAAATTATAACCAGAAACTGATCATTTCTCCCCCATCCATCGCAACTGTCTTGTTCGTCGCAACTGTCTTGTTCTGAGTCTTGTTCTGTCTTGTCCAGAATTGTTCTTCAATTCTGCCCTTGTTCCTGCAGTCGACCTTAAAAATCAGCCAGCGTGATCTTGTTAAAATTTAAGTCACATCGTGTCACTCTCCTGCTCTAGTGGCTCCCAGCTCACTTGGAATAAAAGCCAAAGTCCTTATTATGACCTTCAAGGTCCAACAAGATCGGGACTCCATTACCTCTTTGCCTTACCTCCATCTTCTCCTCCCCTAATTTTCTGAAGTCTGGCTAAACTGGCCTTCCCGCTGCTCCAGGAACTTAGCTCCTACCTTTGGGCCTTTGCACGTGCTGTTCCTCCGCAGGGACTGCCCTCCGCCCAGGTATCTTCATGGCTAGTTCCTTCATTTCCTTTGGGTCTATTCCAATGTCACCTTTTACTGAGGCTTTGCTTGGCTCTGCTATCTAAAAATTTTACACCCCTCCCCAACACTTTATTTCCCCTTTCGTGTATTATTTTTTCTCCTTGCACTTAGTGTTACCTAACATACCACTAAATGTTATTTATCTGTTTTATTGTCTGTCTCCCCGGGAGAATATAAGCTCCACGATGGGAAGGGTTTTTGTTAGTTCTACTTACTGTGGTATCCCGTGGCCTTGATCAGTGTCTGACTTATTCACTTACTTATTGAGTGAGTTAATAAAACAAAATGATTCATTAATATCCTTAGAACATTGCCTAGCACGTAGTAATAGCTTTATTAATCTTAGCTGATTTTTTATTGCTACAATCATCATCATCTTCCTCACTACTGGATTTGTCCCTTCTCTCTGTCCCTGCAGCAGTTTCCCCATGGCGGGCTCTCAGGATCTCTCACCGAGACTATCTCAGTAGTTTCCAGATTGTTTCCCAGCTACTGGTTTCGCCTCCTTTAGACCTACCCACTGCTTCTGTCTTATGTTTCTTGAAAACAAATTTGCTCCTTTCATGCCCCTGTCAAAAACTCTTTCAGTGATTCCCCCGCTGCTTTCGTGCGAAAGTCCCAGCACCCACATGACAGACAGCAGAGCCTGCCGAGATCCAGCCCTGCTCACCCCTGCAGCCTCCTTCTCTTCACGCTCTTCTTACGCTCAAGACACCCCCACGCGCCTTGCCCTTTCGAAACACTGTGCCTTTCTCTGTCGAGAACACCCCGCCCGGCTTGTCTGCCTAGTCAGCTCCTAGTCATCTTCCAAAACCCTCTCCAGGCGAGCGCATCCTCCCCTGCAGAATTTGTTCCTGTCTGCTTTGTGCTGTGTCTCTTCCTTATGCATACCCACTGGGTGCTGCCTCACACCTACTGTGTGTCTTTGCACATGTTCTGCCCCCTTAACTGAGTCCGATTTGCTCCTATTCCTGTCTGCCTCTCCTGCTTGGTGTAAATTCTTTTTACAAAGCCTAATGTTTCTTGAGCTGAGGTGGACTCCGGGACCTGCCCCAGCCATACTTCTTCAATCATGTTTGTTCACAGCCTTGTAGAATGTACGCTCCTTAGCGGGGGGTGCAGCCCTGACCAGCGCTCTGTGAGGGCAGGGACCCCGTTGGTTACTACTCACCTCCATACACCAAGCACCTGGCTGATAGTAGGCCCTTCGTTTGTTGAATGGATGCTTGACGGCTTGCATATGTCCCTGGAGGATATGGGCTAATTTGGGTGAGGATATGCAAAGTCACACGGATCAAAGCTTATTTTCCTGTGACATCCATTTTACTTGAAGATTTGAGGGGAAAATAGTAAAGAATTTAACTACTTTTTAACTTATAGTGTATATCAAAACAAACATATATTATGAATAAGAATATTAAATTCACAAGAACTTGAAAGACCAAAGAGAACACTTCAAGGAAATTTCGAGTTTGTGGCAGGTCCCTGAGAGGTTCCTTCTGCACTGCCTGCCGGTTAAGCGGCCTCAGTGGGAAGGTTCTGAAGCGCCGGCTCCTGCAGCCACCGCTCAGTTTTCCTTGCTCATATCGGCGCTGTTGGAGGCCCCATCTGCACCCCCAGGCGCGGTGCCCATTCATTATTTGAGGCTTTCCTCCTGCCATCCCTTACCTTCAGACTGAAGGGGGACCTTCGGACCCCTAGAATCCATTCCTACTCCTTCAAAACATAACACCCACCTTAGCAGATATTTGCTAATCTAGGAGATACCCAGTATCTTAATCCCTTCCTCCTTCAGGGGCTTCCCACTGTGTGCATCTCTGTAGGAGGCAGGACACTACTTGTCACTGCATGATTTTGGCTGCAGTTTCTTTGACCCAGCTGGCCTTGGTTCCTGCCTGGTTTCTTGATCCAGGTTATGCTGCCTTCTGTCGATCCCATGAGCTACCTTGTAGCCTTCCAATAAATGATTTCTTCCTTAAATTAACTAAATTTCTGTTGCTTTCAAATAAGAACCTTGACTGATATTACACACACACACACACACCTGTCTTTATTTAAAATTATGTTTAGCTAGCATTCAATGAGCATTTACTATAGGGCAAGCACTATGCTAAAATTTTATATGCATTATCTTATTTAATTTTCATAACAGCATTATGGAAAATGTACAATTATCTGCATTCTACAGATGAAGAAACAAACACAAAAGGGTTCACTATGATCCCCCCGGTCACATGGCTTGTTAAGTCCTGGACATAGGATTTAAACGCAGGGAATCTTATTCCAGAGCATCCTATACTCATCAAAATAACGTATTGCCTTACCCTCCTGAATTTAACTCTGCCTTCAAATCCTGTATTCCCTGAGAGCTCAATTCTCACTTCCTCCATGGAACCTTCCTGTCTGCTCCAGCACACACTGAAGGATCCTCTTCTCAACTCCCACAGCACCCACTGTCGATGCCAAGTAATTCACTTCCCAGTATACTGTGCTGTTATTTCAATGTCAACATGCTGTGCTACAATATACTCCACTATTATTTAGTAGTTTTTTACAGATTCATTTTTTCTCAATTCATTTCTGCTCCCCTAGAACAATCTCATACTTCTTTTGTATGCCACTTGGTAACAAAGGGTTAGGCTAGCAGAGTGCTGTATGTGACCCTAGGTCTCTATCCATAGCATGGTAGGACTTAATGAAGACTAGGGACTCCTGTTTCGGAAGTTCATTCTGTTGGACCCTAGCTGAATTCTCACTACTAACAAGAAAGATAACCGACAGTGCATAGGCTATAGGGTCAGACTGGCCCAGGTTTAATCTACTTCTGTTACTTTACAACCCAGACAAATGACTCGAGTTTGTGGAGCCTATTTCTTTTCTTGTGCAATGGAGAAAATACCTAAAATACATGGTTGTGGTGAGCATTACAGGTATTAATAAGTAAAGCCTAGCCCCGGTGCAATTCCGTCCTGTGTGGCTATTCTTTGGAGCAGTAGTCGTGTATCTCCGTCCACCTTCTCTCCTACCTAAGTGCGTGCCACCACCCCATGGAAGATTCGATGGACATGGACATGAGCTCCCTGAGGCCCCAGAACTATCTTTTCGGTTGTGAACTAAAGGCCGACAAAGATTATCACTTTAAGGTGGATAATGATGAAAATGAGCACCAGTTATCTTTAAGAACAGTCAGTTTAGGGGCTGGTGCAAAGGATGAATCGCACATTGTTGAAGCAGAGGCAATGAATTACGAAGGCAGTCCAATTAAAGTAACACTGGCAACTTTGAAAATGTCTGTACAGCCAACGGTTTCCCTTGGGGGCTTTGAAATAACACCACCCGTGGTCTTACAGTTGAAGTGTGGACCAGGGCCTGTGCATATTAGTGGGCAGCACTTAGTAGCTGTGGAAGAAGATGCAGAGTCAGAAGATGAAGAGGAGGAGGATGTGAAACTCTTAAGTATATCTGGAAAGCGATCCGCCCCTGGAGGTGGTAGCAAAGTTCCACAGAAAAAAGTAAAACTTGCTGTTGATGAAGATGATGATGATGATGATGATGAGTTTGACGATGAGGATACTGAAGAAAAAGCTCCAGTAAAGAAATCTGTATGAGATACTCCAGCCAAAAATGCATAGAAATCAAACCAAAATGGAAAAGACTCAAAACCATCAACACTAAGATCAAAGGGTCAAGAATCCTTCAAAAAACAGGAAAAAACTCCTAAAGCACCAAAAGGACCTAGTTCTGTAGAAGACATTAAGGCAAAAATGCAAGCAAGTATAGAAAAGGGTGGTTCTCTTCCCAAAGTGGAAGCAAAGTTCATCAATTATGTGAAGAATTGCTTTCGGATGACTGACCAGGAGGCTATTCAAGATCTCTGGCAGTGGAGGAAGTCCCTTTAAGAAATAGTTTAAACAGTTTGTTAAAATTTTCCATCTTATTTCATTTCTGTAACAGTTGATATCTGGCTGTCCTTTTTATAATGCAGAGTGAGAACTTTCTCTACGGTGTTTGATAAATGTTGTCCAGGTTCCATTGCCAAGAATGTGTTGTCCAAAATGCCTGTTTAGTTTTTAAAGATGGAACTCCACCCTTTGCTTGGTTTTAAGTATGTATGGAATGTTATGATAGGACATAGTAGTAGCAGTGGTCAGACATGGAAATGGTGGGGAGACAAAAATATACATGTGAAATAAACCCAGTATTTTAATAAAGTAAAATAAATAAATAAATAAATAAGTAAAGCCTAAAGTACTCCATATGAGTTTATGTTCTCTTTCTCTCACCCAAAATGGCTCTTGTGAGACATCTGAGAATCATTTTCTTTTTAACAAAATCAGATAGAGTTTCTCATGATTGACGCTTTGGGTTGGATAACCTCTTGTTGTAGGGGCTATCCTATGCGTGGCAGATGTGTGGCAGCATCCCTAGCCCAGGCCTTTATCTGTTAGGTGCTCGGAGTACTCTCCCACCCCCACCCCTCCCCTCCACCCAGTTGAGACAACCAGAAAGGTCAAATGTCCCCTGGGGGACAAAATCACTCTGACTGAGGCCCACTGAGATAAGGGATATGACATACAGCCTATATAAATGAACAGTTTATATAAACATTTTTTATAGCTCAAAATGACTTATTTACAGCTTAGGTAATCGGGATAAAATGTTGGCGATCAGGTAGGGGAAACAGAATTGACAAAAAAGACTTTACTTCTACTTGAGGAAGAAAATCCTTTCTACTTTTTGCCTAAACACCACATGCCTCTTATGGCAGCACCAACTGGGGCCGGCAGGGAAGCCTGGGTCCGCATGATCAGTTCTGTCCAGGAGTATCTCAAGCAGACAAACTGCCTTAAAAGTTTGAAATAACTTCCTCTTCCTGTTTGAATTTAAATAAAGACATTTAAAAAAAAAAGTGGAGGGAGGTCTTTCTACTTCTTTCCTACCGCACAACAACACGACTACCTGCTATAGTCTCTTGGTAAATGCTGAAAAAAAATCTGATTTGATCAGTTATTATCAACAATCAAAATCACTCATAGAGTCTTTGACCAGACTCCCACAGTGAGCATTTTGAAGAAAAAGGTAACAAGAACTTAAATATTATTGTTCTTTTTTGAGATTGAAAGAACATTTTCAATATTTCTGAATCCAGTTTAAAACTGTTACAAGGAAGAAAGAGATGAATTTATAGGTGAAGGTTTAAATGTTCCTACACATACCTGGATTTCCCAGTCCCTGGCAAGCACCATTCTACTTGCGTCTCTATGAATTTGACTCTTCTAAATACCACATAAAGTACTTGCCCTTTTGTGACTGGCTTATTTCATTTAGTATGATGTATTCAAGGTTCATCCATGCTGTAACATGTGTCAGAATTTCCTTCCTTTTTAAGGTTGAATAGTATTCCATTTTATGTATATACCACATTTTGTTTATCTGTTTTTCTGTTCATGGACATTTGGATTGTTTCCGCCTTTTGGCTATTGTGAAAAATGCTGCTATGAACATCTGTTCAAGTCCTTGTTTACAATTCTTTTGGGTATATACCCAGGGATGGAATTGCTGGGTCATACGTTAATTCTTATTTTAATTTTTTTGAAGACTTATCATACTGTTTTCCATAGCAGTATACCATTTTATATTCCTACCAACAGTTTACCAGAGTTCCATTTTTTTCACATCCTCATCAATACCTGTTATCGTCTGTTTTTTGGTAGTAGCTCTCCTAATAGATGTGAGGTAGAGTTTTCAATATAGTCCTAAAAACCAATTTATAATATATAAGTTTTTATTAAGACATTAGTTAAGAAAAACCTCTACTGGCAAATCTAATAACTACCACAATTTCAAAGTAATGATGAGCCTTGACAATATTTTGAGATATCTACAATAACTGCCATATAATATGAAGGTATCTGTGATTTCTATTAGTGACAAAGCACAGCTAACATGTTGCTAATGTTACTGTGGTTTGTTACCTACTTCTACAATTGAAGGAAATGCCTATTGTCAGTTAGAAATTAGTGGAAATAAAAAGTGATTATTTCTCCATACAAGTTTATGAACCCTGCATATTATCCTTGAACACCGTGGGGCTCAGAGACCCCAGGTTAAGAACTACTGATCTAGTTTCTCCCTCGTTTTATAGGTGAGGAAAATGAGGCTTCCAGGGTTTAAGTGATCTACCGAGAGTCACATAGTTGGTGGCAGAGCTAGGGCTATAACTCAGTCGTCCAATTCCTAGTCCTGTGTGCTCCTTATCCTAGACATCCCGTGCAAAATGGTCCCCATCTGAGCCATCTCTATACGCACTGCCGAAGCCCTTAGCTCATTTCCCTGCACATAGTATTAGTTCTCAGTAAATATAGAGGATGAATGGTATGTATTATAGGCAAGGGAGACCAGAGCTGTACACAGGACCGGCCCCCTTTGCTGAGAATCTTAGTGTGAAGGCATTTTTTTTCTATCCAGCAGCAACAATATAGACATTCTTATTTTGCTTGTATGAATAAAGAAGATGGTATTAAAAATCACAGATGTTGTTTTGGTTCCAGCATGCATATGTAACAAACATTTTTTTCAAGGCAATTCGTGAAAGCCTGGTCTTTTAAAAAGTTGTCTGACATTAATATTTAGACATAGGTCTTAGAAAATAGTTCCAGATTTAAAACCATTTTTTAAAATATTTTTTATCATTTAAGTCATGTGTTTTGGAAGCTATGTCAACTATTTGCATACATCCCCATATCTCTTCTTACCCAGTGTTCAGTTTCTAAGACGTTAGCTGAGTCCTGTTGACAAAGAACTCGACTGCAGCCTGGAAGCTGAACAAACAGAAGCAAAGACCCAGAGAAGAATCAGACGATGAACTCAGCCTTTCTCTACGTTTCCTTACGTCGCCTTTAGATTCTCGTTTACGAACTGATGTCATATGATTTATTTTGCTAGTAGTTTTAAGTTTGCTCTTAAAACTTACGATGATGTGATAAAGCTGAAAAGATGACAATTCTTCTAAAGTAGATATTTTTTATTGTTATGTGAATTTAGATTAGTTAGAGTTGTCATTTGTGTGATATACACTCTGCTACAGTTGAATATTTGATGTCAGTTTTCTAGTCCGTGCTGGGCTGGCTGTTAGAACCAACTTTCTGTTTGTTTGGTTAGGAGAGAAATTTTAAGCTGTGTGTTTGCTTCAGTTTTTATCTGTGCCGGCAGGGTGCTTACCTATGCATTTGCCAGATTACACTGACATTTGTTCCTGGAAGGGAATCCCGTCCACGTTGGATGTGTCTGTAAACTCGATGCATCAGGCTTTTCTCGGAGGCAAAGGGCCAAATCTCTTAAGAACCTTTACCTGTGTCACAGCCAAGTGACTGGTGTTCTTTTGTCTAAACACGTGGACTGTTCCCTAGACAGATTTAAAACTCACTGGCGGAGGGGAGATGTTGGAATAATTTGGTGTCATTTTTATTTTGTTTTCTTGGCTTTGGGGAATAATACAAAAAGCGCTTTACGTTTTTAAGCTTCCAAGCTCCTTAGATGATGCTTCCAGCGTTTGTTGTCTGGCATGCAAGTCCTATCCAGTTCATGAATCCTATCTCCATGACACAAGTCATATTTTTGCTTTTTAATACTTGACAGTCTCGTGGTATTTAAAGCTGAATAAATACACACATTCTCACAAGGCAGGGAAGCAACCACGCAGGTTTGCCAAGACCACATGTAGTGAGGTACTTAAGAAACCTGCTGTTCTTGAAACATGTTTGACAAGAGTGCTGTGCCCTGTAGCATATATTCAACTCTGATTTTCTAACGTCCAGAATTATCATTTTATTTGATCTCCACCCAGTTGTTTTCTTTTATCTTTTGTTCTTGGCACCTGAATAGGGCTGTCTGCTAAAAATTATAAAAAAATATGGCCCCGGATTACACTGTGTTCTGCCAGATCATCAACCGTCCAAGGAGGTCAATGCAAGTCTCCCTTTAAATCAGGCCTGTTACTGTGTATTTCCAGATTGAAAAAATAAAATAGAATCAGTAGGTGGGTTGTGCCTATACATTAAGAGATTAATTCCAACAAGGTGTGACGCCCACTGGGGAACCTAGTGAGGGGTCTTAAATTGCAAGGGCGTTTTAACCCTTGCTCCTTTGAATTCCTTTTCTGACAAAAGAAGGCTGCTGACCAAAGATCAAAGAATACCCAGTAGCAATTCTCCCACCCTCCACACACACATGTGTAGGAAGGTTCACAAGGGGAAAAAGAGGATGGGACCTAATCTCTGTTTGTGTAGAATGATTTGGAAAGCAGAAGAGTTCCCCCCTTTTATCCTCCTCTTCTGCGTCCCCTGACCATCACCTCTTCCGCAGATGTTTGCCATTCTAGTAATAGCACTATCCTCTCCCTTCACTTTCTTTGAAATGTCCCATAGTCCCGAGAGGCTGCAGCTGCAGGGGGAGATCTGACCAGTCAGTGTGTGACATCACCGGCTCCTGTCCTTCCCTCAGGCCAGCAGTGTGCAGGACAGCGAGGGATCCGGGGCTCTGGACCTGTTCTTAAGTTAAACCATCATTTTGCCCATTTGCTCTTATATTGCCCATCAGTCACACATGTTTATTGAGCACATACTACTGGAGCACTGTTCCAGATGCTGGGATACAGTGGTACAGAGCGAATAAGAAAAACAAGGTTCTCAGGCCGGGCGCGGTGGCTCACGCCTGTAATCCTAGCTCTCTGGGAGGCCGAGGCGGGCGGATTGTTTGAGCTCAGGAGTTCAAAACCAGCCTGAGCAAGAGCGAGACCCCGTCTCTACTAAAAAATTAGAAAGAAATTAATTGGACAACTAAAAATATATAGAAAAAATTAGCTGGGCATGGTGGCACATGCCTGTAGTCCCAGCTACGGGAGGCTGAGGCAGGAGGATGGCTTGAGCCCAGGAGTTTGAGGTTGCTGTGAGCTAGGATGACGCCACGGCACTCACTCTAGCCAGGGCAACACAGTGAGACTCTGTCTCAAAAAAATAAAAGAAAAACAAGGTTCTCTCTCTAATGGATCTAACATTCTAGTGGAGAGAAAAACAAATTACAGAACAAGATAAGTTCATATAGTGATAAACATTATGACAAAATAAAATGGGATCTGTCAGGGATATGTGCCTGGTTTCAGAACCCACAGTTTAAGATTAGGCTCTGCCACGCTGGCTGCCTGCCTGGGGCACTCTGGCTCGAGGCTTTGCTCCTGTGGTTCTCTGTCGTGGAACACTCTTCCCCCAGATTTCCAACATGGCGCACGCTTATAGAGGCCTTCCCTGACCACCCTGTTTAAGAATGCAGCCCCCAACTGCCTACCTCGCTTTATTTCTCTCCTAGCATTTGTCACCTTCTAACTTACTGCTGTGCTCTGAATGCTATGACCTGAATTCATAGGTTGAAACCTACCTAACCCTGAAGGCAGGGTATTAAGAGGTGGGGCCTTTGGGAAGTGATTAGGTGGCATGAGAGGGGAGCCCTCATGAATGGGATTAGCCTCCTTATAAAAGAGGCCTGAGGGGGCCTGGCTGCCCCTTCCGCACTGTGAGGATGCAGCGAGAAGTCAGCAACTGCAACTCAGAAAGGGCCCTCGCCAGAACCTGGCCGTGCTCCAACCCTGATATTGGCCTTCCCAGCCTCCAGAACTGTGACAAATAAATATCTATTGTCTAGATGCCACCAAGCCTATGGTATTTTCTTATAGCAGCCCAAACAGACTAAGACATATACCATTAAGACATAATTTATTTTAGTCAATTTAATTAACGTATTTGGTTTATGGGAATGTAAGTTCCACGATGGCAGGGATTTATGTCTGTTTTGTTCACAGCCACATCTCTCGCATCTAGAACCCAAAGCTTTATAAGGATTTGTTTAATGAATTAAATAAAATTTCCGAGAAGTGATTTTTTAATAAATGTTATTATGTAAGCATTTTAAGCAAACAAGGGGGATTTACTTTTAAAGTAAGTTACCCTACATTAACTATTCGAACAAGTTGGGATGACCATTGTTGGAAGTGTTTTAGAGGAATCCCTGCACTGGGAAGTTTAAATGTCAAGTATTCTAATCACACTTTAACTGTCTGTTTCTCGTACTGCAAGTTCCTATATTACATACCACCAGGGGTTGGAGGGGTAGCCCGGAGCCTAAACTCCTTTGGGGTTTACCTGCTTGGTCTCTTTTTTCTCGTTATAATTGCTGTCATTCAGGGTTTCTAAAACCATGCTTCTTCCAACAAGGAGTCCCACTGTTAAAAATGAATTGATCTTTAGAAAGGAACAATTTTAAATTTGAACATTGACTGAATATTTGCTCTTAAGAATTTATCGTTAATTGCTTTAGTTGTGGTCATTTTTTAAAATAATTATCTTTTAGAGATACATACAGAAATACTTAGGGATGAAATCATGATGTTTGGGGAGCAGAATTGCCCATAGCTTAATGGTTATTAGGGCTGAGTGGTACATGAGGGCTCCTTATGCTATTTTGTCTACTTTTTTATGTGTTCAAAGTTCTTTATACTAAGAAGTTTAAAAAACTATTTGTTAAAGTAGTATTGGATTACAACCTAAAGTGTAAAATGAATATCCATGAGTCAATAGTGATATAAATAAATAGGGGAGAAGAGACAAATCTCTCTCATGCAGAACTTCTCATAATTAATTCAGATACCCCATCCTTAAGGAAGTAGAGCACAAATCCCCACTTCTTAAATGTGAGCTGCACACAGCGACGTCCTTCCAAAGAGTATAATGGAAAGGGAGAGAAAAAAAGAATAACTTAACAGTGGAGAAATCTGAAAATACTACCTCAAGCCAGTGATCAAGGTTCTGATCAACAGTGGGGAAGCCCCATTGATAGAATGTGCCCCTGACATGATGCGATGAAAGTGACCCGTTAGCACCATGATCTTCCTCCTAAAAACGTACTAACCCAGCCGACCAGCAAAACATCAGCCAAACCCAAACTGAAGAACAGTCTACAAAATGCCTGCCCAGTTCTCCTCAAAACTGTCAAGATCGTCAAAAATGAGTAAAGTCTAAGAAACTATCATAGCCAAGAGGAGCCTAAGGAGACAAGACAAATAGATGTAACATATCCTGGATGGGGTCCTGAGACAGAAAAAGGACATTAAGTGAACACTAAGTAAATGTGGATAATGTATGGACTTCAGTTAACAATGATGTGTCAATGTCGGTTCTTTAATTGTGAAAAATGTACCATTCTAATGTAAGATATTAATAAAAGGAGAAACTGAGTATTTGGAAATTCTCTGTACTTTCTTCCCAATAATTCTGTGAACCTAAAACTGTCCAAAAAAGAAAACGTATCTTAAAAAAAAAATTTATTGATTATTGGGTATAGTATGATGTACTGAGGTTCCTAGAATTTCTCATTTCTACTTTTAATGTTCTTTTCCTCCCAGCAATCCCTCACTCCTTAGCTAGGGACTGTTTTAAGTATGTTTGTGTGAGGAAGATTATAAAGGAGAAGAAATTGAAAATGACTGAAAGTTGATATTTCATAGTCATTCCCATCTTTCTAGGTTTGAAACCCCTTTGCTTTGAGAAGGAGCAGGTAGATTGCTGCTAATGTCAGATTCACTGCTGGTTCCTACCTCAGGGTTGCAGACACATTGGCAGGCCTGCGTCTTCCTGATGGTGGGGGTTGTGGGCAATGATAGGAAGAAAATTGTTGGTTTTTTTTTTTTTTTTTGAGACAGGGTCTCACTCTGTCACCCGGGCTAGAGTGCAGTGGTGTCATCATAGCTCACTGCAACCTTAAACTCCTGGGC
>NW_012147819.1:780524-785962 GCF_000956105.1 Propithecus coquereli | reverse complement strand
AATTAATTTCTTTCTATTTTTAGTAGAGACGGGGTCTAGCCCTTGCTCAGGCTGGTCTCGAACTCCTGAGCTCAAACAATCCACCCGCCTCGGCCTCCCAGAGTGCTAGGATTACAGGCGTGAGCCACCGCACCTGGCCCTTTTTGATAGCCATTCTAACTGGGGTGAAATGTTATCTCATTGTGGTTTTAATTTGCATTTCCCTGATGATTAGTGATGCTGAGCATCTTTTCATATACCTGTTGGCCATTTGTATGTCTTCCTTTGAGAAATGTCTATTGGTCATTTGTATGTCTTCTTTTGAGAAATGTCTTCAGATTTTTTGACCATTTTAAAATCTGATTATTTGGTTTTTTGCTACTGAATCATTTGAGTTTCTTATATATTCTGCATATTAAACTGTTGTCAGATGCAGTTTGCAAATATTTTCTCTCATTCTGTAGACTGTCTCTTATAGTTGTTTCCTTTGTTGTGCAGATTTTTAGTTTAATGTAATTCCATTTGTCTAGCAAATGACAACCTCAAATAATGTTTCCCACATACATGGCAGACAAAATATTAAGAATCTTAATATAAGGAACTCTTACAACTAACATAAAAGAGAATACCTTGATAGAAAAACATGTAAACAAATGAATTGATTATTTATAAAAGAAAAATGAAAATAGCCAATAATTTTATGAAAAAATTCCGTAAAACTAGTAAGCAAAGAAATGTGTATTAAAACAATCATGAGGAACCATTTTTACCGAATAACTTGCAAAGAAAAAAATAATCAGCATTGGTAAGATTTCATAAAAAAATAGTGCTTCCTTAGATGCAGAATATAATTGAGTGTGTTTCTGAATTTGGCAATATGTATCAAAAGCCTTAAAAGTAAGTTTCCATTTGGCCCAGGAAGTATCATAAGGAAATAATTAAACATGTCCAAAAGTATGTATTTAAGAATGTTCAACTAAGTGTTATTTATGATAGCAAAAATGTCCTTGAGTCAGAATGACATCCAACATTGAGGAATAGGTTAGGTTAATTACATTACAACCTGGGTTAGTTGTTCAGAGCGTAGACATGGCAACTGTCTGGGTTTAAATCCTGGCTCCCCACTTAATATCTGTGTGGCTTCTCTGTGCTTCAGTTTCCTTGTTTGTAAAATGAGGATAATTTTATAGCATCTGCCTCATTAAGTTATTCTGAGAAATGAGTTACTCCATGTAAAATGCCTGGTACATTCTAAAATGTTAACTGTTATTATTCTTTCTGTGATTACAATATGGCCATTAAATATGTTATAAAAGAACATCTAAAAACATAGGGAAATGGGCCAAGCACAGCAGCTCACGGTTGTAATCCTAGCATTCTGGGAGGCCAAGGTGGGAGGATCACTTGAGCCCAGGAGTTCAATACCAGCCTGGGCAACATAGCAAGACTCCATCTCCAAAAAAAATTGTTTTTTAATTAGCCAGGCATAGTGGTGCATGCCTATAGTGCCAGCTACTCAGGGGGCTGTGGTTTACAATCTATGTGCACTTGGACACAGGAGGATCGCTTGAGCCAAGGAGTTCGAGGCTGCAGTGGGCTATGGCAACAGAGCAAGACTCCATCGCAAAGAAAAAAAAATGGGGAAGTGGACACAATATAGTAAGTGAAAAAAAAACAAGTTACAAAAGAGTATCCATAATGGCAACAACAATTTTATAAATACATAATATATATAGGCAAAGAGAAAATACTAGCAACAGACTAAATGTTAACAGTTTATTTCTGAGTGATAGAATTTGAGATAATTTTTATTTCTTCTTAACCCTTTTCAGCATTTTACAAATTTCCATCCTAATAACATTTTGCTTTTAATCAAAAATTTTAAAAAATAGGAATCTATTTTTAAACGATCACGACTTTGATGTAGGCCTGTTTCATGCTCCCATGTCTGACAGTGGTAGAGTGAGGTGGGACATTCTTCCTGCTTGTTTCTTTCATTTCATTCCACATGTTAGTTGATATCCCTGCCTCCTCTTTTCCCTGACCCAAGGCTGGGCTGCACTCCCATTCTGGAAGAGCAGATGAAGCTGGAGAGACTCTGGGTCTTGCGACAGTCCCAGGTGAGAAAGTAGAGCCAGGGACAGGCGTCTCCAGAGTGGACCTGGGATGAGTGGGGCCGGCTGCTGGGCCTCTGACTGCTGCACAGTGGAAGGTCTTGGAGCCTCCTGTAACTAAGGGGGCTTCTGCTGGAGCAGGGCCTGGTGTTGGATTCTGGTTTCAAATGTTATAAAATGCTCAGTTTCCGGTTGCCATGATGAACAGGAAGAATTGTTATGCAAGTAGCATTCATCCCCCCCCTAGATTTGGCAATCCAGGCAAGGTCTTTAAGTGACCTGGTATCCTGCACTTGCCTAGAATTGCTAAACGATGGCTTTACTCACACCTCCCAGGGGAAGAGAGGCCTGAGGACTAATTGATTAATGGAAGCCCCAGCTCTGAGGTGTGTGAATAAAACAGGTTTTTCCCTTTCTCTTTGGCTGAAAGCAAGAGAGAATTTAGGCGTGTCTGGGCCTCTGAGTCACTGATGGGCCAGTTTCAGCCTCGCCTGCAGCTTTCTCAGTGTTTCTGTCTCTTGGTTCTGGATGCTGGCATGTTGTGGGTGCTCCACAAATGTTGTTGACTGGATGCACAGATAAATGAATGATTAGGAGGATAAGTAAGTGAACAGAAAGATGGATGGACGATTGGCTGGCGAATGAGGAGCTCGAGGTTGACCTGCTCAAATCCCCTAATCCTGCCTGTCCTTTAGACTTCCCAGAAGGAAGGGCTGCACCCCACTCACCTCTGCCCTCCATCACCATCTCTCCTGCTCTCAACACTGATGCCGAGGCAGGGCACACTGAGCTCACCTGGAGAAAGCCTGAAGCCGGCTGCCTGGTACAAATAGGGTGCAAATAAGACAGGGTGTTTTATAGCTGCGGGCTAAAATGGTGTTTTCCACGTAAAGTCTCTTGGGAATAGGATAACCAGAAAAATTTCCAAACCAAATCCAAAATCGATATAAACAAGCTGGGGTTCAGTAGAAATCTAGGCAGACAAACGGTCAGCACTTGGAGGGGCCGTCCAAGGATGTCAGGGCATTCGGGTGTCCAGGACTAGCAAAACCGGCTTCTTGACACCTCTGGTCAAGAGTTTATGCACAAGCCACAACACAGAAATCTGCCACTTGGAAACTGGGCTTCAGGCTGCTGATCCACTCTCGGGGAAATGGAGAAAAGTGCCTACCTGCTCCGGGCGCTGCCCCCTCCGTGCGCTCATCCACCGCAAGGGTTTGTCACTGTCCACAGTGTTCCCACCACACTCTGCAAACACCTCCACTGCAGCCCTGGAATCTGTTCATGCAGGAGGGGACTGTTTCCCCTGCAATCTGACAACCCCACCTGGGGGAACCCTGTCCAACCCTGCCTTTCTCACTTTTGCAGCCCCGTGAGTGGCACAGGGTGGAGGACCAGGGAGTCTCGTGTTTTTGTTTGCTTGTTTGTAGAGGAAATGAAGGAACTCAGTGTGGGTAACCTAAATGCCTGGGTCCAGGAGCCCTTGCTTTCAAAGCTGCAGATTAATGTTTCTAACTGCCTGCCGGACATTTTCACATAATTGTCTCAGTTTAACTAAAACCAAACTCATGGTTTGGAACTGTCATTCTCCCAGAAAGACTCAGAACTGCAGCACGATCACTGCCTTCTCTCCATCACCCCTGACACCCAGACACGCAGTCCTGGGGAGACCTCTCTCCCCATTCCTTCATCTAATCTGCATTTCCTATTCCTGGAACTCCAGCCTGGCGGAGGCTCTCACGCCTGGGCTGAGACATTGGCTTCTGCTGTTCTGCTGGCCTCCCGCCTCACCCAACTCTGACCCATCAGAGCGGACCGCAGCCAAATCAACCTTAAAGTGCAGTCTTGCTTCTGCCACATTTGTGTCCCTAATTAGCTACCAAACACAGTTCAGGTAGCAACAGGCAAGGCAGGCTTGCCGCCTCCCTTCACATCTTCCTGCCCCATCCCTCCTGACAGGAAGACTGATACTTCCTTTCCCCAAAGCCACAGTGGGCATTCCCACCTTTGTGCCTTTGCTTCACTCCTTCTTTCAGCTTGGAATATCCTCTGTCTGACTTTTACACTAACAAGCTCCTAGCTGTCACTCAGGTAAGCGGCACCTGCTCCGGGCTACCTTCCTATATTCAATAGCGGTGACACATTTCTTCTCCAATTTCCTAAAACATTTAGTTTGTACCTCCGAATATAAATGAGGTAGATGTATCACTTCGTGTCTGGTCCTCCCTTGAGGGAAGGGACTGTACCCACAGCGCCTTGCATATTAAAACTTCGCATCTAGAGATCTGTGATTTCCACAGCTACCATTACCAGCTCACTTCTACCCTAGATAGGTCTGCGACAGTTGGCCCCTACAGAAAAAAGATTCTGTTAGCATTAGACTCTGAGAGAACAGTGTGCACAACTTAAGGAATGAGTCAAATAAATGCAGCCATTCCTCTAACATGGGAGTCATTGAGGGCCAATGAAAAGAAGGGTAGGGGCATTTAATGGGAACATGGACCAGGTGAAGCCTCTTTAGAGAGTTTTCCCGGGGAACTAAGTTTTAAATTTACGGCACATCTCAGATTCATCATTCAATCCTTGGGCGCAGCAGGATCAACCTTGGTAACATAATTAGGAGTTCCTCTTCCCTTTCTTATCAATACCCTTGTTTCCCTACCCTTTTATCCAGTCTCCCAGACTATCCCATAACCCATTTTTGCAGAGTCTTAGTTCCAGAACTCAATATTTCCTGGGAACCAAGGGCAGAAAACAAGAGAAGCCGTGGATATTTTGCCAGTAGGAGGCGCTGTCCCTGACACACTAAAATCTGGTACCATCTGGATATAATGCCAGTCTTAGCTTCCAGGGAGCACTTGGGGCATTTGGTAGGAGGCCCGGCCATTTCAGAATAGCCACGGGGGATCTCCAGGAGAGAGGAAGACTTGCATTAGCCTGTATTTAGTGTTTTATAGATAGTGATTAAACACTTGTTAGAAAGCAGTTATTAAATAATTAAACACCTGGGATTGACCCCTGGAAGTGTGCTGTCTGAAGACAGCAGTATCATGGGATCTGAGAGTCTGCCAGAAATGCAGAGTCTCAGGCCCCACCCCAGGCCTGTCGGATCAGAATCTGCCTTTTATACGACCTTCTACCGCAAAGTTTAAGCAGCACCGCCATAAACATTCTCTATTGGTCTCTTAAAAACATACTCCAAGAGCCTGTGTTATAAAAGCTATTAGCAACCTACTACTCTGCAGGGCATTGCCTTCTCCTCAGAGGACAAACAGTGGGAGGTAGGGATGAAATGAAAGGTGTCACTCCTGCACTGTCCCCTTCCTTACAGTCCTCATCTGGCCC
>NW_012147819.1:779091-780474 GCF_000956105.1 Propithecus coquereli | reverse complement strand
TTTAATCAAAAATTTTAAAAAATAGGAATCTATTTTTAAACGATCACGACTTTGATGTAGGCCTGTTTCATGCTCCCATGTCTGACAGTGGTAGAATGAGGTGGGACATTCTTCCTGCTTGTTTCTTTCATTTCATTCCACATGTTAGTTGATATCCCTGCCTCCTCTTTGATAGGAAGAAAATTGTTGGTTTTTTTTTTTTTTTTTGAGACAGGGTCTCACTCTGTCACCCGGGCTAGAGTGCAGTGGTGTCATCATAGCTCACTGCAACCTTAAACTCCTGGGCTCAGGGGATCCTCCTGCCTCAGTATCCCAAGTAGCGGGGACTACAGGCATGTAACACCATGCCTGACTAATTTTTCTATTTTTTTAGTAGAGATGGGGTCTCAATATATTGCCCAGGCTTGTCTGAAACTCCTGGACTCAAGTGATCCTCCTGCCTCGGCCTCCCAAAGTGCTGGGATTACAGGCGTGAGCCACTGCACCCAGCCAGAAAATTGTGTTATTAACACAATAGTGTTGTTTTCTAAGAATTCAAGAGGCTGGGCAGGCCTAGTCCCCTCTCCCCTCCCTTAGCAAAAGCTCCTTTCACTCACACCTTTGTCACACTGTGAAGAGAAAACACCTCTCTAGGAGAACTCTCTTAAAGAAATTTGGTAGTAATTTTAACAGAAATAAAAGATATTGAAGTTATGGGATAAAGACAAATTGTGCAAAGAAAACATTTTTCTTTACTTTTTCTCAAAATAGGGAAAGAGAAATATTGAAAGAATAGAGAATTCAGAAGCTTTTCACAAATGCCTCCATTTGCTTGAATGTCAACTTCTTGCCCAAACATTTGTGATCCTTCATTCCTCACCTAGTAAAGTTTGTTTAGGAAGATACTCTATGGTACAGTGTGTGACTTGCGTCACTTCAATTATCTTTTTTGTACTTCTGTGGCTGCTGACAGAATGCACTGCATATCTGGAGTCTTCCTGTCACTCAGCAAGAAGCCCAGGGAAGGGACAACCCTACTGCCTTAGGATCACAGCGTGGTAGAGCATGGTCCCCTGGGCGGGGTTGTTCCTGCAGGGACAAAGCGGAGCAGACTTATATAAAGGCAGCTATCTTTTTTTAAGAAAGGAAATGCAGGAGTCCTTGAACCAATTTTTCAATGACTTTGGGTGCTCCAGGTGTTTGTTTTTCCTAAAGCTAGACTTTGGCAAAGTCTGGAGAGGAAAGAAAAGTGGTCCAAGTTCACACAGACTATAAACCCCACGGCTGCCATCAACAGCAGCAAAGAAAGCACCCTGACTCCAGCAGGCAGCCTCTGAGATAGGAAATGAAGCCTCTGGGGGACGTAGAAATGAAAGTCCCCCAGTCACAATGATAGGCAGCTCC
>NW_012147819.1:739152-766686 GCF_000956105.1 Propithecus coquereli | reverse complement strand
GCATTCACGTAAAACTCTAGAAAATACAGACTAATCTATAGTGACAGACAACAGATTGGTGGTTCTTGGGAACGGGGGCAGACAAGGGCAGGAGGGAGGGAAGCCAAGGGGGCACAAGGAGATTCTGGGGGTGATGGATGTGTTCTCTCTCTTGGTTCTGGTGGTGATGGAGTCCTGGGTGTATGTGAATGTCAAAATTTATCAAATTGCACACTTCAAAATACTCAGCTTATTTTATGTCAATTATACCTCACTAAAGCTGTTTAATAAAGAGAGAAAGAGAGAGAGCGAGAGAGCGAGAGCAGGCTGCTGGTCAGAACAGCCACGAGCCAGGAACAAATGATAAAAGAATGATGACGAGAAGCCCAGAGGCCAGGAGCCACGGCAAGGCAGCAGCCAGAAGGCAGGTGAGCATCCTGGCACCCTTGGGCCTCCATGCTGTGGGGAGGTGGCCCGCCTTGGTAGGGCCTGCCCTGGGCGTGGCAGACTGGAAAGGAACTCACCTGGGAGAGCCATCCAGGCCCACGGATTCTTTCGAGAACCAGTGGCAGGCAGGCTCCCGGGAACATATACTTTCTGTGGTGGAGAGAAGCCACATCCCGAACTGACTCTGAAATGGACCTTGATCATCAGACAAACAGGGACATTTGGGGCCTATCCAATCTGAGCCATGTCTGGCTCTCCCTTTTCTAAGCCAAAGCCAGATGGCTTTTTTGTTGAATAATGAAGCATTGCTTACAAGCACAGTGGCCCCAGGACACTCAGCACTTTTTTGGGGGAGTAGGGATGGAAGGTAACCTGGGTCTGGGACCTTCTCAAGCTTGTCAGGTGTTGACCACAGGGTAGGCAGGGCTGCCTGTGGTCACTCGCACCCTGGAGTTTCTTCTGGGTATAAAATGGCTTATGGTGGCTCAGCCCCAGTGGCTGCCACTTCCTATGTGACCACTGAGTGTATGACTTGTTTCTGAAGGGCAGGCAGCCCTGATAGAGCCCCTTCCTGTTCTGTCTGACCAGCCACGCAGCTGACTTTCTTTACTACTGTCACCTACGCGAACAAAGCAGCAATAGCAATGCCCTCCAGGGACAGAGGCCTGTGGGGACTTGCATTTACCTTCAGTGGCTCTGAGGTGACACCATCCAACCCATGGATAGGGAAGAGAAAAGCAGTGACAAACCCCGTCAGGAAAGGCTGAACAGAGATGTGGCATCACAGGAATTTACACGGCCTGCTTGAAGATAAACTCCAACCCTGGCTGCCTATTTTTAAGATTCAGATATATGGCCAGGTGTGGTGGCCACGCCTGTAATCTTAGCATTCTGGGAGGTAGAGGTGGGAGGGTCACTTGAGGTCAGGAGTTGGAGACCAGCCTGAGCAAGAGCAAGACCCCGTCTTTACTAAAAATAGAAAAAAAATTATCTGGGCAACTAAAAATAGAAAAAAAAAAATTAGCCAGGCGTGGCGGCACGCACCTGTAGTCCCAGCTACTGGGGAGGCTGAGACAGGAGGATCGCTTGAGCCCAGGAGTCTGAGGTTGCTGTGAGCTAGGCTGACACCACGGCACTCTAGCCTGGGCAACAGAGTGAGACTCTCTCTCTCAAAAAAAAAAAATAAATTAAAAAATAAGATTAAGATATAATTTACACATGGCAAAATTCACCCTAAGTGAACAGGTCAGTGAGTTTTGGTGAATGTGTAAAGCAGTATAACCACCACGGGAATCAAGACCTAGATCTGCTGCATCACTCCCAGGATTTTCTCATACCCCTTTCCAGTCAACCCCCGCTGCGCCCCCCAGGCCCTAGCAACTCTTCATCTGCTTTTTGTCCCTGAAGGTTTGCCTTCCCACGAATGTCATGTAAATGTAAACAAACAGTATGTGGACTTTTGAGTCTGTTTTCTTTCATTTAGCATGTTTTCAGGGTTTATCCGTGTCATAACATACATCAGTCATTCATTCCTTTTCATTGCTGAGTAATGTTTCATTGTACAGATGTACTACAGTTTGTTTGTCCATTCCAAGTTGAAAGATATTTGGGTTGTTTCCAGCTTTGGGCAGTTTTATATAAAGCCACCACTTACATTCATATAAAAGTTGTTATGTGAACGTAGGTTTTTATTTTAGTTAGGAGTGGGATGGTTAGATCATATGATAAGTGCATGTTTAACTGTGTAAGAAACCGCCAAAATGTTTTACGAAGTGGTTGCACCATTTTACGTTCCCATTAGCGGTAGAACAGAGTTCCAGTTGCTTCATATCCTGGTCAGCACTTGGGATTTATTGTTAGTTTGGTTTATTTTTTTTTTAAAGCCTTTCTAATAGGTGTGTGGTGGTATCTCCTAGTGGTTTTAATTTGCATTTTGCTAATGGAAAATGATGTCGAGCATCTTTTCATGTGCTTGTTTGCCATCCATTAAGTATCAAAGCATCAGCCGGAGCCTTTATTGGGCTTTCCATGGGAATGGCAAGGCAGGGCAGGTGAACAGTTTAGTACTGGTTAGTTTGAATAATTCTGGTTTTCACTCTAAGCTGTAGTGTTATTTCCAAGGTTCCTGTGTCAGGTCCTAGGATGATTAAGCAGTGGAATATTGCCTCCCGAGGTGTGCAGGCCAGATGGAGGAGGTAGGGCTCTGGATGCTTAGTTTGCTTATCAAAGGCATGTTCCCCACAGGGTCCTTTCCTACCTCTAAGAATTGGCTAGCCCCTGGAGAGGCAGTCTCTCCATAGCTAGAAAGGTGTCAAAACATCATCACGTACAGAAAATGTAAAAAATGTTTACAATACACCGCGGAAAACCTGCTACACTGCTGAAGGCCACGACCTAAGCACAGATTTAATTGGTAATAGGGAGGAAGACTAGGGTGGAGAGTGGAAGATCAGCAGAAGATCCCCTCAGAGAGGAAGTGAGTCTGGGATAGAGTCAGTTCGGCAGTAGAGCCAAGATGTGATTCGGCAGAAATTTCCTCAACAAGCACCCAGTGGAAACGTAGCAATGTGGAGCCTCACTCTGGCCATCGGGGGCCCAGCTACAAATAGATGGCACATTCCCCAGCCTGCAGGATGTCATCCTTCTCTGCACGCCCCTTCCTGCAAGACAGTCTGATGGTGACAGTGACGGATAAGGCTCAAGAGAAGTACTGAGAATGCCAGAAGCTGACTCTCCCCGTAGAGAACACAGAATGGTTTCATCACTGTTGCTCTCCCTGAGAGCTCTTTAGAGAACAATTGTGGGTTTAAGCACCCAGCCTCCAGGCCAGACCCAGCAAGCAAGGAGAAGGGCTGCCTCCTTTGTTTTTCTCTGGATGATTGTCTGGGTGAAGCACTTAGGGGCTGGGATCTGGGCCAGAAATTGCTTTCACTCTCATGGTCCTCTTCTGAAGATTTATAAGTGTTTGTTTGCAGGCTTAGAGATGTTCTAGTTTCAAATATTTCTCTTTGCTCAGTGAATGATTTCCCACCCCTTTCCATAAACTCACATGAAAGAAGACATGTTCCTTCCCTTTCTGGCTCCAATGGCATTAGAGGTCACAGGTGGTTTTATTCTTGGGGACACAGGACTACCCACCCACTCCCTTTAACTGGGTGCATGGTATATGGCCCGGGGCACTGGGTGTGACTGAGTGAGTTCACCCCAACCCAGGTCATCAACCGACAGCTCCGGTTTCACCAGGGAAAGATCTCTGCTGGGAGAGGCCTGGAGCTGAGGCTTATTCCTGAAGGGCCCTGGCTTGACACCGCAGGCTCTTCCCTCAAACCTGCGTAGCTCTGAGCCTTCCTTGTACCAGGGTCTCCAGCAGTTACATGGGTAGAAAATTTACCGCTCTATTGAGGGCTTCAAACTCCAGCTATTAATTTTTCAATGTTCGTTAGGCACTGCTGTAACATATAAGTTGTGTTCATTGATTTCTTTAAGTATTTATTATGGTATATATGTATATATATGCTGTTGTTATGAATCATTTAGATTTATGAGTTGGTGTATTCCATTCTTATGCATACCCTACAGAGCCCAAGACCTTCAGTTCTTCGATGTCCTTGAACAGTGTTTTTACTGTGCATACAAAGTGTGTGAGCCCCAGGGGAGGTTCGATAGCCAGTTTGTTTTCTCCTTGAACTGGACATAGGTGGGAGGCTGTTTTTTTCTTTCTGCTCCTAAAGAATTCTTCTTTTCTTTAACAGAGAAGAACAATCGAGCCACATATTGGATTAGAAGAATAAACACTAGGAACATGTGAAGAATTTAGTGTGAAGACAGAAGGGGGAAAATGTCTGAGCAGGTGAAGAAAGTTTTCTTACACAAAATAATATATACCATTAAAAAAATCACAAAATTTAGAAAAACAAATTGAAGAAAATAAAATAGTCACCCATAGTCGCACCACTCTGAGTCAATCCAATCACCGCTGCATTTTGATGCATGCTCTTCCAGAGTGTGTATGTTGCAATGTGTGTATGTTTGTATGCATAGGTGTGTGTTTACATATTTTTTTTTACCAAAAAAGTATACTGTGCATGTTTGTAATTTGTTTTTTAAAATTCAAATAAATCCTAACAATTTTTCACATCAATATGTATTTCAGCATATGGATGTACCACAATTTATTAATACTCAACTAATTCCCTCCCAGTTAAGTCTTTGCATCAAACTAATCAGACAACTAACAAGGCCTAAATGATTCTGGCACCAAAGTTTGGAAAAGAGCTTTACGGATTAGAAAGAAATTATTAATAAGTGCAATGCCATAGGCTGGGGTTGGGGATGGTAACTAACCACAGAGAATGGGGTAAGAAACATTGATTAATGTGTCCAGGGCCTAACAAAAATTAGAGTGAGTATAATGAAAATCAGGTAATGAATTTAAAATAATTGAATCTAGGATGACAAAGAAAAAATACACTTCTGAAGCTGGATATTCTTTTTTTTTTTTTTTTCGAAACAGAGTCTTGCTCTGTTGCCCGGGCTAGAGTGCCGTGGCGTCAGCCTAGCTCACAGCAACCTCAAACTCCTGGGCTCAAGGGATCCTCCTGCCTCAGCCTCCCGAGTAGCTGGGACTACAGACATGTGCCACCATGCCCAGCTAATTTTTTCTCTCTCTATATATTTTTAGTTGTCCAGATCATTTCTTTCTATTTTTTAGTAGTGACGGGGGCGGGGGGGGGGGTGTCTTGCTCTTGCTCAGGCTGGTCTCAAACTCCTGACCTTGAGCGATCCACCCGCCTCGGCCTCCCAGGGTGCTAGGATTACAGGCGTGAGCCACCGTGTCTGGCCTGAAGCTGGGTATTCTAATTCTTTTCTTAGGCAAGTTGTGTAATCTTTTTGATCCCCAGTTTCTTAATGTGTAAAATGAGAATGATTGTTTCTATATCAGAGTGACTGCCAACATAAAATAAGGTATTATAAAAGACTGTCACAGAATAGTGCTCGATATTTCTTACTCTAACATAGAATAGATGCTCAGTGTTTCTTAGTTTCCCTGCTCCATTTCTACCCCCTTGGATTGTATTGTTCTGTGAGCAGACTCATGTGCTACTTTGCTCTGGTGACACAGAATCAGCTGTTCATAAGGTGGTCAGAAGTTAGTGAGTTTCACGGAGATGATTTTTCAAGTTTATTGCAAAACTTCTCTGGGTCTAAAACCTTAAAGAAATTTTCCCTGTTAATAATCTAGTTGGCTGGAAGGTATGGTCTAACACAGCGGTTCTCAGAGTGAGGTCCCCAGGCAGTAGCAGCATTACCTGAGAACTTGTTAGACCTGCACATTCTCAGGCCACACCCAAGACCTACTGAATCAAAAACTCTGAGAGTGGGGCCAGCAATCTGTGTTTCAACAAGCTCTCCAGGTGTTTCTGATATGGGCTAAAGGCAGAGAATGACTAGCGTGGCAAGAATCCTGGAAACCGTCAATCACTAGGTTTGGGGTATACCCTAACTAGCTCACCATTCACTGTAGAACCTTGGGCAAGTCACATCCCTTCGCTAAACCTTCATTTTCTCATCTGAGAAAATGGGAAGATAATATCTTCCCTGCGACCTGAAATGATTGTTTCATAGACCAAATGAGTTTAGAAAAGCAAAAGATATTCAAATAATGTATTATATAAATGGAAGGTATACTTATTATTCTCCATCCTGAGGCAGGGCAATGTATAAAGCATCCATATTCAGTGAAAAATAGTTCTATTTTTATTGATTATTAAAAGAAGAGTCTGTGATCTCCACGGAAAAATCTCATTGGATGCCTTAACAGCCATCCCAGCATTTTCTCCTGTCTAAACCCAAATCCCTGTGCATGCACTATCAGTATCTCAAAGATGTGAGGACGATATCAACCACTGAGTATGAAAATTTCTGGCAAAGCAAAAAGCACTTGCACATGCAGGGTAACAGTTATTATCTTTTCTCATTTTTCAATGCTTAGTGAAAATGGAGAACAGCAGGCGCGCCAGGCGTGCACAACCCTCATCTACACGAAGGGTGTTATTAAGCGGTCTCTCAGCCTCCCCTTCTCCCCAGGCTGTGTAGTTCTGCTTTCTCTCACCTCTGCTCAAAGGCCTCACTGGACTCCCCGTTGTTAGTCATCTCGGTTTCTCTTCTTTGAACCTTTTCCAGGTTCTTTAGCTGCAGCTTCTTGTGACGTCCACTCTGCAGTTCTGGAGCCCAGTGCTGCCCACAGAACCCCAGTCGCCATCAGAGAGGGTGCTGGGAGGATGACTCCACAGTGCCAGCAGAGTTCATGAACAGAACACTGCCCCGATGCCCCAGACCAAGGCTGTGGCTCCCCTCAAAGTGCGGACGTTGTTCAGTTTTACTCTAACTTTCCTAGTCATTGCGTTTTATTTGTCATTTCCCTTGGTGTACCCCCTTTTATTTGTGCCTAATGATCTTTTCTATTCTCCCAACTCCTTTGATTTCTCTAATAGAAAGTAAATGTCACATATTTATACATGTGTAGAAATTTAGACTATCTATGCACAAAAAGATTGGAAGGAGAAACACCAGAATCTTAAAAGTTATTTTTCCTGGGAAGTGAGATTACAAGTGATTTCATTTATTTGCTTCTTGCCTCTCTGAACATTTAAGTTTTTCTATGATTGACACATCAATTGTTTCATGTTTAAAAAGGCAAAAAATAAAACTGGAAAATTAACTACCTGCGTGCTCACAGGACAACAACGAAAAGAGGAAATGCCTGTGTTAAGTAAGGTCTCACTGTGCCCATAACAGTTTCCACGTTAGCGAGATACAAAGCTGTGCTTGGCCGCGGGGTTTGTTCCAGGACAGCCTATTTTAGCACTGACACTAGGCAAACCGGGACAGGTGGCCATCCCCCCTCCCAGCCCCCTCCATCTTCTTTTTCTCTGTTGAACCACAATGACTGCCCTCTGGTCTGTAGGACACGCCTTTTTTGTGTTATTAATAATATCTTGCTTTGTCATTTCTAGGGTAGTTCAGCCCAATCGTGCCTTGAAGACAGGAAGAAGCATCGCTGTGTCTGGTGGTTCAAGGGAGGCCGAGCAGCAGTCAGAAGGTGAATGTGAAGAGGCGATTGAACGCAGCTCCCTTCCAGGGAGAGGGACAGAGGGCAAAGCCTTTGGGACATCGTGAAAAGATGAAGCTTCAGTGGAAGAATCAATGCTGTTGCAGGAGCTATTGATAGTGCTTTGTGGTGACGCCTCTCAAGAGGGTGACAGCGGAGGGTAAACACAGTTGGGCTTTCTTCCCACTGACATTCGTTATTTGGGGACTTTTGTTAACTGTTTTTCTCCCTTTCATTTTAAATGTGTTATATCTATGTCATCCAGAGATCTGAGCTTATGAATGCCGCATTGTAAATCAGTGGCTGTCAATCCTGCCTGCACAGGAAAATCACCTAGGACACTTCTCAATGCTCAGGCCCCACCCTAGACCATTTAAATCAGAATATCTAAGATGGGAACTTAAGGAATTTATACATACACACACATACATACATATATAGAGTAATTACATATAATATGTAATTATATATAAATTACTTTATTAAAACATGTATAATATTATTTACATATTATGTAGAGATGCTCCTCAACTTATGATGGGGCTATGTCCTGGTAAACCCATCATTAAGTTGAAAATATTGTAAGTGGACAATGCATTTAATACCACAATAAACCCAGTGTAAAGTTGAAAAATCATCCTAAGTTGAACCATTCTAAGCTGGGCTCCACTAGCATAATATTTTATGTTTATGTATATAAACCTGGGTTGCTCCCTAGGAAGAGGACTGGCCCAGGCTGGAGGTGAGGATATTCTGTTCCCATCAGTGTTTAGAAAGCACAAGTGACATCTGTTAAGGATTTCAGTATCTGCCCCTGCTTTCCCACACTGTGATCCCACAATCTGGGATACGATTCAAGTTATTCGAGGGTCAGATGCGTGTAGGTGGGGCAGGTATGTGTAGAAAAGAAGTAAACTGGATGTATGTGTGCCTTATCTTTTCTCGAAGGTTTATAGCCAGGCCGCTGGGGACACAGGCAGCAAGTGTGAGGCCAAGGCAGCCACCAAGAGCAAGAGGCCTCTCTGCTCATCGGCTCTCAGCCCAGAAGCTCTAAGCCAATGGCTCAAAGACATGGCGGTGCAGTAGCATCTCCTAAGGTTTCTTAAATGTACAGATGCCAGGTCCCTCCCGCCCCCCAGGTTTCTGACTTAATTCGTTTGAGGGAGTGTCTGGTGTATCCACATTATTTAATTATTCTCCAGGTAATTCTAGAGGGTAGCGAGAAGGAGAACCCCTGATTTTATCTTTGATGGGCACCAAATCAGTGGTCAGTCAGGAGGGGAGAGGAGCATGGGGGGCGGCGAAGGGGCTCAGAGGACCGTGTGTGCCCCGTGCAAGGCTACTAACCCTGGGATCGCTCCAGCTGCTTTTTATTTTGTCCTTTTTGCCTACTGACTTTTTCGGTTTTACAATTTTTAATGTTTTAAAATGTCTATTTTTCTTTTGGATTCTCACATTTTAGCTACATCAGAATCACCAGGAAGACTTGTTAAAACAGATTGCTGGGCCCCACCCCGAGGTTTCTGATTCAGTAGCCCTGGGGCGGGGCTGGACAGTTGCATTTCTGTGCCGTTCCCAGGTTGTGCGGCTGCCACGGGCCGAAGGACTGCTGGGCTTACTCGACTTTATCATTTCACCCTTTCGCTATTTTAGTTTTCTGGATTTAATGTTTCAGTTAGATCTCAATTTTTCTCAGCTTTTGTTTTCCTCTTCTCATTAAACTATCCTATCTTTAAATTTTTTCAATCTGTATTTTATTTAGATTTTTTTTGGTACCACCTTTAACTCTGATTTTTAACTCCATTTTATTTTACCAGTAGTTTCTTCCCCTTTTTAAAAGCAGTTCTCAAGAATTTCATACATTGGTATTAACTACGTCATTACGTTAACAATGCTAAGTATGCTAATAACAATGTCATTAACCATGTTGCACAATAGCTGTCTTGAACTTATTCTGTCTACCTAATTGAAATTTTGTGTTCTTTGACCAACATCTTCCCAAACCAAACTGTCACCAGTCACTACCTAGGCTAGTGTGCAGTGGCATCGTCCTAGCTCACTGCAATCTCACTTCTGAGCTCAAGCGATTCTCCTGCCTCACTCAGCCTCCTGAGTAGCTGGGACTACAGGCGTGCACCACCACACCCAGCTAATGTTTCTATTTTTGTATAGATGGGGTCTTGCTCTTGCTCAGGCTGGTCTCAAACTCCTGAGCTCAAGCAATCCTCTCTCCTTGGCCTCCCAGAGTGCTAGGATTATAGGCATAAGCCACTGCACCCAGCTAATTTTTCTATTTTTAGTAGAGACAGGGTCTCGCTGTTGCTCAGGCTAGCCTCTAACTCCTGACCTCGAGCGATCCTCCCGCCTCGGCCTCCCAGAGTGCTAGGATTACAGGAGCCAGTCATTTTTTAATTTGCCCTTTTAAGCCATATCACAGATACTCTTAGTTGCCCACTCAAAAATCATTTTGTGCCCTCCTCTTTCCTGTTAACCAAACCCCCATTTTGCTGATGTATGGGGGGTCCTGTGCTCCATGAGCCCCTCTCCAGTTTCAGGGGGCAACTCCTGATTAGGCTAAACCAATAAAGGTGATCCCACTTTCCTGGCTGGCCAGAAGCCAAGCAGTGGTAGTAGAGCATGAAGGGAAGCCAGCTCGTGATCTGTGGGAGAGTTTTTCTTATAAGAGGACTCGCACATTCTCTTCTCTAGACTTTAGATACTGTTCTGTGAGAGTGTGACCCTTGGAAGAGGAATAGCCATCTGGCCTCTATGAGGAAACAAGCCTCACAACCAAACTCAATAAAATCTTCAAGATGACAGAGCAGAAACATGGAGGGAGCCCTGGTCCTTGGTTATGTTGCTCAGCCACTAGACCGGTCGGCCCGAGAACTGTCCTATCTCCAGACTTTTTCTCATGCGAGATTCTCTTTGTTGTGTAAGCGTTTCAAATTAGGTCTTCTGTTACTTAAAGCCAAAAGCATCCTCCAGATGCATGCTATAGTTATTCTTAAAAATAACTATATTTTTTATCTGTAGATATTTATGGTTATATCTCATAATAAATTCCTTGAGGTCAGGAATCATGACATTTTATCTGGAATTTTCCCAAGATCTTGAATACAGCACAAGGTTGTTTGAGAGAATAAATGCATTATTTCATTTCCACAAACATTAAGATTTACTTTGTGCCAGGTTTCTGATAGCGACTGGGAACATTAAAATGAAATTGAGCATGTAGCATTTTTTTTTTTTTTTTGGTCCGAAACAAAAACAGGGTGTCTGACTGGCTTAAGGGGAAAGGAGAAAGGGGCTTTATTGTAAGGCTGTGGCTGGACTTAGCAGGGACCCAGAGCACTCTCACAGCCCTGGGGCCAATTCTTTCCTTGTGCCTGCTCTTAGACCAGGGTGTTCTCCCTCACTGACTTCTCCTAGCTCCGTGCTTGTGATTCTGGCCATCTTTCACCACCGACTGGCCACAGGGCTGCAAAGCCTTCAGTCCAGATTTCGGAGGGACAAGTTAGATTAATTTATTCTCATCGCTTTAGGGTAAAAGCCCTCAGGCCCACTACCTTGTGGGTCACTGGACAGCTTTGGGTCAAGTGTCACTTTTGGTCCAACCAACGGCCACCTCAGGACAAGAAAATATCCTGGCACATCTTCCCTGACACTCTAAGAGGAAGTTAGGAATGAAAGGCACCATGACTAGCATGCTTAAACAGGTGATTTAGCAAATAACCCTGGAAAGAAATGCGTCATGGTGGAACAGTAGCTGACACTTTTATTTTCTGCCCTCTACTTATCTGCATTTTTCAATTTTTCTACGAAGAACATGAAATAAGGAATATAAAATATTAACATTTTATATTAAAATAGGAATTGTAAGTAATTAAAAGGTGAAGACAGTCATGTATTGGGTTTAGTACCCAGCATGGTACCATAAGTAACTAAGTACTTTCCTTTTTAATGCCTTTGAGGGTGACGATCTCCATGTCAGGGACAGCAGATGTAAGTGACACTAGATACCCTGTGCACACACTGTAGGCTATTTTGGTCGATTTGAATGTGGAATTCTAGTAATGAGCCTATTTGCGTTAGTGTCAGGTGAGGGCTGCTCACATGAATATCTGCGCTATGACTTCACTTACTATGTATGTAAATAGGCACACAAAAGCCTGTGCAAGACGCTATTTTCATCTGCTTCCAACTTCTCAGCAAGTTCTGTCATCCACATTGTACAACAGCAAAGCACTCAGTCCTCAGCGAAAACCCATCAACATCAAATGCAGTGCTTTTAAAAGCAATCAGTTTTATAACATGAGCAAGAGGAATAAATGTTATTTAAAAGAAAATGTTCTTCGTGGAGTATACTTCCTAAAACACCGGTCAAGTCATGTCACTACTGCCCTTAAAAATGTCCAGGGCTCCCGGTTGCCGGCAGAATCTAGTTCCATTCCTCACTCCATCTCCAGGGCCTCGGCCCGGCCTTCCTTTCCAACCTCACTGCCCACCACGTGTCTCCCTACACCCCCCCTTTCTAACCACAGGTAATTGTCCTTCCCCGAGCAAGCCAAGCACTTGCATATCAAACACTCCTCCTGCGAGTGAACAACAAAATGTGACCAAGAACCACTGTAGCTGATTCACTGGCACTTCATTTTCCATCCATTTCTTTCAGTCATTTCTCCCCTGGAGCTGTGACTTTTCTACTTTTGTTTCAACAACAGCCCCTTTCCTAAGTCACCTTCTGGGGTATGGCACCTATTCACCCAGACACTTAGAGCTGGCTGCATGGAGCCAGGGCCAAGGACCAGGATTCCAAGCTGCATGCCGTTGGGTCAGTCCCTACGCTTCTACTTCGGCAGCGGCCACAGGGAAATAGAGATGCTTGTCCTGCCACCCCGCAAGGCATGTGATGAGGAGCAAATGGATGTGAAATCACCTGGGAACTGTAAAGTGCACGTGGCCAGGCGCTGATGTCTCAGTGAACCGCATTATTCACTTTAGCACAGGTCTCACCCTCCGCCCTGCGGACGTTTGGGGCTGGATAAGTCTTTGTCGTGGGGGGCTGGCCTGTGTCTTGCAGGATGTCTGCCCACCAGATGCCTGTAGCACCACCACATGGTGACAACTGAAAATGTCTCCAGACATTGCCAAATGTCACCAGTTGAGCGCTGGTTTGGTGTGAGCTTTTAGAGCTGCATTCTGGTCACCCTCGTGTCTTCCCTCCAGCTGTTCCTCTAGGCCCATCCTCAGTCTTTTCTGGTCCTCAGATAAACAAGCCTTTGTTTGAGTCCGTGTTGGGATAACTTTCCCCCATCCCCACCTACATTTTGTAAAGATGTTTTTCCAGTTATCCATGTACACACTTAGTAGCTTCTCTGGATTCTGTCCACAGAATCTTCTGGAACAAAACATCATTTCCTGATCCTGAACTCAAAAACGCATCCTTTTTTTTTACTCATCCCTTCCATCTTTGCTTACTGGACAATCCCACTTTTGACATATACTTTCTGATTTTGACACCTAGTTTCTCTTAGAAATCTAAGTTTTGTTATGGAGTCATTTCTCCTCTTCCTCACTGGCATCACCAACACACTTGCGGGCCTAAAAGTCATCCCGTAACGGTAAGTCTCTTTTTGCTTTTCACATAGCTTTTTTTTTTTTTTTTTTTTTTTTTTTTTGATATTAAGAAGGTATACGTGGTATTATTTTTTTTTAAATAGCACAGAAGTATTTTAAGGGAAACACATCTCCTTTATTTCTCCTTCTCCTCCCTGACCACTTCTTGCCCCAACTTTCACTTTCCCTCTGGAGAGAAACACTCTTCCTTTTTTTTTTCCAGAGATACACTCTTAATTCCTGGTGGATCCCATCCATCCTGTTGTCTATGCACATGCAAGCATATTTTTTTCTCATTGCTTTTGCAACATGCTAATGTTTATATGTGAAGACAGTGCTTTTTCTCAATCCCTAAAGATGGTCGAAGAGGAGGTTTTATTAATGCTCTGCAAGCATCTAAAATAGGCTCCCCTTCCTGCCAAAGCTCCCCGGGAGCACGACGTGTCCTGGAACTGACAACAGCTTGAACAACCTCCAGACATCACCAAGCAAACCCCTTTAGGTATTCACACACAAAAACCCAAACATTCAAACCTCCATCCTGTTGCATTTGATTTTTCAAAAACGGAGGCAATGTGTTTTGCAAAGGACCCTGAGGAGAGAGGAGAGACAGGTTCGTGCAATGGAAAAATCAGCTCTACACCAGAGGAGGAGAATTTAGTCAGGGTATGTATCGGGGCTTGTTCCAGTGAATGTCCTCCCTTGCAAAGCATTAGGAATTAAACTCCTGGCAGGAAGACAGTAAGAATTATTGTATTTGTTTCCGATTCAGTAGCTTGTGACCATTTACGAATGCAAGTGCTCAGGTGCAAAGAAGAGATTTTTTAAAAAAAATCCCATTTGAGTAAGGGCCATTTTTAGATTTTTTTCTTTAATTCTATTGTCCATTTAACATCTATTAATTGTCTCTAGGCTCTCCTGTGGGGCAGAGCCTTGAGTAGAAGGAAGTCATAAAGCTAACTCAGATACGGATCTTGCTTTCCAGAAGCATACGGTCAATTAGTGCAGAAGGAGGTTGTCTAAATTATATAACCTGAATATAATGTGATAAGGTCATGAGTACCGCTTAAATGCTGATATCCTTTCTCTCCAATAAACGCTTCCATGAACATGGGCTCTAACGCAGCTGCCCAGTGACTTGGGAATCCAAGAGTGCTGGCAGTGATAACATAGCATGACTCAGCCGTAGGTCCTGCAGGAGGAGGGAAGAAGATAACAGTGGCAAGTTAAGTGTGAGCAGCCCTGTGTTTCCAAGAGCTCTACAGTATGACCTGATGCCAATTTCTCAGGTTTCACTACTTACCAAAAGCAGTTCTTATTTTCTTCTCTGACTTTTCTTCATTCGCGTTTACAACTCCTGAGTGAGAATCCTAAGAGATGTGTTAATCCACTATTGCTGCGCTAGTGCTGTGTGACAAATAATCTTAAACACCTCCATAGCTTATAGTCACAAACATTTATGTTCATGTTCATGGTCTGCAGGTCGGCTGAGGTTTGGCTGATCCAGATTTCTGATTTGTTGGCATTTGTTTTACATTACAGATTGAATCTTCAAAGATCATAGAAATGCAAGGTGACAGGAACACAAGAAGGCAAGCCAAAGTCTGTGATGGTCCTTAAAGACCTTTGCCCACACGTAGAACACTGTCTCTTCCATCCATATTTCTTCTGTCAGAGCAAGTTATCCATGGCCTGGCCCAACGTCAATAAGGCAAGGAAACAAACTTTGCCAATTCTAGTGGCAGGAACTACCAAGTCACAAGGCTATGAGTGAACAATTGTAATTCAGAGAGGGCATGAAGAACTGGGAGCAATGATCTAATCTACAAGGGATCACCATTTTTCACAAAGAATGAATGTCACAGTGAGATACATAAGCAGGTGACCTCTTGCCATGTGGTGGAGTTGCCGCCGACCTTTGACTGCAAAAGGCTGAGAGGAAAGCACAGTTACTGACACGACTGCTTGGTGTTTCTGTGTGATTGTAGCTGAAATGATCATCCCTGCAGACCTGAAGACTTTTGTTCCTGGCTTCAGCTCAGCTTCGCACCTGCTGCTTCACAGACAGTGAAGAAACCGCTGCAGGCTTCTTTTCGGTGTATTTGCCTGTTTATTTCCTTCCTCCTGCCCCAATTTGACTGCTGTCATGCTTCTCCAACCCACCCTGTTTATGACTGCTCCATTTCAGCTCAGTAACACCCAGCTGTGTGGCAATCCTAGAAGTCACCACCTGCCGTTCTCACCCAGCCAGGCTGTCACGTTGCTGTACACACAGCCCTCATTTCTGGATCTCAGTGATGATGGAAAGGCTCCGTACCTGGCTGTGTTGTCTGTAGCAGGTCCGTGTCTTTAGAAGCCAAGGTTTACCTCTCCTCTGAAAATCTTTATATGAATCTACTCTAAAAGGAATCTGATGGACTCAAAGAATATGAGTGCTGATTACGATCATCTAGTCAGCCCCAGTGTCTTGCAGATAAGGCAAACCAGGCCAAGGGATTCCAGTGAGTTAAAGGACCAAGACAGGGGCCTTGGACTGCTGATTCTCAATCCAGACGACCCACAGTGTCTCACCACGTCTCTCCTTCCCTGGGGAGAGTTCGTTGCATTGTAACTGAAATGATCATGAATGTAAGCCGCAGGGCAGAAGACGTAATTCTATAAACATGATATGCATTTAGGGGCCTAGACTCTTCTGTTTACACACCTACCTAAACCCACATAACCTAGCAAATTAGACCATTTGGTCTAGCAAAAGGAGGCCATAGCCAAAATCCAAAATTAAACATAAAGAGTAATTCTTAGCATTTGATCTTTGAAGGGCCCAAGAACCAGAGTTGTATTTTGGAGACCACCTTCCCTACCAACTCTTTGGCCTTCCCAAGACAACCCTAGAGAAAAACGGGAGTAGTGGGTGGGAGGTGGAGCATGGGAGGGAGGAAATAACTGAAGTTAACCCTGAATAACTGGGAAACCACTGATCACTGGGTTAGTAAATGACTGTATTGGGTTTACCACTACCAGAAAAATTGGAATTAAAAATCGATGCTATAATAGAAAAATAGAGTAAGTTACTATTTCCCCATATCTGAGTTTGTGACCTGTGAGTTTTGTACCTATAGTCTGTTAGCAGGATTGTGATATCAACTGCTGCTGGTATTGGAAAAGAGAGTAGGAGTAATACTGCTAGTTAATATGTAAGGGAAAAGATTTGGAAAGATTTAAAAATGAAATAATTTTGTTTTTGCTTTCTATGTATTTTTAATTTTTCCACAACAAATGTGTATTGTCTTTGTAATATGAAAAATGTTATTTTAATTGAAAAATAATCACCTCTTACCTTCTACTACTCTCCCTTACCTGATACAACATCTTCTCAAGTTTCACTTATTTCTGACACTACCCACATACATACCCTGGCACTAGAGTTCTTTCTCCTGGCATTTTTCCTAATTCTTCTAGAATTTGCTATCTATCTCCCCCAAGCCTTTGTGCCTTTGTATTTTTTAGTTCCATTGATGTTGAGGCTTTAGTTGTCCAGGACACCATCAACTGGAAATCTGAAATCAAATTAAACAGAAAAAAGAAAAAAACATTGAGATTATTAGTCTGCATGTATCATTCTGGAGTGGACTTTGATTTAGATACTATATATTTATTAATAATGTATGTCCTACTTGCAAAAATAATTGAAGAGACTTAGGAGAAAAAAGGCATTAAGATACAACTTGATCAAAAACAAAACAGCAGTAAAAGGAAGTTTAGTTCCTTTAACAAGTGTGGGAGGTCGCAGATGAGTTTGACTCATCAAGGGGGGGCAGTCAAGGAGGGGGAGTTAAGGGGAGTCTTCTTGATCTGTTCTGATAGGTGTAACGGGGGCCATGGGAGAGGATGGGCACTTTGTCTAGCCTTGGGGGTGGGAGGGACTTCTGAGACAGCTCCCTCCTAGAGATGTCTCCTGAACTAGGCCCTGAAAGATGAGTTAGAATTAGCCAGGGAAGGAAAAGTTCTAGAAGTGGTAAAGACATCTATGCGAATAAAATTTATACAAACAAGCTTAATTTTTAGTTCTAGGCTTCCTGGCAGTCAAGGCAAAAAGGGAAAACATCATGTGCTACTTATTTCTTCCTTTTTGAGAAAAGGGAACTACCTTTCCAGGAACTAACAACTGTGATTCTCAAGTTTTATTCTGTATACAAATCCACTCAAACGTCATTAAAAACGCAGAGTTCCGGTCCTCAACTCTAGAGATTCTGACTCCATAGTTCAGGGGTAGGCTCCAGGATTCTGCCTGTGAACCAGCTCCCCCAAATAGTTCTCACGTAGGTGGCGCCTCCAGTCCACTTTAAAAAAAATACTGCTGTGAAAGTAACCTCATAGTCATTCCTGTTGTGTGATACGCTGGAGAACAAGACGGGGAAGCCCCTGCCCTCGGGGCAATGGGAGGAAGACCATGGACTCTGAGCCAGTGGGCCCATGTTCTCCCTCTTCTCAGGTGCTGCCAAAGGGTCCTCTAGATCTGCGCTCCCCAACCCCTGAGCGAGGACCGTCACCAGGAATGGGCTGCACAGCAGGAGGTGAGTGGTGGGAGGCATCAGGCCCTTGTAGGAGCGGTACCCCACTGCAAACCGCACATACGAGGGATTCGGGTTGCCCGCTCCACATGAGAATCCAACACCCTCCCCCGCCCCGTCTGTGGAAAAACCGTCTTCCATGAAACTCGTCCCTGGTATCAAAAAGATTGGGGACCGCTGCTCTAGACCCGAGCTCTGCATTTTGTCCCACGTGCCAACTGCCACTTTAGCTCCTAATCATAATCCTCTTCAGTTTCATTTTGTGGTGACCAGGCCATCTGCTCAGGCCCTGGAGGACCCTGTCATCGAGGAGGTACAGCTGAGGCCTGTGGTAGAAGCCCCTCAGATTCTCCGAACCCTGTAGTGGCTTCTCTGAACGGCCAGCCGAAGTGTGTGTGACCAGAGCTGGTGGCCAGGATGCAGGGACAGAGACCACACGGGTGCAGTGGGCTGGTCAGGATGGACCTGGCTGTGCAGGCTCCAGCTGCTACAGCTTCAGAGGCAGGGAAATTGCCACCAGCCTATCTCCTGGCAGTGGCTTGCCTGTACGCTCTGGGGTTCAGTCCAACCCTTCTGCCCCCACCCTGCCCTGTGGGGTTTCCTCTCTGGGCCATTCCTTCAGAACCCAGGACCTTAATCTGTCCCCTCCCTGCAGCTTCCCCACTGCCTTCAGAGTGATCTTCAGGCCCCACCTGATATTACTAGTGCCCTATCTGAGGACCGGCCCTTGCTAACCAAACACCAGGGAGCCAGCAATTACCACCAGCTGGCGATTACACAGAAAAAGAAGCCCCAGAAAGTATGCATGTCAGTGTGGGTGTTTACGTGTGTGAGCGTGTATGCACGTTTATGAATATGTGAGTGTGCATGTAGGTGTGTGTTGGCAGACTGAATATACAAATGGACGATGGCCAGATCATATATAAAAACAGAACTTTGACCCACAATTTGCAGCAACCAGCCCGGGAAAACAACCCACTACCTACAGTAGGGAGTCCAGGAAGGCAGCTCACGATAAATCAGACATGCAGGAATTCAGGTCACTATCTGACAGCTTCCCTCATGTTCATCCCCGCTTTCAACTTAGGAGAAGCCACATATGCAACCCTCACAGTCACCAGAACCAACACCTAGGACTTGCTGCGAGTTCTCCAGGCCAACAGCCTCCCTTCAGGGCACACCTGAGCCTTCCTTTTCCCACTGTAAAGCTTTCTCTCTCCTCTGCCTGCCCTGGGGTCCCTGCCAAAACACAGTGATGGTGGCTGACTCCCTTGCTGTAGCAAGCTCTGGATTAAATAGCCGTTGCTTGTTCTCATTTGGTTGGTCTTCATTCATTTCCACAGGGTGCATGGGTGTTTGTGTGGCAGGGAGCTGTGTGTGTGTGTGAATGAGAGTGTGTGTGCGTCGGTGTGAGTGGGAATGCTCAAATGGGAACGCAGAGAAGGGAGTCTACACTCACTGTAAAATCTTATCACTTGTCTGGGTTTGTTCCCTGGGAGTCCCTCCTCTTTTGTGGCCCATGGACTTGGGGAAGAGGAGGGAAACAGGGAGGAGGAATTAGATGAGAGTCACTTCTGTGACACAGACAGTTGATTGTAAAAGTCAGACTCCTTTGTGTAAAGTAATAGAGTCCCTAGAGGTAGCAACCGGGTCTCCTCCTGGCCTCCTGACCATGCTGAGGGCTCAGGCCATTTCCTAGGCCCCATACTTCTTTCCTCCTTTCAGAAAGCCAATGGCAGACACCTAAGTGTCACCCCTGCCTATGTGCCTGCCATTCACTGGAAGTCTCCTCGTGCCCCACGTCTGTGACTCAGGCCCTGACTTCCTGCCACCAGTGCATCAGGATTTAATCCGAGGCTTGGGGCCCACTTGCCAAAATTAGTGGTTGGTAAAATTAAAACAAACACAGGTAAATAGCCCTTTACCCACCACCACACAGTCTCACTGAGGTACTGCCATTTTCTGATGGATGATGGTAATTTTCTTCCCCCTGAGATCAGCTTAATCATGCTAAGGGTCTTCAAGAGCGCAGGGGTTGAAAGAAAATTACACGGTTGTGCAGGATTTCTCTGCAGCCCAGTTCATTTTGCACACCATTCTAACTGATTTAGTGTCGCACTGCTCAGAGGCAACGCAGAGCACACTGTTGAGACTGTGGGGAGCTGTTTGGCCAGGCCACCGGGCTCAGCAGAGGTCTACAGAATAAGACAGTCTGCGGTCCATCCTCAGATACCTGACTCTGCAAAAGCTTCCGCAGCGAGCTGTAGTTGCAAAATGGAAGAAACTAAGACTGACAACCTTGCCTCAAGCCTGGGATCCAACAATGGTTTTAATAGGGTATAAATGCTAAAGGAAGAGAACTCCCAAGCCCTGGGCCTTCTCTCTGGCATGTGTGGGTCACAGCTGGAGAAACGTGTGCTTGTACGGGAGTAATTGCCGGCCCCACTCAGTGCTAGAGGGTCTTGGAGCCAATGGTCTATTCATATGCTCAGCAAGAGTTTAATTAATAGTTCTTTCTCTGTTGTTTTCAAATCAATCATCCAGTTTTGAGCACAACTATTTTCTCCTGCTGTTTGTTCTGTGTTGTCACCGAAGGTGCAGAAAGCGTATTTTATTGAGTCGACTTAATAAAGCAGTTTAAAACATTAAAATGCATACTGCCAAACCATTAACACACTGATCAGTACATGAATCACCAACCTATTTCTTGTAGATAAGAACTGAGATAAACAGTGACTAATGACACTGAAAAGCAGCAATGCATTAAAGTAAAAATTAACGGCTGTGTCAGGGGCTGAGGAATTCGTCACCTTGTGTGTTTACACCAACCAGATCACCGAAGAAGAAGCAACCGGAAAGCGGTGACTCAGAAGGCGCTCTGCAGGGGAGGGGTCAGAGATGAGATATGTCTGATGCCTCCACACTGGCCCTCTCTCCATCTGCCTGTCTCTCTTGGCACCACAACAGATGTGATTATGAAACTGCGTTCTGTAGTCCTTAGGCCCTAAACCTAAACCAAGGGAAGGACTTCAGATAGAACACCTGACACTCTCTAATCTCCCCAGTATACTAAACACCTCTTTCTTGCTTCATTTCAACTGTGTAGGAGTTCCACTTTCATTCTGTTTCAATTCCGCTCTGTTTTGTTTGTTGTTAACCACGGCTGAGGAATGTATTGTCATGCAAGAAAAAAGAAAGGGGGGATACAGATTCCCCGACACCCTCCACCCCCAGAGCACATTCTCCTTTGGATGGACCTTGACAACATTTCCCTCTGGGAAGCAGAGCACAGCCTTTGGGCATGGGTTTAGCACTGCCCTTGAGCTGGGGTGGGCCTAGGTGGGAGGCGGGCATTCAAGGGCTGAGGGAGGAGGACATGTCTGGCTGGGGAGAAGTGATCTGGCAGTTTTCTGATGGTACAGTTGTCTCTGCTCTCTGGGCCTGCTCTGTCCAACACCGCAGCCACTAGCCACGGGGAGTTATTAAAATTGTACAAAAATTAAATAAACTTACAAATGCCATTCGCACTAGCCTCGTCTCATTTCAAGTGCTCAGTAGCCAACGTGGCTAATGCCTACTGTACTGGACAGCGCGGATCTAGAACATGTCCATCATCGCGGAAAGTTCTAGTGGACAGCGCTGCCCTGGCTCTAGGCAGCCCCAAGAGTCTCACCTGGGGGACGAGCGAAATCACAGAGCGAGAATGTGTGTGGTCCAGGACCCCCTAGTCCCAGACCCCGAATGACATCTGAGCAAGGGACACTGTCGCCGCGAGGGCGATTTCAAAAGGCGGAGGCCGGGACTCCGCAGGCCTTGAGAGAGGTGCTAGCCGAATCGGTGCTGGAGGAGCAACTTCTCTGTCGCAATCCTCGCTGGTCTGACAGGCTCCTGCAGAATTACATCACTTCCTAAAAAACAGGCAAACACCTCTCCTTCGAGTTAGCACCGACCCAAACAAGCAGGAAACAGGAAATGTTCGCGTTTCGGGGCGGCTGCAGCGCGGCCAGCGTCCCGAGCGCCCGGCGAGCTGACATGCCGGCTGCCCGCGCCGCCCGCGTCTGTGCCCTGCTGCCCGCGCTCGCGCTCCTCGGCCGGGGTAAGCACCGCCGCTCGCGCCCGGCTCGGCTCGGCGGCCCGGAGGCCGCGGGTGCCGCGGCTACAGAGCTCCGCGGGGAGGGTGACAGCCCGAGAAGTGGAGAAAATTACAGCTGCCTTTCTTGGGGGGTCAGGGGCGGACGTCGCTTTCGCTGCAGCTGTCTAATGTCGCTCCAGCTCTCCCTCGGTTTTAACCTTCTTGCAATCTTTGCCTTCTAAGACGTGCGGGTCCCTGTAATTTACCGACTTTAATGGGCACATTAAGAAAACCGTAAACTCGTTGGCAGTTCATGTAAAAGAAAGTTTCAATCGGCTGAAACACAGAAATAGTGAATTTGCTTTTAATAGTGTGGGCTGAGAAGTCTGGTGGTTCCAAGAACTCCTGGAAAAACGCGCATGGAAATTTACTGCTAGAAAGCATACTTAAGAAAAAGCGTAAGTTAAAAAGAAATGTAAACAGGAAAGTATCCATCCTAACACATCAAGAAGGTCTTTCATCTGCTTTTCTTTGATCTTGTTACTTTTAGGCATTTTTTTTTCATTGATCGTTACTAATGAAGGTTTGTTTGAAAAAGTCGTATGATTGCAGCCAATGAAAGGTATTGGAAAAAACAAAATATTATGTCTTGTTATTACAGGCTAGAAGCAGCAATTTATGTGTACCCTTGACAGTTGCTATAAGAAGCACCATCAGCCTCAATTGCCTCTTTTGTTGACTGGCCATTGGGTTAATGAACTCCCTGCCCATGGTTTCTGTCAACCGATACTGCCTGCTTCTAGCGTAGGGTGGTGTTTCAAGCAAATGGAAAGTTCTCAAGCTACAGTTCTTCAAATCAGACAGGGGACGTCAGGCATGACCTAACAGATGTGGCAACTTCCTGGAGATTAGCACCCAGCCGCCCTCACCCCATCAATTTCTCTTGCTCTGGGTGCTCCCCTGTGGTCTCCCTGGGGATGTGAGGTAGAAAAGGGAAGTAAAAGGCAAACAGGCCAAATGAGAAGATGTTTGGTTGAAACTGAGGTTAGTGTTCAAAGGGAGTTTGGGAGTCAGCATGTAGTTTTATGCACAGAGTTTTGGAGCTGGAAGAGAGCTCGAAGATGCTGCAGCTCAAGCCACACTGGGGGTGTAGGAGAAGAAACTGTGGTGGCAGGAGGTGAGATGTCTAAGTCTCACCCTAGTCTGCTCTTCTGACTTCTACTCCAGGATTCTTTAACCCTGTCTCCCCTGGGGGGACCAATCCCTCTCTCTGCCAAGATTCCTGTAACCTTCCCCAGTAGGACATCGCTCCGCAGGCAGGGAAGCACAGCCTCGCCACCCGACCTCTCTTAACTCTCTCAGCGCTACCACTGGGGCCTCAAACACTCCCTTGAGGGGAATATTTTGCCTGATTTCTTGAGCTTGTGAAAAATAATGGAACCTGGGTGTCTGCAATTTGGGAGATGTACAAGGAGACTCTGAAGAGACTCGGTTAAAGTTCTTTCTGATGGCTGAATGTGATCGTGTGAGTCTTCCCCATTGAAGACTCACAAGCTACCATTGGTAGCTTCTCAATTATGTCCCTTGGACTCTCACTTCAACCTCCTCTCCAGTGGCATCTCCTTCCAGGTTCCCCCCACCCAACTCAGTGGCTCTTGTCTACAATGCATGACAAGTTCTCTTTTTCCTGCCTAGTGAACTCGTACACAACCTTAAAAGGCTCAAACTCAATGTGATCTCTACCTTGATGTCCCCTTTCACTGCCCCTTCCTGGGCTCTCTGCTTTCACCTGCTGCCATGTCCCCCATAGACTTACACTTCTGTTAACACTGCTAATCACTTCAAACCATGCCTGTGTATACATCCATATCTCCCCCAGGCTCTGAGCACCTCCAGAAAATATCCTCTTTAGTTCATCTTTGACTCCCCAAAACCCTGTAACAGCTCAGCATAAATTAGGAGTCCAATAATTGTTGATAAATACTAAAACCATCCCTAGAAAGAATATGAGGCTGATCACTAAAAACTAATGAGTTCTTGAAAACAGGTAGTGTTAGAATGTGAGGAGAAGTTGAAGGTGAAAAGCTGCATTTCAGTAGAGTGCAGGGATGATCTAAATAATTCATTATACTTCTTGGGACCTGCCTGGATTCCCGATGTCTGAAATTGCAAAAATGCCCATTTACAAAAAGCTGTTCGATAAAAGCTTATTATTTTGAGATTAGTCAAGGGAAAGGCTATTCTAAATTAAAGGCTTACTTTTTAAATTAATTAATGTATATCTTTTTGAGCTGATAGTGCCTAAGACTTCAGGATCTGAGTTCATTCATGGGTGTCACACCCCTTGGTGTACCAAAGACGATACCAAAAGTATAAGATTTATTAGCTGCTCCAAGAGGATTGATTTGTAGAAGGGAGAGCTAAAGGGCATGAGGCAGAAACAAGGAGGCTGTAACTGTTTTGGTGGCCAAACACTGGATTTGACAGGGAGGACTAGGAAATTTTCTTGGCTGGTTGGAAGAATAAGAACTACATACTTGTTGGATGAACCTTGAGAAAGAGAGAACGCATAGAAGAAAATACCAGTTGCATAGTTGAAGTAGCACTTTCTGACACTGTAGTGTCTCATATCTCATTTCAATGTCATGACTGCCATCTACTATTTTTTGGGACAATCCCGATTTCAAGTATTAATAATGATGGTAGCTAATATATACAGTGTTCATTATATGTTAGGCACTGTTCTAAACACTATACACACTAATGCACTTAATTCTTAGAGCAACCTTGGAAAGCTCATACTATGATTTCTGTTTTACATATGAGAAAACTGAGGCACAGAGAGGCTAAGCAACTTGCCTAAGATCACACAGCTAAATAGTGGATCTAAGTAAGATTCCGCCTCCGTTCATACTTTAACCATACACCATAGTACCTCTGGGTTTTCAGGCTCTACCAGGCTGAAAAACGATAGCTCTGGTACCTTTCCAGCTATAGGTGTATTACATAACTCTTGGCTGGGCTTTATGCTACTGCATGTTAATAACAGAGCCGTATTTGTTTGCATTGGGTCAGAGACTGGCTGACAGGAAAAGGAATTATGAGAGTTGGGTTAAACTTGGGGCTGCCGAGGAGGAAGGGAGAGGCTGAAAGAGGTGCACAGTGAGCAAACAAGACAACCTAGGGATTAGCATAGTTAAGACCAGAAGCAGGAAAAGCAGGATGTTGGAGCCACGGGGTAAGAGGCTTCGGGGTGTGGGACCCAGGTACAGAAAGAACTGCCTGATGTCAGGCAGTCACTGTGGGAGAGCCCTGCTGAGAACCGACCTCCAATGACCAAATTCTCTCAGGGACAAAAAACAAAACAAAAACAAAAACAAAAACAAAACAGGCAGAGAAGGGATGAGGTTTACAGACCTTCTGTCTCTAAAATGCTGAATCCCAGGAGAAGGAAGTTCTTGGCTGGATGGGCTGGATTCTGCACAGACACAATGCTGCCTGCGGTTTGCCTAGCTGTGTATAGTTTGCACCACCCCCCAGTGTTGGCAAAGGTGTAGAGTCACAGGAACTCTGTGCCACCGGCGGGAGGGCCGATGAGTGAAATTGCCCTGTCTGTCATGCTGGTTCAACTATCCATTGGGCTTTTCAATTTGGTTATCATACTTTCCATTTCTAGAAAATCTGTTCTTTTTTTTATGTACATAATGCCTTGGGGCTTTTTCCTTGTGTTATTTATTTCTCCTTTTATGTCTTTATTTTAAACATATCATCTATTCGATAATTTTTATCTAAAGCTTATGTAGGCCTAATCTTGCTGCTTGTTGTACCTGTTGATGCCTATTCATGTTGGAAATCTTGGAGGCGCTGAGGGCAGAACCTGGCCCATAGAGGATGGTTCACCCTATTTAATATAATCCCAAACTTTCTGATCCCATTACCAAACTACTGTAAAGCGCTCTAATCTCTAATTCTTCTTCTAATACAACCTCCGTCCTGTCACCACAAACTAGGATTTGGAAGAAAGGGAGACAAGAACATGCTGGGCTTGAGGGAGCCCACAAGGGAGCCCCAGCCTTGGGATGGGAAGAGGGTGGCATCAGAGGTCAGCCTCCAAGAGTTGCAGGAGGGGGGCAAAGCCTCAGTCAAGGTGGAAGCTGGAAAACCAGAGCCAGCAGCGAAGACAGGAAGCCAGAAGTAGGTTACCAAGGAGACTGAAGTGATGGCTGGTGAGAAAGAAGACAGGAGTAGACCAATCCCAATTGAAACTCAGAGGTGGGTCCACGTTCCACAGTGTCTGGATGATGGCAAGATCATCATTGTAGCAAATTTTTTTTTCTTTTACCATGGCCTAGTGTTTTAGCTTTCAACTCTTTATCCAGAGGATGGATAGGAGATCCCTAAAAACATTATACAGCCTCTTACATGCCTGGGGCCCAAACCTTTTTTCTAGGAAATCCCCATTAGTATTATAGCTATGGCTCCGGATTTCCATGCATTTCCTCCACAATCTTTTTTTTTTTTTTTTTAATATTATCTGGGCCCTGGGGATTTCCTTGTTTTCTTGAGATTTCTTTATCCATTTAAAACATTGCTTTTTGTATTTCATCCAGTATTTCTAGGTGTTGCATATTGGGAGAATTTTCAGGTTGCCATGAATATCAGATTATTGGAAAAGGAAATTTTTCTATACAACTATTCTGGAGAATAATTTGAAAACATTTACTAAACTGAAGATGTTCATACTCTACAATCTGGCCATTTATTCCTAAATCACTCACAAATGTGCCACGAAGAGATAAGGCTAAGAACGTTGATTATAGCATTGTTTGTAAAAATGAAAAAAAAATGGAAGCAACTTAAATGTCTATTAACAGAAGAAGGAAAAAATGAAACTTGGTCTAGTCATAGAATGAGAGCACAGCATAGGTCAAATTAATGAACTAGAGCCAACTGTATCAAGATGAATCAGTCTTGAAAGTCATGTTGATGAAAAAAAAATCCAGTTAAAGATTATTATGCATAGAATAATTATATTTATTTAAAATTTTTAAAACATCTAAAATGATGCTTAGGGCCATAGAAATTTTGAAAAGTGTGGGAAGGATACACACTAACTTTAGGAGATTAATTACCTTTGGGGAGTGAGGAGGAGAAATGAGATCAGGGAGGAGTCTCATTAGGTATAATAGGGCTTCAATTGTATCTAAAATATTGTTTCTTTCAGAAAAAAGATGGTAGCCCAGGGCTCAGCAAGCTAAGATCCAGGGGCCAAACCCAGCCAGGTTCCTATTTTTTCTAGCCCTTGAGCTAAGAATAGTTTTTATGTATGTAAATGGTTATATTTTTAATGTTTACATAAATAAGTGGTTTCATAAAAGCCTATATTTTGCCTGTTGCCCATGAAATCTAAAATGTTTGCTCTCTGGCCCTTTAAGAGAAAGTTTGCCAACCTCTGCTCTCCATGATATGGAAAAATTTAAGATTTAGGTGGTGGGAGCCTTGTTATTTTGTTACCCCATTCTCTATTCTTTTCAGTAGGTATACTTTTGTCATGAAAAACAATGAGAGGGCCTGTGAGTTCTTCTAGCCCTCCTCCAGCTTGCTTTTCCGTGTTTCCCAGTCTCTTTGAAGATAGTCAATCCATCTTTATTTTCTCACTTTCCATTCGTTTCTCAACCCACTGCAATCTGGCTACTGCATCAGGCACAGAGATCAAATTGCTCCATCTCAGTCAC
>NW_012147819.1:726801-727901 GCF_000956105.1 Propithecus coquereli | reverse complement strand
TTTTAAAACATCTAAAATGATGCTTAGGGACATAGACATTTTGAAAAGTGTGGGAAGGATACATACTAACTTTAGGAGATTAATTACCTTTGGGGAGTGAGGAGGAGAAATGAGATCAGGGAGGAGTCTCATTAGGTATAATAGGGCTTCAATCGTATCTAAAATATTGTTTCTTTCAGAAAAAAGATGGTAGCCCAGGGGCCTTAGCAAGCTAAGACCCAGGGGCCAAACCCAGCCAGGTTCCTAATTTTTCTAGCCCTTGAGCTAAAAATAGTTTTACGTATGTAAATGGTTATATTTTTAATGTTTACATAAATAAGTGGTTTCATAAAAGCCTGTATTTTGCCTGTTGCCCACAAAATCTAAAATGTTTGCTCTCTGGCCCTTTAAGAGAAAGTTTGCCAACCTCTGCTCTCCATGATATGGAAAAATTTAAGATTTAGGTGGTAGGAGCCTTGTTATTTTGTTACCCCATTCTCTATTCTTTTCAGTAGGTATACCTTTGTCATGAAAAACAATGACAGGGCCTGTGAGTTCTTCTAGCCCTCCTCCAGCTTGCTTTTCCGTGTTTCCCAGTCTCTTTGAAGATAGTCAACCCATCTTTATTTTCTCACTTTCCATTCGTTTCTCAACCCACTGCAATCTGGCTACTGCATCAGGCACAGAGATCAAATTGCTCCATCTCAGTCACCAGTGCCTCCTAAGAACTACGCCCAAAGGACCCATTTCTGTCCTTATTTTATGTTTTTTTTTTCTTTATCATTTATCATTATGGTTGAATCATCAATGATTCAGTTCATTCAGTCTCAAGGATTGAAGCTCTCTTCTTCCTCGGGTCTTACGATGCCATCTTCTCTGGGTCCCCCACCATGATTCTGATTGCCCCTTTCAGTGTTTGGTGATGAATCTCTCTCTTCCACCTGCCGCTTTCATACTGGTGTGCATCTTTTCTTTTCCTGTTCCTTACACCGTTCCTGGGTCATCACACCCACTTTCATCTCACTCCTCACTGATAATTCCCACATAACCCTCTCCAGTCACACCTATCTCCAGACCTGTATTTCGTTTTTGTTTTTGTTTTAGCTCAACACATCATTTAA
>NW_012147819.1:726247-726751 GCF_000956105.1 Propithecus coquereli | reverse complement strand
TTCCATTCGTTTCTCAACCCACTGCAATCTGGCTACTGCATCAGGCACAGAGATCAAATTGCTCCATCTCAGTCACCAGTGCCTCCTAAGAACTATGCCCAAAGGACCCATTTCTGTCCTTATTTTATGTTTTTTTTTCCTTTATCATTTATCATTATGGTTGAATCATCAATGACTCAATTCATTCAGTCTCAAGGATTGAAGCTCTCTTCTTCCTCGGGTCTTACGATGCCATCTTCTCTAGGTCCCCCACCATGATTCTGATTGCTCCTTTCAGTGTTTGGTGATGAATCTCTCTCTTCCACCTGCCGCTTTCATACTGGTGTGCATCTTTTCTTTTCCTGTCCCTTACACCGTTCCTGGGTCATCACACCCACTTTCATCTCTCTCCTCGCTGATAATTCCCACATAACCCCCTCCAGTCACACCTATCTCCAGACCTGTATTTCGTTTTTGTTTTTGTTTTAGCTCAACACATCATTTAATTTATGGATGCTATTTGTT
>NW_012147819.1:725757-726197 GCF_000956105.1 Propithecus coquereli | reverse complement strand
TGTCTGTCATGCTGGTTCAACTATCCATTGGGCTTTTCAATTTGGTTATCATACTTTCCATTTCTAGAAAATCTGTTCTTTTTTTTATGTACATAATGCCTTGGGGCTTTTTCCTTGTGTTATTTATTTCTCCTTTTATGTCTTTATTTTAAACATATCATCTATTCGATAATTTTTATCTAAAGCTTATGTAGGCCTAATCTTGCTGCTTGTTGTACCTGTTGATGCCTATTCATGTTGGAAATCTTGGAGGCGCTGAGGGCAGAACCTGGCCCATAGAGGATGGTTCACCCTATTTAATATAATCCCAAACTTTCTGATCCCATTACCGAACTACTGTAAAGCGCTCTAATCTCTAATTCTTCTTCTAATACAACCTCCGTCCTGTCACCACAAACTAGGATTTGGAAGAAAGGGAGACAAGAACATGCTGGGCTTGA
>NW_012147819.1:695259-721997 GCF_000956105.1 Propithecus coquereli | reverse complement strand
AATTATTTTTTCTAGATCTGCAAAAGACAATGTTGGTATTTTGATAGGGATTGCATTGATTCTGTAGATCACTTTAGGTAGTATAGACATTTTAACAATATTGATTCTGCCAATCCATGAGCATGGTAGGGTTTTCCATCTGTTTACGTCCTCTCTGCAATTTCTTTTCTCAGTGTTTTGTAGTTCTCCCTATATAGGTCTCTCACCTCCTGAGTTAAATATATTCCTAAATATTTAATTTTTTTGATGCTATTGTGAAAGGTGTTGCATCTTTGATTTGATTCTCAGCTTGACTGTTATTGGTATATATGAATGCTACTGATTTGTGTGCACTGATTTTGTATCCTGAGACTTTGCTGAATTCATTTATCAATTCCAGGAGTCTCTTGGTTGAATCTTCGGAGTTTCCTAGATATAATGTCATATCGTCAGCATAGAGTGAAAGTTTGACCTTTTCTGCCCCCATTTGATACCCTTGATTCCCTGTGCCCATAAGTGTCAATCGATTAGTTTCAATTTAACAGACCTGTATTTTCATCAGCAGTTCTCTTTGGACGTGTCGCAGGGGCCTTAAACCCAGCATGTCCCGAGCAGATCTCATTCTCTGCTCCCTGTTGGTTCAGACCCTTGTTAGCTTTCACCTTGGCTATTTCACTAACTTCTTAACCAGTCTCCTTGCCTCCAGTCTCACCTCCAACCCAATTTCACGTCACTTCCATAGTGATCATTCCATAACAAAAATGCAGTCATTTTCCTCCTGTACTTGGCCCTTCAGTGGTTTTTTATTTTCTTGGGATAGATTCCAAACCCCATTGGCATCTTTACCCGATCACTTGTGAGCTGGTCCTGACTTCCTTTCCCACCTAACCCTGGCCACTTCCCATCACGCACCCTCTGATACAACTACCTGAATGTGTCAAGCTCCGTTGGGCTACCGTGCTTTTCTGTTTACTGTAATGCCTTTCTCTGCCACCTTTGCTTGATGAACTGGGATTCAGCTTAATGGTCCACTCCCCTGTGTGGATTTCCTGAATCCCCCAGCCCCAGATACAATGAATGCCCTCCTCTGCCATGTCCTTGTGGGACTCTGTACACAAACATATTATGGATTTTATTAATCTGTATTATAATTATTGGTCTGCATGCTATTGTTCCTATTTAATGGTCACTTCCACGGGAGGCAGGAGCCTGGTCTCATTCGCCTTAATATTCCAGAGCTTAGAATGGTGCCTGGCACATTAATAGGCACACAATGAAAATGTACTAACTGAATGAATAAATAACATGAAATTTATCTTATACTCCAAGATTTACTTGTATTCATGACAAGATGATAATCATGTAAATAATGAAATCAAATTATAGTAACACTTGGTTAAATGTGATTTAAGTTAACTCAGTTTTATAATTTTATTCCAAAATGTTAACTAACTATTCCAAATCTTTTAATGTATGAATAGTTCACTTGTGTCTCCTCAAACCAAGACAATTATTGCACACTCCCCATCTTCCTATAGAGAATGCTATGTAGCTGCAAAGAAAATGTCCTTATTTACCTTCCTCTCAAAATATGGATGGAAGGTGAGACCCAGAAAAAATATACATTAAGTGGCATGGTAATTTGCAGAAAGGACATGGGAAGACTTTTGAAAGGAAAACAAAGGAAATACAAGTTCCATAGACACTAAACTTCAAGCCAGTAAAAGCTGATTGGAAAACTTTAAAAAGAAATAAAATTTGTGTAATATGAAACTAATGGGAAAATCTGCCTCAGTTGGTGAAGACAACACAGAAACATTTCCTGAGTAATTAAAGAAGTGATTCAAAAGGAGAGTTATCAATCAGAACCATGTCCTGGTTGTTGTCGTTCTGGTTTCTTTTCCTTAAAACAGAACCAATAAATCTAGTTTGCTTTTGAAATTTTTCTATGTTTTATATGAATTAAAACTATCATTATTTCCTACTCTCCCACCCCATTGTAATTTTGAGAAACAGGATCCCAGAGGTTGACAAAGTTTGCTGACATATTGTTGGTTCTTTTCCCCGACAACACTAAGTTCATTAATTTAAAAATTAATTTATTCTTTTCTACAAGTTATGCTTGTTTACTTTTGTTTATGATTAATATGGCCATATTTAGCAAATAAGAATACATGACAACAAGTTAAATGTGAATTTCAGATAAGCAATAATTTTTTTTAGCATAGGTATGTCCTATGTAATTTGGTATAAGTATTTTGTACAAATATTGCATGGGACATGCTCATACTAAAAAATTATTCATTGTTTATCTGATACTCAAATTTAATTAGGCATCCTGTATTTTATCTAGTAACTTTATTTAGGATTATGATTATATATTATCAAGCAAAGACCATCTCTATATTGGTTCATCACTAAGATCGTAGATATATTGGTTACATATTGGTTACAGCTACGCATTAGAATATTTAGAATGAGTCTTAGATCAACCATTCAAATAACAAGAAACCATCACCGAAAAAAAAAATACTGATGATTAAGTAGAATAAAACTAGGAATTCAAGAGTGGATCAACTTTAAGGAATCTATTAATGTAATTAATCACATTAACAACTAAACGAGGAAGAAAATCATAAGATTGTATTAATAAATGCAGAAAAGAGATTGACAAACAGCGAGTGAGACGAGCACAACAACAGTAACTCAAGTTGCGATGCTAAAATTCAAAGTGCTTCAGGCCTAAATAGGCTGTCCAGGGATGAGGGGCAGGATTGATTCTCTTTAAAGGTAAAATAGGATCAGCAGCCAGCCAGGCTTAGGGACCTCTTAAGGGCTTTGCCGATCTAAGAAAATCTGACCCACCATTTTGTTCCCCTCACACGCCACTTCAAAGACTGCAGCAACTCCTTTCCTTCTTGAGCCTCGTGTAAGAAAACGTCAAACACTCTTGCTCCTCTGCTCCAGAACAGGTTGCGAGGGGGAACTTTTGGTTACTCGCTTGCAGACATCCTCTCCCCTTCTGCCTCCTGAGCTCACAGCAGGGGGACGTGGGCCCCTGAAGTACTCACCCTCATCTTCCCCTACTTTTCTGTTCTCTATCATGAACATTTCCGTTTCTCTACATCTACCACATATTGTTTGTTTCTCTCTCATATTAAGAGTTGTTCTCTCTCACATTAAGAGTTGTTCTCTCTGGCAATGCTGAGCTTGTGCTGAGCTGAGCAAGGAGGGTGCTGCCTGGGTGTTCCTACGGAAGAGCCCCCCGCATTTATGGAATGGGGTGGCAGTGTGTCCTCCCCCACCTCAGAGCGAGGCTGACACACCAAGACAGGCAGAGGGCATGGCCAGGAGCATTTGTTTTCAAGTAACTCTTCTAAATTGTAATTTTGAAATTGGCTATTCAAAAGAGAGATAGAAACATAATAAAAATAGAGAAGTATTCAGTTTGGTAATGATCACAACTATCATTTAATAATCCCTTTTTTTCCATTTCAAAGCACTTTCATGTCTATTATTCCACTAATGGTATGAAGAATTTTTTTAAGGTTTTAACATATATATGTAGTCTGTCCCATAAAAATACATATATTTCTTTAAACTGCCAGGTACTACAGGTTAGCATAGGATTCCAAGGTATGAAAAGGTAGTTGGATGTTCAAACATACTCCAAGTGAGTAACTTCAAACCAGAGACAGCCTTATGATCTGGGCAAATCTGACTAAATATGAGTAAGCTTTCTCTAAAAAAGACATCAAAATAAAGAGTTTAAAATGAAAAAGACAGCAGAGCATTGTGGGTCCCCCCGTGGTAGGATCGTTTGTTTTGGTTTTGGTTTTTTTAAGACAGTGTCTTGCTCTGTCATCTGGGCTAGAGTGCAGTGGCATCATCCTAGCTCACAGCAACCTCAAACTCCCAGGCTCAAGCGATCCTCCTGCCTCAGACTCCCAAGTAGCTGGGACTACAGGTGTGCACCACCATGCTCAGCTAATTTTTTATTTTTTGTAGAGGCAGGATCTTGCTCGTACTCAGGCTGGTCTTGAACCTCCGGCCTCAAGCAATCCTCCCACCTTGGCCTCCCAGAGTGCTAGAATGACAGGTGTGAGCTACCATGCCCAGCCATAAGGTCACGTTTTAATCTGATTGTAAATTACAATGGCAGGTATACTTCTCAATGCACAGAGGTAAAAATATAACGAAGCTTCGCAAGTAAATGCCTAGAGCCAACTACCACATGACAGTGTTTTACCAGACAATCCTCCTCAAAATTAGCAAAAAGAACCATTTCCTAACTTTCTTCCAATGTAAGGCACTGTCACCTCTAGTTATCTGGTGGCTGAAAAGGGTGTAAAAATACAGGCATTTCTTTACCTCAAATCCCTTTCCATACTCAATATCCACCATTAACATCCGGTGCTTTCGCCTTGAATCTGTTTAACCAGCTATTTATTCTGGCCATATCTTCCTCAAATAAATATGTCAAGAAAAACGTAATGAGTGACTGTTTTCACTTAATAAAAATTGAACAATACGTAGAACAACAGAGCTTATGATGAAAACAGCAATCCCTCCACTTCCCCGGAGAGAATAGATTCACCCACCTGGCCTTTACATGGTGGAAACACGCGGCCCACTCTGATTCCCCCTGCCAAAAAAACCAATAAACGTGCAATCTGATCGTTAGGGAAGCATAACTCTGTATTAGGCAATTCCTCTCATTCCCCAGCATTAAAAAAAAAATTCTAATAGCTTTTTGAGAGAAAATCACCTTCGACCTCTCTTTCTTTGCAACTAGGGATATATCGTGCGTGTATTAGTGGGGGAGGAGGATATCAGACTCTGGATAAAAGTGGCGAGAATGTGACCAGCAATTTTACCTCAGGCCCACCTGGCCTATTCCACGTGTCCTTCAGTCATCAACTCCATAAACAGCCATGTGCCAAAGGGCTGCCACACAGCAGATGGGGCTCCAGGTGCCAGGGATATAGCACAAAGCAGGGGAAGACGCAGACGGTAGACAAGAACGTGAATGCAGTGATTTCAGATGATAAATAACAAGTTAAGTACCGTTTTGAAACCAAGTGAACCCAAGAAAGTGCAGAGCACTTCAGAGCAGCCCAGGAGCAACGGTGTCCCGGCGGCGCAGTGATTTCAGTGGTGTCGTCCGTCCACGTGGTGTTAGCACCTCTGCGCAGACACAGGGCTGTGTCCTGATGAGTCTGGCATGGCTATTTGTTCCCCTTTCATTCCTGTTCTGTCCCTCACCACATCACAGCCAGATGCCACAGATGCTGAACTATCGATTTCAAAAGAGATCGACTGAAGAGATAGACTGTTTAATGGTGTATCTATACCCTATTAATTTTGTTCTCAAAGGCTCCTTTCTCTGTGGGGTTCTCCAATCACATTTAAAATTAATGAGGACTGTCATCATGAATAATGGCAAATTAAAACAAAGTCCACTCAGTTATGATTTAACTCAGTAGTTCTCAACCTACCATACATACTTACTAGAGTTATTTGGGGAGCTTTTAAGAAATACTGTTACCCAGGCCACATTCCCATAGATTCGCAAATAACGTACTTGGTTGGGGCTTAAAAACTGTCCAGGTGATGCTGATGCATAGTAAATGTGGAGAATAACAGGTGTGACTAATAATTAAACACAACCAAATGAGATTGTTTGGGCAACTTAAACCAGTGTGACTCCCAGACCAGCAGCGTGAGCACAACCTGGCAACTTGTTACAAATGCAAATTCCCAGGCCCCCCAAACCTACTACATCAGAAACGCTGGGAGCAGTGCCCAGCAATCCGTGTTTTAAGAAGCCCTCTAGGTGATTCTGATGCATGCTAAGGTTTGAGGACCACTGGCTTAAACCACCAAGCTGTTCTATCAACAATAAGATTTTCCAGAGATGCAGGTTTTAGACTCAAGCATGCATCACTCTTATCCAGACTTATTCAAGGTGTGATCATCACGGTCCTCTCTCGATATACCCTCGCCAGACTCTCCCAGGTGCTCAAGGCTTCAGTGATGATTTTTAAGCTACTGTGTTCTGGTGATAGAGTTGGCAGCTTCTAGACAAGCCTTTGGCATCCAACTCCCTGACCCTGAATCCTCTCAAATTCACGAAGAAGGAGCATGGGGAACACAAGGGGAGAACGATTTAGGGTGGCTCAGGGGAGAGCCAGAGGTGGGTAGGGCCTAAAGCAGTGAGTCCCAACTGTGACTGCACCCTGGAGCCATGTGGTGAACTGTAAAAAATACAGAGGCCTGGATTCCACTCCCAGATAGTTTGATGTAATTGTTTTGGGGTGTGGAGTGGGCATCAGGATTATGAGAGGGTGCCCAAGTGATGATTCTATGCACAGCCTAGGCTGAGAACCACTGGAGGACTTCTTCTTCTTTTTTTTTTTTTTTCCTTTTTGAGACAGGGTCTTACTCTGTCTCCTTGGTTAGAGTGCAGTGGCGTCATCATAGCTCTTTGTAGCTTCAAACTCCTGGGCTCAAGTGATCCTCCTGTCTGAGCCTCCGGAGTAGCTGGGACTAGAGGCGCACCCACCATACCTGGCTATTTTTTGTAGAGATGGGGGGTCTTACTCTTGCTCAGGCTGGTCTTGAACTCCTAACCTCAAGTGATCTTCCCGCCTCTGTCTCCCGGAGTTTTAGGATTACAGGCAAGAGCCACGGCGCCTGGGGGACTTCTTGGTTGGTTTTTATCTCCCCCTTCTGACACTAATCAGGCTCTTTGCTGTATACAGAGGCGCAGGGAGAATGAAAGGCAGGCAGACTCCATGGGTTTAGTTTCTCCAGCATCCTGAAATTCGTATCCACCAGTTGCTCCACAGAGCAGGGGAGAGTGGGAACGCCTGACACCTGAGGTGTTTCCTTCCATTTCATTGTCTGACTTATAAAGTCATCTCAATAATCTGTGCAGGGAGTCTACACAACTAACAAATGAAAGAACAGGGCGTCTGAGGTCCAACACACTCAGGATCTCCTGCGTCTACAAGCGTTGTCTTACCATTGTCGTGTTTCCTGTCGTAGTAGCAGCATGGCAGTCTCTCAGTCAGTGTACTACCCTTTTGTTTTCTTCTCACTTTAAAAAACTAGAGCTTGGTTGTACATTTGTTCCACTTTCAAAAAAAAAAAAAAAGAAGTTAGCTGGGGGTGTGCTTTTCTAAGGAGCAGAGTCCTTTCTGCTTAGTGGGGACGCTGGGAGTGGGGACGCTGGGAGGGGGGACAGAGGGGCGCTGCGCTGCTCACCTGCTGGGGCTGCCGGGCCACCTCAGACGTTTGTCCCACTTACAAGGACTCCCCGCAGGGTCCTCACCAGGACATGTCCCAGACATGTTTGCTTGAACGGTACCAATAAGTATTTGTAAGTGACTCCGCACACTGGGCAGTTTATTATCTGGTGATTTGGGGGATTTTAGGATGAACAGTGAAGTGAGATGTCACAGCTTAGTGTCATCACTCACGTGACCACTCTTATTATCTCTTTAAAATGCTGACATTATCTGAGCAGAGAGAGGGAAATGGAAAAAGGGAGCATTCCTGGGAGAGTTTGTGTCGGGGTCACTTGAGATGACCGTGACCGGGCCACCAATGGGGAGCGCTCCTGCCACACCTGCAGCCTGTGAGCCCTCACACCCGGTGATCCGGCAGGTGGGTCACACGCAGGGCGCAAAGCCATGCATTTCTGCTTCTGACACGTCTCCCTTGCTCTCCTTGTCGGTATTTTGCTTGTTCGTGCCTCTCCTCACCGTCACTGTGTCCCCTCTTCATCTTCTGCAGCTTCACCAGTTTTACCCCCAGGCTCCACACCTTTTACCTGGAAATTTGTCCAAGTTTAGATAAGAAGATACAGCAGTAAAATTAGGAAGTTATACCAGGTAGACTAACCTCCCAAGGAATAGCAGAGAAACAGATAAGGGCAGAGGTAGAGGAAAGAGAACAGGTGGTGGGTGAAGAAAATAACAAAGATGCTGACACCTGGCATGTGCATGGCGCTTTATAGGTTCTAAAGCATTTTTAGTTATTGCTTCACCTGCTTCTGTACAAATACTATAAGCTAGGCAGAGCAGAAGGCCCACTATTTTGGCTTTTAGGAAATGAAGGATTAGACAAGGGAAGGGGCTAGCGAGGGCAGCAGCCAGTCTCAAGCCCGGCTCTTCTGAATTCCAGTATGGTCTTCCTTCCACCACACCACAATGTGTGCCTGGAGTCCTGGAGCACACACAGCCCAAGAAACGCCCCCGCGAGTTCATCTCCAGACCTGTTTCCCGAAGAAGAATGCTGCCTTCCTGCATAGCGGTGCTGGACCCCTAAGGTTGGAAATGTCACTTTTACCCAAGAAGCGCAAGATGCCTCCTACAGGAAGTCATCATAGATGATCATGGGCCTTAGCAAGTGTTTCTTTAAAAAGGCTGCAGTCCACAAGAGGGTGTGAGGCCACACAGTGGTTTTAGGGGGCCCCGTGTCTCTTGCGTTGAGGCCATGGGAGGAATAGTTGATCGCTTGGGGGGAAGTCCACCCCTCCCACACCCCGGCTGTCCTCTGCTGGCTCCACACACAGCCCTGCTTTTGTGTCCTTTGGCCTCTCCTCTGGTTTCCACCTTGGCTTTGTATACTTGTGATTTTCTTCCCCACTCTTGCCTCTGTCACTAGGTAACCCACTCCTGTTTCTGACCCGATTCTATGGCCCACCCCGGTTTTCCAGCTCCCCTTTTGATGACATTTGACTCCTCCTTGTGCAATCTCTTGGAACTGATCCCCAGTTTTTCAACTGTCCTCCCTTTGATATCCCAGACTCCGTGCATGCCCAGCCCTCTCCCGACTTAGTTTCTGCCCATCCTCACTGTGTGACGACTGGGCTGGCATTGCCTAAGATCAGACTGCCCAGGGTACTTCGATGCTGTCTCTCTCCACCCTGCACCCCACACTCTCTCCTGCTCTACTCACTTGTAGATACACTGTCGAATGCACTTGCCCTTGTGCAAACCGAAGGATCAGCAGAGATGATTATTGCAGCATTCTTGGAAACATACAAAAAACAACCTAAATCTCCATCAATAGGAATAGGTTACAATATATCCAAATAATAGGGGAAAGACAGCTCTCTATACAATCATGGAATGATCTTCAGGGTGAAATTTTAAGTGAAAGAAGCAAGGAGCAGAAGAGTATATAAATTTTGCTACCATTTGGGTTAAAAAAGAGAACAGGAAACAGTACTTATATTAATATTTGTATATGCAGAGTTTCTCTGGAGGGCAGCAGAAGCAGTGGTTACCTCTGGGGAGGGAAACCGAGTGGCTGAGGGAAAGGGCAGCAGTGAAACTTGGTTTCTGAACTAAGTACCATGTATGTATTACCTATTAAAATTTTTAATTAAAAACATGGTGAGTGCTTTGGAATCAACATAGAGATGTGACCTTGGGAATCACGCCTTAGTTGTACAGATTAAAGAATTAAGTCATTAAGGGATAAATAATTTGTCCAAATCCCCACAACTGTTAGGTGACAGAGCTGCGACCACACCCTCGTCTGTCATTTGGCCCCTATGCTTAAGGGAATGCACCTTCAAAACTCTACGTATTGGTAGAACTTCACAACACAGATGACAGGATTGCACCCCAAGACATTTGAGACTCAGTTTGTTCATCCATAAAATGTGGACAATAAAGTTGTCGTGAAGATCAAATTAGGTAGCACGTGAGCTCGTGTTTGTCCCAGGACCTAGCACAAAGGAAGCATTCAATGAGTGCTAGTTACTGTTATTCATTATTTTGAGGCTGTGGTGGAGTTAGAGTTGGTTGGGGCAGGGAGGGCTATGAGAGAGGTCATCACAGGAGTCTGTGGAGATGGAAGCTTGCGGGGTAAAGACAAATAAAACAGAGAGGAGAGAGAGAGAGAGAGAGAGAGAGAGAGAATGAACGAACCCTTGATTCTCATTTATTTAAATAACCACTAGAGAATCTGAGAGAGCAAATGATGCTTAAGGTAGAAAACATAGGTGAGGATGTGTACGAGGAGAGTACTGTGGAGAGAACTTCTGGCCTCTTTAACTCTACCATGCCACCGAGGGCCACCTGTCACCAGCATTTTATCGTGCTGAAAAATAAACATGCACAACCCAGGACTATCTGGTCCCCTTCTTCCTGTTTCACTTTCATTCCCGATTGTCGAAATGCCCTCACCATTCTTGCTAGTGTATTTCCTTTCCTATTTTCTCTTCTCCAAGGGCCATGGGTCAAGTGATGACTCAGAGCGCTAAGTGTTCTACTGGGAACTTGATTCACCTTCCTTAGAGAGGCGCCGAAAAGGTCCTGTCGTTCTGGGCAGATTTGCTCGCAGTACATCTGGGCTGAAGAGCCTTAGCAAGAGCCCTGCAAAGGCTGAGGTTTCTGGGAACCACTTCCTCCCTTCCCTCTTGTGCCAGAAAGCACAAGAACATGAGGTTCCCTGTCTTGCTCACCACTTTCTGGCCAAACTTCATGATTTACAAGTATTACATTCCTCCCTGATTGGAAAGAAGATACAGTCTGAGGTTATAAACTCTGGTTCTGCCGTCAGCCCTCCTGGGGTCACACCTTCACCCCTACGCATTAGCTCTGTGATCTTGGGCAAGTCGTGCAACCTCTTTGCCCCAGTGTCTTTCTGAAAAAATGGTGAGGACAAGATGAGACAGTCCAGGTAAAAGGCAGAGCACAGGGATTGGTTCTTAGTAAATTCTCAAAAAAGGTTGGCCTGAAATAGCATTTTGTGTTTTTTATTTTTGAGGCAGAGTCTCACTCTGTCACCCGGGCTAGAGTGCTGTGGCATCAGCCTAACTCACAGCAACCTCAAATTCCTGGGTTCAAGCGATCCTCCTGCCTCAGCCTCCCAAGTAGCTGGGACTACAGACATGTGCCACCATGCCCAGCTAATTTTTTCTAATTTTTTTAGTTGCCTGGCTAATTTTTTCTATTTTTAGTAGGGACAGGGTCTCACTCTTGTTCAGGTTAGTCTTCAACTCCTGACCTCAAGCGATCCTCCCGCCTCAGCTTCCCAGAGTGTTAGGATTACAGGTGTGAGCCGCTGCGCCCGGCCTCTGAAATAGTATTGATAGCAACAGCTGCAGAGAAGTAGAAGTAAGCAAAAGAAATAAAAGGGGGAGTCTGGAGGAGGGGCTTTCCGATGGCTGACTAGATGCATCTGGCACTTGCCTCTTTCACAAAGAAAGCACTGGAGGTGGCTGTGGGTAGAGGATTTCAGGGGTGTGGAGATGGACCGGCTGTAGGGCCCCAGGGCAGGATGCAGTCTGGTGGGGGCTGGGCTCTCAAAATGGCACCATGCTGTAGCTGCTTAGGGCTTGCGGATTTGTGGGACCCAGCATGAGCTCCCTCTCCAGAGCAATGCCATTGCCGGGTCTCCAGGCAGCTCGCTTTGTTAGTCTCAGGCCTGTGAGGGTTCATGGGCTCTCCCTGGGCTAGGATGCAGGAGTCCATGTTAGGGATGTGACCATGAGTCTCTCACCATTTCCCTGCACTGGGGAGTCTTTCCATGTTCCCAGTGGATCCTGGCCGAGCAGGCTGCCTCGCTTCCCTCTGTCTCCTTGCCTGAGGTGTTCCCTGTCACTTTTCTGTTGAATTCCAGTGTTCTCTCCCAGATAATCTATTCAGAGTGTGATTTTCTTTTTTCAAGACAGAGTCTCACATTGTCACCCCGGCGAGAGTGCAGTGGTGTCATCATAGCTCACTGTAACCTCAAACTCCTGGGCTCAAGCGATCCTCCTGCCTCAGCCTCCCGAGTAGCTGGGACTACAGGTGCATGCCACCACACCCGGCTAATTTTTCTATTTTTTGTAGAGATGGAGTCTCGCTTTTGCTCAGGCTGGTCTCACAGTCCTGACCTCAAGCAATCTTCCCGCTTCCGCCTCCCAGAGTGCTAGGATTACAGGCGTGAGCCACCTTGTCTGGCCCAGAGTGTGATTTTCTACTTGCTTTTTTGGTTCTTTGTGGAAGAGGCAAGTGCCAGATGCATCTAGTCAGCCATCTGAAAGGCTCTTCTCTTAAAAAATTGCTAGATTGTTTTTATCCTGCTTCTGGCATATATGTGAGAGGAACATCAGTGAGTTTACTCTGCAGTTTGTAATTGATTCTGATGGTTTGGGGTAGCATTTACCAAAGTGATTATCAAATGGATTCCCTGGTGTGGGACACTGAAATGTGTATCTATATAATCAAAAAAATTATATTGGGACTGTCTTAGCTCAGCTGCCGTTACAAAACACCACAGACTGGGTGGTTTAATCAACAGATATTTATTTCTGTTGGCTGTGAAGTTTAAGATCAGGTGGACTGTTCAAGACGAAGGTGCTGGAAGATTTGGTGTCTTCTCACTGTATCCACACATGGCAGAGAGAGAGAGAGAGAGAGAGAGAGCGCATGCGCGCACACTCTGGTCTCTTTCTCTTCTTATAAGGGCACTAATTCCATCTTGGGGTTCCATTCTTATGATCTCATCTAAACCTGATTATCTCCCACAGACTCCACCTCCTAAGACCATCGCATTGGGGATAAGGCCTTCAACATATGAATTTGAGGGAAACACAAACATTCAGTTCATAACAATGGCCAAACATTTTTATTGTTTCAACCCAAATCAGAGGACTCCATTGTCATGCAATTTATGAACATGGATAAACTATTGAGTTGGCTCTGTTATGTTCTGTTTGGTCATTCTATGGAGTCATTGTCTAAACTGTACTGCAGAGTATGATTAAAAGCAGCCAAATTAGCTATTTGCATAGCACCTTTCGTCTTAGAAGGAACTTTCATATAAATTATCTCATTTGATATGTTTTCTGTAGCCTAAGCTTATATATTTTCCTCAGTGGGCCCTCTCTGAGAGGTAGGCAATATTGTACCATAATAGGACAAAAAACTTCGGCTTACCTTACCGTGACCACCACGCAGCCAGGTGAATTGTCATCACATCAGCAATCCTTTTCCATCCCATGGGGAGCCACGGGATGGTTTTTCAACATACTCTCAGGTTCAAATAGAATAAAGTTATTTATAGCTTGATAATAGGAAAAGCTCTACAGATGCATTGTAATAAATAAATTTAAACATTGCAGTTTCCTTAGTCTCTAAGAGAGCTTCCCCTTGAGAATTTCACTTTATCAATGAGATATGTATTGCATTTTCATTTAGAATCCAGGAGGGTTCCTGTCAGGTAATCTTAGAGGCAGACTCAGTTCCCGTGTAGAATGTGAGACTTTACACTGAAATCTGAGTAGTCACTCTGATTTCAAAGAATTCTTTTCCATTGATAGGTAAACTTTTTAAAAAAATATTAGGACACAGAGTGCATTTCTTTACATCTAAAAGTGTTATTTGATATGTACTTAAGTTTCAGTAAATGCAAATGTAAATTTATTCAGAAATTTTATTAAGATATTATGATACCCTATAGGAGATGTCCTGGAATACCACATAACTTGGATTGGGAGATCTCATTGACACGAAAACGCTTCCTGATGTCTTTTACTTAAGCATGAAAATGTCTGGTCAAGGCTAAACTGCCTTTCTTTGTGCAAGGTTTGTCTCTGGGCTCTGATTCCACGTTCAGCATACTCCCAGCTTGAGCTGCATTTGTTAAATCAATGCTCTGTATGCATGGAATTGGAGGGCCAAATATAGTGAGTGGATCACGTTTATCACTGAAGCTATCTGGAATACATTTAAAAATCATTAGAAACATAACATACTAGCTTTGTCTCCATGGCAATCTCAATTTTGTGCCTATTCCCACAGGTGATTCTGAGTTATCAGAAGAACTCTCAGGAGACACACCCTGGCCAGTTGAAAGACAAGATGGAGAGACAATTTCAAGCACGATTGCTGCAGTGACCACAGAAGCATTAACTGCAGATACGAATTCCACCAACATCGCTGAGGATGCGATTCAGTTAGATCTTATATTAATGGTTGTGATCCCATCAATTTTATTGGTCCTCCTAATTTTATCAATGGTACTCTTTGCAGCATACTATAAAAGAAAAAAAACTAAAAAAGGTAAATATTTGATATATTCCCATTTGCAGACAATTGCTTTGTGTGTTAATGAACAATCAATAACACAAAATACTTTTTGCTTCTACACAGAGCCTTCTAGCCAAGGATCTCAGAGTGCTTTACAGACATGTAAGTATTATTCTGCTTATGATTGGGGATGGGATTGGAGAAGGAGCTGAGATATTTTAAAGTTAAGCAACAAGGGCTATATAAAATATAGTAAGTCATAAATGATATATTTTAATAAAGCTTTCCAGAGGCTAATAATGCCATATTCCTTTATTTTTTTTAAAAAAAGAATGTTTTTAGCCTACATTGAAATTTAAAATATAGGCATATCTCATTTTCCTTTTTGTGCTTAGCAGATACTGTGTTTTACACAAATTGAAGTTTTGTGGCAACCCTGTGTTGACCAAATCTATTGGTGCCATTTTTCCAACAGCATGTGCTCACTTCATATCTCTGTGTTGAGAATTTGGTAATTCTCACAATAAGTCTCACAAACTTTTTCCTTATTATTATATCTATTATCATGATCTGTGATCAGTGATCTTTGGTGTCACTCTTATAATTGTTTTGGAGCACCACAAACCCCACCAACCAGCCCTTCTTCCATCTCTCTCCCTCTCCTCAGGCCTCTCTTAGTCCTGAGACACAACATTATTGAAATCAGGCCAATTAATAACCCCACAATGGCTTCTAAGTGTTCAAGTGAAAGGAAGAGTCACACATCTCTCACTTTAAATTAAAAGCTAGAAATGATTAAGCTCAACAACAAAGGCGTGTTGAAAGCCAAGATAGGATGAAAGCTAGGCCTCTTGCCCCAAACAGTCAGCCAAGTTGTGAATTCAGGGGAAAAGTTCTTGAAGGAAATGAAAAGTGCTAGTCCAGTGAACCCACAAATGATAAGAAGCAAAACGATGTTATTGCTGATGTGAAGAAAGTTTTAGTCTGGATAGGAGATCGAACCAGCCACAACATTCCCTTAAGCCAAAGCCTAATCCAGAGCAAGACCTAAGTCTTCTCAATTCTCTAAAGGCTGAGAGAGGTGAGGAAGCTGCAGAAGAAAAGTTGGAAGCTAGCAGAGGTTGGTTCATGAGGTTTAAGGAAAAAAATCCATCTTCATAACATAAAAGTATATGGTGAAGCAATAAATACTGATATAGAAGTTGCAGCAAGTTATCCAGAAGATCTAGCTGAGGTAATTGATGAAGGTGGCTGCACTAAACAGCATATTTTTAATGTAAACAAAACAGCCTTCTGTTGGAAAAAGATGCCTTTCCTAGCTAGAGAGGAGAAGTCGATGCCTAGCTTCAAAGCTTCAAAAGACAGGCTGACTCCCGTGTTAGGGGCTAATGTAGCTGGTGACTTTAAGTTAAAGCCAATGCTCACTTAGCATTCTAAAAATTCTAGGGTCCTGAAGGATTATGCTAAATCTACTCTCCCTGTGCTCTGTAAATGGAACAACAGAGCCTGGATAACAGCACATCTGTTTATAGCATAGTTTACTGGATATTTTTAAGCCCATCATTGAGACCTACTGCTCAGTAAAAAAATATTCCTTTCAAAATGTTACTGCTCATTGACAATGCACCTGGTCAACCAAGAGCTCTGATGGAGATGTACAAGGGGATAAATGTTGTTTTCATGCCTGCTAACACAAATCCATTCTGCAACCCATGGATCAAGGAGTAATTTTGACTTTCAAGTCTTATTATTTAAGAAATACATTTTGTAAGGCTGTAGCTGCCACAGAGAGCGATTCCTCAGATGTATCTGGGCAAAGTCAATTGAAAACCTTCTGGAAGGATTCACCATTCCAGATGCCATTAAGAACATTTGGGATTCATGGGAGAAGGTCAAAATATCAATGTTAACAGAAGTTTGGAAGAAGTTGATTCGAACCCTCGTGGATGACTTTGAGGTGTTCGAGACTTCAGTGGAGGAAGTCACTGCAGATGTGGTGGAAATAGCAAGAGCACTAGAATTAGATGTGGAGCCTGAAGAGGTGACTGAATTGCTGGAATTTCATGATAAAACTTGAACGGCTGAGGTGTTGCTTCTTATGGAGGAGCAAAAAAAGTGGTTTCTTGAGATGGAATCTACTCCTGGTGAAGATGCTGTGAACATTGTTAAAATGACAGCAAAAGATTTAGGATATTATATAAACTTAGTTAATAAAGCAGCAGCAGAATTTGAGCGGACTGATTCCAATTTCAAAAGAGCATCCAACAGCATCTCATGCTACAGAGAAATCTTTCGTGAAAGGAAGAGTCAACAGATGTAGCAAATTTCATTGTTGTCTTATTTTAAGAAACTCCCACAGCCACTCCAACTTTCAGCAACCACCTTCTTGATCAGCCAGCAGCCATCAACACCAACACAAGACCCTCCACCAGCAAAAAGATTACATCTTGCTGAAGGGTCAGGTGATTATTAGCATTTGTTAGCAATAAAGTATTTTAATTAAGGTATGTACATATTTTAGATGTAATGTTGCACACTGAGTAGACTATAGTATAATGTAAACGTAACTTTTATATGTACTGGGAAACCAGCAAATTGGTGTGACTTGCTTTGTTTCAATATTCACTTTGCTGCGGTGATCTGGAACCTAACCTGCCATCTCTCCAAGGTGTGTCCGTATACTGCTGCCATCTTTGTACCTTATCAGATGAAGGCCCTGCATAACCTTGGCCAACAAGCCAGTGTAGCATTTCCCATTGAAGGAGGAAAGGGTAGGGCTGGTAGAGCAGTGGTTCAGAGTAGGGTTAGGGACAGGTAGGTGGCAGACCTTGGGGCCATCACCACAGAAAAGGATTCTTTCATCTATATTTCTGTCACAGATTTTATTTTCTTCCCTAGCCCATGTCCCAATTTGACCTTGAAGAGGCCTAGGTGAAGCATTGCTCTTGCTCTCATTGAAGCTATGCTTTTATCATGAAATCCAACAACTGCCTACGGATTACTAACATCAATCTGAAAACCAATTTGATAGAAAACTCCCTAGGTCAGAGACACTCTGAGAGTATTCTGTTTCGATTCTAGAAGATCACATACTAGGTTTCAGGGTAGTTCTAGATCTAAAGCAAACTTGGGTACTTGTGTTGGTAAAAAAAAATCACTCTGATTAGATTTTTAAGTTGAAGCCTTTAAAGTCGTTCTAAAAATTACCAAAGGGATAAGAACTTCTCTAATAATATATCTATTCATACACATATACACAACACACTCTATGTCCCTCATACCCACTAAGCAGAGCACCTCTGGCTTTGAGGTCATGCTCTTGGTCCACACGTCCCATTCACTGTCCCTGCACCAGGGGAACCTGTCGTAGCCAGCAGACAGGCAAATGTGAGCTGGGGAAGAAGCCCTGGGGTGTATCTCCTTTCATGGCAGGGGCTCATGTAATAGATTCCAAGGAAATAGGAAATACACTTATTTCCCCACTGCTTGGGATTTCAGGGTGACCTAAAAACAGTGGTCATATAGGGACTTATTTGTAAGGTTAAGAAAAAGCAAAAGCAAACAGAGCTGCCTGGATTTCATTTTTTTTAAACTCAAGGAAAGTGCGAATTTCCTGCTCTAAACCATAGCCCCCACAGCCTGTCTTACCTGATGGAGTCCAGGGATGGGGGCTGTCCACACAAATGCTCATGCTCTTAGGCTCTAAATACAGAAAGTGATTTTTCATTGGACGTACTGTGAGAGTGTCATAGTTCAAAAGCCATTTACAAACGAGATCTGGCCTCATCCTCAGACATGGCCTGTGCATTCTACACTATCCTTGAAGTATTTGCCGTTCCCAGAGCATGGCTTGACTCTCAGGACACCTCCATACCTGGTTGACACTATTCCTTCTTTCTGGATTTTCCTTTTTGTCTGCTTGGCAAACTGCCACCCCATTCTTCAGGGCCCAGTTCTAAAGTTTTTACAAAACCTTGAGTGATCCCTCCCCAGGCAAAACTAATCATTACCTCTTCTGTGCTCTCAGAGCACTTTGTTCAAACTTATGGTTCATGGTATTTACATCATAAATTGGTGACCTGTCTTTTTTTTTTTTTTTTTTTGGTCTTTCTTTCCTACTAGGTTACCTTCTCTTAAGAGAACCAAGAACTCTTATTTAGCTCATTTGACAGGGTGATATTGAAGTTGAGAGTGCTGACTCTGGAAACACATACTGTGCTTGGCTGGCTTTGGCACTTCCTAGTTCTATGACCTCTCTGATTTAGTTTCCTCATCTGTAAAATGGGCAAATTTAATACCTACCTTATAGAGTTGTGAGAATTAAGTAAACTTATATAAATATTGCACTTAGAAACAATAGTACCTGGCATATCGTAAGAGCTAAGTGTGTGCTAGCTTATTATTTATGTCCCTTTATCTAACACGACTCCTGCCCAACACATGTTTCTTGAATAAATGAGTTAATAAAAGAATGTTAGAATGTTTTTTAAAGATCACCTACTCTCAGAGGCAAAAAAAAATTTGCACATTATCCTTGCTACAGACTGGCACGTTGTTTTTAGTTTAAATATGCCTTGCTTTAAGATAACACAACATAGAAAACTTACAATTTCAAAACAATTACTTATCACTAAATTTTTTGATACAAAGAGCTTTGTTTGAATTTATTCTTTTACCAGCCACTCCTTTAACAGAGACACAATCATTAACTGCTTAAAAGATGAATATCTCTTCAGACAAACTAAATACTAAAAGTTAATAAAAGCAGAATATTTAAATTACAAAAATTTGATTTAAATATGATTTTTTTTGCTGGAAAAATGAAACTGTCATAGTGGGTCAGACCAGCATTTTGCTTAGAAAGTTCTTGAAGGGATGCTTTGTGGGAGGGCATGGATCCCCACACACACCATGGTCCCTCAGAACGTTAGGAATAGATGTACTGTTTCTTTTGCCACGTGGATAGAGCCCGATAGATTATTCTAAACCAGGAAGTAAAGTCTGTAAATTCGACAGCTGGGGCGGACTTGGCCAACACTTTCCGAAAAGAACACTTCATCTGATCGGAAATGACTCTTTTTCTTTGGGCCTGTCTATTTCGTGTCCAGGAAAAAGAAAACATTGTGTAGTAACTTGATGTTCAGCTATCATTCTTCCTAGACCTCCAGGCATTAAATTTGCAGTGTCTTGATGGGCTGGATCTCTCTGAAAGAGGTGCAGGGAAAACAGCTGGCAGTAAACCACCACTTTAAACAGGCTGTGGCTGCCTGATGCCGGGCTTGCTCAGTAAATCTCCTGGAAAGAGATGCTCTCTCTTGCTCACTGCTCAGCAGGCAAACAAGATAAGGAAGCCAGAGGCTCCTGCTGCTCCTGCCCTCCCGTATTCCCCACTCGGACAATCCCACCATCAAACGCGCAGAGGACAGGATCTGGGAGTGGGATATCATCAGGCTAAGTGGGTGTAATGTAGGAACTGAACGAGGAGGACAAAGTGGGTAGGAGGAGACGAAATGGAAGGATTGCAGGAGGGAAAATGGAACGGGAGGTGGGGATGCGGTATAAGAGCTGCATTTGCCTCCTGGTTGCAAAGAGTAGGTGGCTATTAATAAAGAGACAGAGGCCAGGTGGAGTGGAGCGGGTAGGGCCTGATTGCTGAGGACAAGTAATTGGTCTCCCTTCTCGTTTAGTGCTCTGCTCGTCTGTGCTCTCCCAGATGTTTTCCTGTTGCCATGGCGGCCGGGGCGGGGGTAATGGCCATGGAGCAGGGAAGATGAGGCCACAGAAGGCTTTTTGCTCTGTTTTAATACTGATTACAGGGGCTTCACATTTGGTGCATCTGAAGCACTTTTGTAATGGGTTTTTAAACTTTTCCATCATCTGCATGCAGGCTAGCTTTTGCTCACCACGAGGCCTGTGGGGAACCCAGATTATAAAGATAAATCCATGCCCACAACAGTGGGGCTGTGGAGCCACTTGTTCTCTGAGAAATTAGTGGGGAGTTATAAAGCAGGGGAAAAGGGAGAGGGAGGGGGAGGGAGTGACAAAATGGGGGGATCTTTATGAGTCACCTGTAGGGACATTCAATTATGTAGGGGCTTTATTTATCATAAAAGCCCTTAAGGAAATAGCCTTTAGATTTTAGATTAAAAAATGTATATATGTATAAAATATAAGATGAAGAAATTCTTTCCCCAATCTGAGTTTCTGAGGCTCAGGCCTCTGCAGGAAGCTTTGGATTCCTACTGGAGGCCAGGACATAACCTACAGCCCCTCGAAGGCAAGCAGCGATGGCATGAAACTTACATCTGTGCCCAGCTTTCCTGGATTAGCAATGCCATTCAAGCTTGCCAACCCACAGGAAATTATGGCAGTTCACTGCTGCCAGAGACTTAGTTCCAGGTGCCTGCTGGTTGTGTTCCCACGCTGGGACCTGCATTTCTACAGGCCCAACAAAAGGAGGCCTCTGATTGCCAAGGAGCAGGAACGTGTATTTATTTGGTAGACCTCTACAAAGTGGTTTGCTTTCTAGTAGTCTTCACATCATAAAAGGTAGAGTGGGCCAATGCTATCCACTCACTTGACATCATTGCCTCATTTCTCTGGGTGTGCTGGTCATCCTGCCAAACGAAACAGGGCTCCGGCTGGGGCATCAGACTCCAGTTCTTGCCACGTGTTCATCTGGAGTCTGATCTGCGTTAGAGCCATTTTGTAAACCACGGCTCTCATTTCAATCAACAGCAACGAAAAGCAAGCTTGTTGGACATTTCACTATTGTGATAACGCTAAGTCTAAAAGATTGGACACGAATTTAACCACGGTGCTGGACAATCAAGATTGAGACCTACTCATTTATTCAATAAATACTGAGTAGGTGTTAAATATTGCTAGCTGGATCAGAGCTAGAGGGAAACCACAATGCATAAGACAAACATTCCCTGCCCTTTTGGACCAACGGTCTAGTGGGAGAAACAGACAACAAAGGATCAAACAGATGAACTGATCAATGAGGAATTGTGACCAGCACTATGACGGCAGAAAGCAAGGTGCTGAGCCAGGAACAGTAGGGAAGGCTTTAGCTAGCAGAGTCCTGCTTTAGCTAGCAGAGAGGCCTCCCTGAGGAAACAGTGGGTCCCTGAGGATGTGAGAGAGCCAGCCATTCAAAGAGCATGCGTAAAAGGAAAGTTCCAAGGGGAACCCTCGATGGAGTAGCCCACCTCCAATCCAGGACAAAGGCAGAGTGTCATGGTGTTCAGCACGGGGTGTCAGAGGAGATGAAGCTGCAACCTTTTGAACTGGGACATTTTACAGAAGGGTGCCGAAGGGCAAGCCTTTCTTTCCCTTATTACTGTTTTCCTCTTGATGTGGATACAAAAAATAAAGAAGGATGAACATCCGATCTGAAGTGAGTACGCTCAGAGGACCAGCCACACCTAAAAGAAAACATTTCACACAAATTAGGACCCCACCTCAACATGGCAGTCTGCACTTGTTTGACTTGGAGGTTAATTAGCTGTTCCTAACGAACCAAGCTAACACAACCTTTCTGTGTATTCCCTTTTAGATGATCTGGGAAGTGAGAACCTGAAAGTGTAAGTCTTCCCCGCTGCCCCCAGTCCAGCTCCGGTGTGGGTAAGAGGGTGAGGCGGGGATTAGAGAGCCCTCTGCCTTCCTCAGGCGCTCTTGTTTGGACACCCTGCGGGGCTCTGCCGCCTTCCTGCTGGGGAGACGGTCCTAGCGGCCCAAGGGAGGGCGCGCCCAGTCCCCAAACCCCACCCAGCGCGCGATATGGGCGCAGGAGAGCGTGGGATCTGCTTTCTTTCGCGTCCTCTGTCCTGAAAGGAATCTTCTGACTGCTACCAGTTCCAAGTGCATAGTAGTTAAATATTCTGACCCTGGGTGTATCTCAAGGACATCGGTTCATTTATTCTGATTAAAAATGTTACCACCAGGGAAGATCCTTGAGCTGGTATTCCGGGAGGAGAGCCTTGGTAGAAGCGTGAAGTTCCCGCAGCCAGAACCACCGGGGCGGGCAGGGAGGGAGGGATGGAGAGAGAGACAGGGGCAGAAACAGAGACAGACAGAAGCAAGATTCCACCTAGAAGCGTGGAAGCTGGGGATGATGCAACCCCCCACCACCCTCGCGGCAGCCCAGCTAGTTTAGAAACTTCGCTGGTTTCCTCTGCCCGGAGTACCGCCCGCGCTGCTGTTCAGGGCGGGTGGCCCCTCCTCCCCCAGCCGCATCCTCAGTGGCCGCCGGGAGCTTCTGTCCCCCAACTGCGGGCTCTGAGCTCCGGCCGGAGAGGACAGTGGATTTCTGTAAGCCAACGGCTCCGCTTATCCAAGAGAGAAAAGCCTGGGACTTGAAGGGAGAGGTGATAAAAGTAGCCTGTTGACGGTGCGGCACTGATCAAAAACCCCAAGGAAAGGGAAGTGAAATTAAGCAAGGCTAAAACACTCAATGTGGCAACGCCCGGAGGAGCCTCACAGTAGAAGCCTTGCAGGCTTGACTTTGCACCCTCAGGGGAGTCGTCGGTCCCCTGGGTTCCCCTTTTAACCCACTGGCTAGGCCCTCCACTTTGGGGCCGTGATAGATGTGGATTTTGTCTTCGTGTCAGCCTTCTTCCTGTTAGAGTTTGATACTCCGGAATAGTGCAAACCCCCAGGCTAAGACAGTGCATAAGACAATGAATCGAGTTCCTTGAAATTGGGCACATTACACATTTTTTTCAATAAGCTTTTTGCTCCCTATTGCTAGCCCCATTTTTGAAGAAGACACGCCCTCTGTTATGGAAATAGAAATGGAAGAGCTTGATAAATGGATGAACAGCATGAGTAGAAATGGTATGTAGTTACCTAAACTTGTTGTTCCATTCCTCTCTAGTAACAGAAGGCTGCAACAGCTTTATAAATAACTCAGTAAATCTTGGAATGTGACAGAGCCCAGTCCCACGTTAGATCTGGTGCATGGAGATAATAAACTTGGGTCTGACAGTCCTTAAATATTCACTTGAATTATTGCATCAGTTGTTGCCACTTGCTTTTATTTCCGTACAAGTTGTTGAAATGGTCTTTTTCCAGCAGAAAATGGTCTTTTTTTCAAGCAAGGAAATCTCTGAAACCAAATTATCCGGAAAAAGTTAGCTTCTGGCAGCACTTTATATATTATAGAATTTAGAGATCTATAATTTTAAACTGTATATGGATATAAAACTTTATCAAATGTAGGCCGGGCGCGGTGGCTCACGCCTGTAATCCTAGCTCTCTGGGAGGCCGAGGCGGGCGGATTGTTTGAGCTCAGGAGTTCGAAACCAGCCTGAGCAAGAGCGAGACCCCGTCTCTACTAAAAATAGAAAGAAATTAATTGGACAACTAAAAATATATAGAAAAAATTAGCCGGGCATGGTGGTGCATGCCTGTAGTCCCAGCTACTCGGGAGGCTGAGGCAGTAGGATCGCTTGAGCCCAGGAGTTTGAGGTTGCTGTGAGCTAGGATGACGCCTTGGCACTCTAGCCTGGGCAACACAGTGAGACTCTGTCTCAAAATAAAAAAAAACTTTATCAAATGTAGTTTACATAGATCTGTACTGTCCAGTACAATAGATACTAGCCAAATGTAGCTATTAAAATTAAAAATTTAGTTTTTGTAGTCATATTTTGAGTGCTTAAGAGCCGATGGCTACTATATTGGACAGTGTGAATCTAGAACATTTCCATCAATATAGAAAGTTTCACTGGACATCACTTATATAAATGGTAATATAAGTACTCCCTTAAAACTTAATCTCTACTTGATATCAGGCAGTAACGGTGGTATATGTTCCTTACTTTCCGTTAAATCAATAATTGGATTTTAAAATGATGGCAGCTGTTTTTTCTTTAATAAATTATTTTGAATGCTTAGATTAAATTAATAAAATCCACTATTTATTTTACCATATTATTTGCATTTTTAACATTTATCTTAAGAATATACCCTGGGGTCTGTCAGATTCAACACTCTACAATAGACTTCTCAACCCAAAGATTTCTTATTAGAATTATTGCTACCAGAGGCTTATCAAGATAAGCTTTCAAAAAAGTTAGAACCACTCAACGAACTTGTATAATTTCTAACAGTTTTTCATATTGAGGGAAGAATGCCTCTGTAAGGTATTTGAAGATAGGGATTAGTCACTGAGATAGTCCTTAAAATAGTCTTATTTTATTATTTTTTAGTTTGTAAAAGTAATATACATAGTAAAATTTGGAAAATGCAGAAAAAAATTTGTAGAAAGAAAAAAAAAACCATTTTACCACCCAAAGACTGGAAATATAACAACATAATGTCATGTTGTTGTATTTCCTTTTGGGCCTGAGATTTTGTGCAATACAAAAATCATAATCCTATCATGACTAAAACCAGAAAACTGGAAAAAGGCATTTCTATTCACTAACTAAAGCTGAGTCATTTTGACACCTAGGTGATACATCTAAAGATTTTTTCCCCTTACAAATAATCAGTGGTGTAATACAAGAGAACTCTGATGACTTTAAGAAGACTGGTTGTGTCCCACCTGCCTACTTCTTCTCTTCTGTGCAGTCTGACTAAAGTCTTTCTGCAGACACATTAGGATCTTATTCCAGCGTCTATCCTGAAACATGAATTCCAGCTTTTGGAACACTGAGGCGCTGCAGGGACTGAATCGCCAAGCAGTGATAAATTGCACCCTTTCCAACAGGGGCAGAGGCATGCTGAAGTCTCGTATCTGTGTTATTAGTGCTTTTTCCATTTCAAGAGCCTTGCCATCATTAATCTTTTAACTGCTAGGACTCCCTGGTGAGGCCATTTCGCACACGTAACCACACAGATCAGGGAGATGCAATGCTCTACTGTGCCAGTTTTGCGGATAGAAAATAGAATTTCAGTGACTAATAGTGAGTTTGCTTTTATTCTGCCCTAGCCGACTGTGAATGTTTACCTACTTTGAAGGAAGAGAAGGAATCAAACCACAACCCAAGGTACTTCTAGTTTTTCCCACAGATTATATGTATTAAATATTTGGTGGGAGGGGGATTGGAAACCACCGTGGAGCACTTTTGGCTTTCTCTGTGCCTGTACATTTTATGTGGCAATTTGCATGGGTGAGTGTGGTAATGTGGAGAAAAGGAAGTGAGAATTGTAGAACACAGAGACTGCAAAGTCAATATCCTAGCAGCTCTTTCTCTTTAGCAATCAATTAGCATTGACATTTTCTTGCCCTTCTGTAGAGACACTGTCGAGTCAACTTCTGTTTTAGTCATAAAACTTTCCAATTATGACAAACCGTAGGTTTGTTTACCTTGGATAAATAGATGTTTGGTAAGGAAAACAGATGGAGTGGACAGTCTTAAAGTGGCTAATTGGAAACTCGAGTGAGTAAAATGAACATTTTTAAAAAGCAGACAAAGAGAACCGACCCACCTGGATTTGACTGTTAACGTGAGACAAATTAAATGAGAATTTTTTAAAAACGCTCCATTTCACCACAAGGTGGCTCTGCTCAACAGAAAATTTTAGTGCATCAGGGTTTGGGTGTAGTTTAGCAGTCCACGCCCTCATTTGAATTATATTATCTTTTGTGAGGACAGAAATGACTGTGTTTGGGGTGTTTTTGATCGGAGAATTGTTTGGTCAGGACAAGGGATGTGCTCTTAGGAAAAGGGATGATTCAGCAGGTCAGGGAGTTGCTCTGTAGAGCACTGCTGCAATCTTGGGGTACCAAGCTGTTGGTAGGGATCACCCACGGATGGCCGGAGAGCAGAGAACTTGAGCCTGTGCCTGAGATGTTATACTTTTGTTGGAACACGTAGGCTAAACCTTTGGGGCAGGATAAACACTCTCCCTCTGTGTTAACCGGAGGTCTTGTGCCAGTCATCTGAAATGCTTTTGGAGTGCAGTCACTTGTCACTGGGCAGTCCCTGAGCCCTGAGCATTGCAAGGGAAAACTTAGGTAGTGATTAGGGCAGTCAGGTGTTTGTCTTTGGACCTTTTTCTGCATCTTCTCCCTAAACCTTGCCTAAAAATTCACCAACCTACACATCTCTCTGCATCCTGCTACCATGATCTTACTCAGGCAAACCTCAACTTTGATACCAAAGTCTACACCTTATTGTAGACTGAAGTCAATGTTACAGCTCTAAGAATTTATGTGTTAAGATTCATCGCTGGTTCAGAAAAGATTCTATCCTATTTAAAGAGAGTCTGGATATTAAGAAGCAGGTGAAAGAGAAAAAAAATGCCAGTATTACAAAGGAATAGTTGCCCCGTATTTTTTACCTTACCTGAACATGAGCCAGTGCATATGTCCAGTATAGGGCTCAGATCACCACCAAAACTCCATAAGCATGTGATTACTCTATCACTGACGAGCACCTTCACATGATGGGGAAGGTCAGTGGTTTTTCCATACCTGCCTCTTGCTCTTTCAAATTGTTGCCAACACGGAAGAAGCTTAACATGACAGAACTGTATGGTTGTGAAAGCTTCTTAAAAATCATATTTTTGGAGGCCAGGTGCAGTGGCTCATGCCTGTAATCCCAGCACTTTGGAAGGCGGAGGTGGGAGAATCACTTGAAGCCAGGAGTTCGAGACCATCCTGGGCAACATAGCAAGATCCCGTCTCTACAAAGAAATTTAAAAAATTAGCTGGACGCAGTGGTGCACACCTGAAGTTCCAGCTACTCAGGAGGCTGAGGCAGGAGAATC
>NW_012147819.1:587930-693599 GCF_000956105.1 Propithecus coquereli | reverse complement strand
AAAAAAAAAAAAAAGACCTCACTTTACTGCTAATTTGTTCTTTAGACTAAGACACATCACTTCAGCTCTCTGACCTTCAGTTTCCTCACCTTGAAAAATGGAAATAAGGGCACCTGTCCTTCTAGTTTCAGAGAATCACATGAGAAAACAAACCCACAATGTAAGTCTTACAGCACCATGCAAATGAAACCAATTCTTTTTATGCAGCGGCAATAGTTCTTCCCTCTCCCCCATTAGCTTTTTAAAGATTATTTTTAAGAGCAGTTTCAGGTTCACAGCAAAATTGAGCAGAAAGTACAGAGATTTCCCGCATACCCCCAGCCCTCACACACGCACAGCCTCCCCCATTATCAACACGCCCCACTAGAGTGGTACGTTTGTTATAATCAGTAAACTTACACTGACAAATCATTATCACCCAAGGTTCCCCATTGCCTTTTACCTCTGTGGGTGACCCTTCTCCTATCATTGAAGCAGTATACGAAACACACTAATCCAAAGTATACTAATCCAAAGTATTAATTTAATGCTTTGGAAAGTACGTAACAGTCATCGAAGATTGAATTTAGTGGCAAACATACTTCTCCAACCTTCTGATAAACTAAGACTTCTGGAATCCCTTTATAGGGCTCAGCTTTCCTTGATGTGAGAAAGACATCCCTGACATAGAACCTCTGTTATATATTAAGCCCATCATGCTTCTAGGAAAACGGAGTCTCTCTGATCACTATCTTAATATACCACATCGTGTGCAAGGACTTCAACCCTTTAAGCTCCTCTTGTTAAGGTCCGTAATCACAGGTCTTTCAGAACTTTTTCCATATGTCTCATTGGCCAGCCCTTGTTCATTACTTTTGTCTGTCCTCATTGAATGGACGTTTTCCTTGAGCTATGGCATCTACAATATAACACAGAATTTTAATAAGGACCAGAGATGTACGAAATACTATGGGAAGTTTATATGATGTTTAAAAAAAAAAAAGTCAATAGGAAAAGCAACAGAGGAATTTTTGGGAAAGAGGAGAGTTTTATATTCTTATTTCTCACCTTAGCATTTCTCCGTGATTCATACCTGCCCTGTGCCTGGCACTGGACAAGAGAATAGGGTCAGTGGTGTTCCAAGAGGTGTGAGGAGGGTGGTGGGAGAGGCCTGCCCTTGAGTTGGAGAGAATTTCATCACTGCATTACTAAACATTGCCAGCACATGGTGATGCCCAAAGCCAGGTCCATTTAGTTTGTTTTATTATTGTTTAAATTCTCTATAGAAAATGCACTCCTTATTGTCTAGCCCGACCCTCACAACACCCTCCCAAATGCCAGTAGATAGTGGTACAAACGAGACCCTTTTATCATGGCCCATATAATCTAGCCAACCTCTTCCTTCTCTGAGGCATTAGAGTTAGACAGTTTCCCGAAAGCTCGGCGTTTCTGTCTCTGCGACCTTAGATGAATAATCGCACACAGGGAATCACAAATACTCATCAACTGCTCATCTCTTTTCCCTTTATCCCTCCTGACCACAGGGATGACTTCACATTCAGCAACAACATTGGGAAAGATTAGGGAAAGAATTAGATTTGGTTCCACCCGGGTGGATTTATAATTTTGAAGGTATGGTAATAACCACAACAATCATAAGACATTTATTAATACACAGCATTTTCTATATGCCAGATGTCTAGGTACTATTACATGAGAAATTAACTAGGTCAGAGGGGGTTAGTAACAGTATACCTGTTCTTAAATTACAATACCGCTACTGTTTATTCTGTGACTCATGTTTCTTAGCTCAATGGCATTATAAAAATGGGTAACTTCAGTATTTCTCAAGAGTTGTCCAGGTGAGTTTAATAGAGAATTTTGTGAATTTCTTCCTGTTTCTTCCCTCTTTCTCTTTTTATGAGAAACTACAATTTTCAGTGTAGTTTTTCAAAAGATATTTATTGAGCACCTAATATGTGCCTGACACTGTCTACATCATGTCAAGACAACCAGTTAAAAATGAAATTATCTGGGCTGGACATGGTGGCTCACACCTGTAATCCTAGCATTCTGGGAGTCTGAGGTGGGGGAATCACCTGAGGTCAGGAGTTTGAGACCAGCCTGAGCAAGAGTGAGACCCTGTCTCTACCAAGAATAGAAAAAATCAGCTGGGTGTGGTGGTGTTCGCTGTAGTCTCAACTACTCGGGAGGCTGAGGCAGGAGGATTGCTTGAACCCAGGAGTCTGAGGTTGCAGTGAGCTATGATGACACCACTGCACTCTAGCCCAGTGACAGAGAGAGACCCTGTCTCAAAAACAAACAAACAAAAAATGAAAGAAGCTGTCTGAGTAAACCTGGAATTCAGAGGAGTTAAGTGGCTTGTCCAAGTTCACATGGCAGGTTTGTGATAAAGCTCAATTTAGCTAAAGGAAAGTTTCTTTTAAAACTGCATTTTCATTTTCTTTTATTAATTAATTAAAATAAAAGAAATTTTGTAAATTAAAAGATAAATTATAGATTTTTTTTTAAAAAAGGACACAGCACAAGAAAGCCAGCCACCATGAGGCTAATACATGAAAGTATTTTGTGAACGCTGCGTCCGTCAGCCAGTGCGGTCATTGGCTTAACCATTAATTGCAAGAAAATAGCAGTTTTATGTGAACTTTTTTTTTACCTCTTTGCTCAAGTAAATCTCTGTGGCTACTTCCATTATTTTTCTTTATGAGTTTCTTTCCTCTTTTCCTCTCTGGTCCCTCAAAAGTCATTTAAAAGTATATAGATGCTCCTTGACTTATGATGGGGTTCCCCATTGCATGTTGAAAATATCGTTAAGTCAAAAGCACAGGATATTTTCAGTGTACAATGAGTTTATTAAGATGTAGCCCCATCATAAGTCAAGGAGTATAGTGAATGCACATATGCGTATCGCTTTCGCAACATTGTACAGTTGAAAAATTGAAAAATCACTAAGTGGGACGTTGTAAGCAGGGGACCATCTGTACTTCAAGCCAACAAGTATTAAGTGCCAGTCGGTTTCCCTCAAATCTGAAATTGGTTAAAATGCAGGAGGGTGTGTGTGTGCGTGTGTGTCTGTGGTGGGGGAAGGAAGATGTACTAATCTTAAAAACCATGCATTGCTTGAAGAGTGGCCCAGATTGTGTCTACTCCATGGGCATGATCTATGTGTCTTGGACTAATTCTAGGCCTGGCTGTGATGTTAGCCAGATGGGTGACCTCTACAATTCCGCCCAGGGCCAGGCCTCTTACGGGAAGGAGAAAGGACATGATATTTATGAAGAGAAAAGGAGCCTGATCTAATTGTTACGTGACTTTGTGCTAAACTGAACTCTGCACTTCCCCCAAGATGAGTTAGAGAGCATCCTAGCGCGGGGAAGGTTTAACACAGGTTTATTGCCATCTTTGGAGATAGGGTACATGAGCTGTGGTCATAAAGAGGGATTGTTACAAGACAGACGGGTCAGGAGAACAAAGATGACTTATCTGATCCTGACTGCAACAAAGGGGCAGTTATGAAACAAGGTATTCGAGTTGCCTCTGTTCTCATTTAACTGGTAGCATGCCAATTACATGCCTTCTTAAAGAAAATAATAAGACGATGCTTTTTAATCAATTAAATTTGTTTTTATTTGTTAGCCTGTTACCATACAGGCTTTTGGGAAAGGTGTTTCACATTCTTAAAACATCTGCATAACACCCCTAGAAAAATTACTCACTAATGTCACTGTCATGGATAAGTTACTAAAACAGCACCTATTAACATTGAGGGGATCCACAAAGTTTCGAAGCGAGATTGCTCATTTTTTCTGTTGTAATTCCGTGGCAGTTTGCCAAGATATTTTTAACGGGGAACTCTAGGATTTGCCAGAGTTAAAAACATCTGGGTTTATTTGATCATTTCATAAAGATGATAAGTAGCCAAAAAGACAGCAGGGAACATATCTAAATAAAGGAGAGAGAGAGCGAGAGAATGAGTGAATGCCTGCAGGCCCCGGTGGTGCACCAGATCCCGGCTTGCTGACTTAATGACAAGCCTCGTGGCCATCCCTCCACCAGTGAGCGTGGCTGCGCTCTGGGAGTGACCTGATACCCCACAGGTGAAGCCACTTGTACCCACGTTGGGACTGTTTCTTATGTGGCAGTGCTTGTCCACTGTTCACGGTTCACAGCGATGTAGCAGTAAGCACCATACCTTGAGCTCCTTTTCTTCGTTGGCCCTTTAACTAAACAAATTCTTGTCGACAGACAGTGTCTCTTGCTGAGTCTTCAAAATGCTTCTCCTTAGAAATTTAAAGTTTGTTTTGCAAGATGGTTTCTTAAAGCCTTTGGATATCTGAAACGATATTCAAGCTAGTGTTTTGCCAACAGACACTGGCTACTGTAAAATCTGCAAAACAAGGATAACTAATATTCATTCGTGTGTCAGGCCTGTAACGTTTCGCCTGCATTTTCTCATTTATTCTTTACAACAATAGTAAATTCATGGTACGGTTATGTATGTTTTGCAGGTGAAATGAGACGAGAAAACTTAGGCTAAGAAAGCTGAGCTTGCCCAAGTTGTATAGCAGGAAAGTGACTGAGCCCTGATTGAGACTCAGCCTCTCTGACCCAGTGCTCTTATCAACTATGCTGCAAAAGCTGCTCATTAGCACATCCAAACATTAATACTATCATAAAAGCAACGCAAATGTGAACTACCCAGAGATACCTGAAAAAATGCATGGGATAATATAAAAAGAAAATGTTCAAATTTTTATTGAGAGACATAAAAGACTTGAACAAATGAGAGTATCCTGTGTTCCTGATGAAAGACTTGACAACGTAAAAATTATCACTTTAAATTCAACCCAATCTCTTAAAAATCCCAATGCACATTTATTTCGTTTGGAAGAATAACTGTGCTCAAATAGCCAGGACAATTCTAAAAGAAAGATAAAGAGCAATTGTACGATGGCAAGGGTGCAGTGGGTGGTGGGGAAGTTTGCAGGAAACACGTCATGCTTGGTCAACAATTGAACAGTGCAACCTGGAACAAATACGAATGAGCATTTCATAGCGAGTATTATTCAATAAATAGTCTTGGGACAGCTGACTGACATTTGGGGGCAAATTTAGAGCTCTTTATATTAGAATAGACTCCGGATAAGTTTAAATGTTAAAAAGAAAGAAAAAAGCCAGAAAAAATATAAATACAGGAAAATATTATATCACTTGGAGGAGGAAAGTCTTATGACACACCAGTCAGAAACCATACCATTATAGAAAAGGATAGATTTAATCCCATTAAAAGCTCAAAATTTTTGAACTTCAAAAAACACAATAAATAATTAGAAGATAAACAACAAACTGGGAAAAAAGTTTTACAATATATATGCTCAACAAAAAATGATTATTTTTAATACACAACTGATAAAAAGATAATTGTCCCATTTTAAATATGAGCAAAGACCGTCAATAAGCAATTTAGCAAATGATGAAACTGAAATTGCCAATTAAATGTTTGAAAAAATGTTTATTCTTCATAGTGATAAAAAAAGGAAAAGTAGATACAATACCATTTTTATCCATTGGACTTACAGAAAAATGAAAACAATAATATCCACTGTTGGAGAGCATGTGGGGAGAAGGATATTTCCCTGAAGGGAAGTGTTGGGAGAATATAAATTGTACGAAATGTCTAGGGAATGGGGATAATTTGACAAAGGGCTATAAAAGCTTTAAAATTGCATAAACTTCAACCTAGCATTCCTCTTCTAGGGATTTATGCAAAGGTCACAATTGAAAGTGTGCAAAGATGTAGCAATGTTTATAATAAATGAAAATTTTAAACTGGAAATAGCCTAAATGTTTAACAATAAGGGATTAGCAAAAAAAAAAATTTTTTTGGTCTTGTGAGACAATGGAATGCTATGTAGCTACTAAAAAGATATTACGTATTTATTAGGAAGGAAAGATGTTTATATGTGAATGAGAGTGAGAAAAGCAGATTTCAGAACAATATACATAATACGATCCATTTTTGTACAAAAAGAATAGATATCATTATCACAGAAAAAACTTTGGGAGAATAAATACCAAAATGTTAATGTAGTGAGATTATTAGTATTTTTGTTTTGCTTATTTGTGTTTTCTATCTTTTTTATTAATTAATATGGACTGATTTTATATTAATTAACTTTAAAAATCACTTCAGTTCCAACAGCTGGACACAGATCAGTGTTGTGGACAAAAGATGCCTTTGCCCTTGCAGTTCGGCTCTGTATTAAACTCTGCTTAGAGTGGCTGAAATTTCAAGATAAGGCCCCAAAAGGAAAACAGGCCATTCAGAGACTCATGTTCTGTAGAGATGGACTCCTGGGTCTTCGAAATACTATCTTGCTAGCACCCCATTTCGAGGAAATGAAACCTCCTTGGCCAGTTTAAGAGTTATTCAGGGTGACATAAGTAAAAGGGGTTGTTACATCTACCCTTTAGATAAAAAATTCATTAATTTTCAAAAATTTCTTAATTTCTTCAATTGTCAAGGCTTCCATTTTAAATGTTTTGATATAGTTTGTCCATTTGTTCACTTCCCTGCCTCAGATAAAATTCTGACCTCCCCCCTACCCCCTCTCCAATTGTTCTTCCCTCCTTATCATAGCTTCTTCCCTCATCTTCACAACAGGGACAAACACCACACGTGAAGGTACACATGATGTCTCCCCTCCCCTCTCATGGATGGATCTACCTATCAACAGACTGATCGATCTGTCTTCTATTTGCCCGTCTACCTGTCATCTATCTGTTTATCCACCCATCTACCTATCTATCTATCTGACTTGCTTCAAAGTCCTCTTCAGAAACACCTGGTGTTTCACTGAGCAGGAGAGCACTGGGGTAGGAGTCAGAAGAATTTTGTCTATTGCAAACTGTACATATCTATGAGCCAAGGAGATACCAAATCTATTGATCATTATCATTCCCTGGAGACAGAGGTCACTTGAAATGGAGAGCTTCTAGGATTTGAGTGAGGGGGCACAAAACTAACAGGAGAAGCACAAGGAAGGGTGAGCAGCCTGCTTTCCGGGAGACTGGGGGAGGTATGGCCTCGGTGTGAAGCCAGATACTTGACAGAGACAGCCAAGTTAGAAGCAAAAGCACAAATCAGCCAACAGCATGGTCATGTTCAAATACCGTGTCCATAATTTATGTCTCCTCACACCCCAAGATGCCTGATTTGAATTCTAAATGACACCAAGAAGGCACCTCCGGATCCTTTGTAGGTATGAACAGAACAGGCGATTGAAAACATGCCAGGACCACAAGCTCTTGAGGGAAAACAACACATGGAAAACATTTTTTTTTAAAAGAAAAGGCAATTTGGCATATACTCATAAAGAAGGGGATTAGATTTAATTAAAGGGGGAACCCCAACTCCATCTGGTTCTCTCCACATCAGCACTGGGGAGGGATGTTGGAGCGAGGGTGAGGGATTATTTCTTGGCTTTCAGGAGTTTCCTCCTCAGGGATCAAATATAAAATTCAAACTGACCTTTGTTTTGGAAATCACATGCTGGACACTACTGGCTTCCCGACAGTTTATGTTCTCTTAAGTCACCTCCATACTGGAGTGACCAGCTCTCGATAGCTTCTTGGAAATAGACTGTTACCCTGTTTTGTTTTGTTTTTCTTACAGTGATAATGAATCCTAAAGCTGCATGGTACTGATGTTTTCCAAGAGAAGCAGCCCTGAGGGAGCCTGCTGGGCCAACAGAGGATGAAGAGGATAGGAATTTAATTAATTTCAAATCAACATAGACACAAGAACCTTTTGCTGTTTCTCCCAACGCCCACTCTTCCTAATGATGGCCTCACCTGTCCTGGGAAGAAGGTGTGGCTGAGAAGCACTGGGAAGAGGCCTGGCTGCCGTCCACTGCTGCCTGCTGGGTGGGGGACGAGCACGCGACCTGTTCTCCCTCCTCTCCACCCACGTGTCGCTGGACCCGCTCTGGCCAGGCTAAGTCCCTGTTACCTTTCTCTTCATTCCCGTGGTTTACATCAGGAAGCTGTGTTATCCATGCTTTCCTTCTGGGCCACCTTATTACCTAACTAGCTTTGGATAATTTCCTCTGATTATTCAAGTTCTGTTACAGGTAGATTACATTCAGCTGGAACAAATTTTCCCAAGGCGTGTTATGTCACAGACAGGACACCAAACAAAGCAAGCTTTTCAATGTCTGCACCTTGCCAGCAGGGTGGTGAGCTCCGCTGGCCAAAAAGACGCTGCCAGAGAGTCCACAGTCCCGATGAGCTGTTGTTTGGTGACCTGTAGACCCTGATTAGCCAGGTCCAGTCACCCTCGGGAACTTCTCAGAGGAACTAGAATCTTCCACGAAAGAACAAATGTTTTCCTCAGCTGAAATCACCTCTACTTGTCAACATTTCCCCAAAGCTCTTTGTTGTTTCCCCACACCTCACTGGAGTGTGATATATGGGGAGGGAGTGTGAGCAGGGGCGTCATCTGTCACCCTTCTGTGTCTCAGAGATCTCTAAGGTAGTTTGACACAAACAGAAGAGGAGCAGGAAATATCTGTGCCTGTGGCGGATGTCACTCACTGTGCTCAGCATTCTTTCCCGCCAAACTGGGATAAGCCTCATGTCCTCAAACAGCACTCCAGGAGGTCACTGTCGGGCCATCAGCAATGACATCCTATGTGATATTGGTTGACATCCTTGTGCTAAAAGCAATGGCACAAAATGCCGGAAGGGCCCATAGACCACTCCCACTCATATAAAATCAATCTCCACTTAATCCTTAATTTTCTAATTGTGACCTTTAAAGCAATCTAGCAAATTGGGAGTCCTCAGCTCTCCTATAACACCTGATATTTTATTCCAGGACAGAAACAAATAAGGAAAACTATTTATTTTACTACCCACATATAACCTGAGGGGAGATGGGGCCAAAAAACATTTGCTGCTAAATTGGGGGTCCTGTGTTTGAAAGTCTGCCTTAATGCATAAAAAAATTGCCCCTCTTCTACTTTTTAGGATTCCTTTAACAAGTTTTTGCCTTCTGAACTATGCCGATAATTTTAAAGGCAGAGTTAAAAACCAGAGAGGCCTTTCCATACCATGCAAGATAGAACTGTCTGGCTGTGTTTAACCACTGCTATGATGCTCTCCCGGGACCGCGTAGAGTAGAGACAAAAGACTCTTCATGGCATGTAACTTCAACAGATTTGCCTGTCATATTCTCGTCAGCACATCCGAATATGGCTTTGTGTTTTCACGGCTGCCTTGCATGCTCGTATTCAACTTGTGGTCCACAGTTGACTCTCAGACACTTATGCCAAAATCGCTGTTTTCCGAATCATGACGTGTGTAGTTTTCTGCTATGTTTACTACTTTCAGTTTGTTTCTCATCAACATTTTGACTCTCAGAAGAGGCTCTGTATCCTTTTTCTCTCTAGGAAAGGGAACACTCAGGCCTTCAAATTTGATCCCACCCTATCAAATAATGAACTGCACAAGCTCAGAGAAGTATACAGGGTCCTGGGATCTTACTTTGATGAAGCTGTTCTTTCTGATATGATAAAAATATTCTCACTCAGTACTTTAAATAATTTGAAATCCCAGAAGAAGCAAATTTTAGCAACGTGTCATTGAGTTTATATCTGACCAATCTATGATGGCACAGTGTACAAGGCACTTTTTAAAAAGCGGGTATATTCTGGCAAGATGTATGAAGTTAGTGTGAGTCAAAACAGTCCAGCGTCAATTCTAGCACCCTGTGTCTTTTTATGGTTATTCAGTCAATAGGCATCATGTATTTATGACAAGTTTGAGAATTGCTTTTAAGCCCAAACCTAATTTTATGTTTCAGATTATTGTTAGTTAAAAAAAAAAACTCATTAATTTGCCCTAATTGGATAGCCAATGAGAGCAAAATCTGACTTTAAAGATCTGTAAGTTTTACTGCCTTTTTGTACATCATAAGCAAACTAGGTGAACAGCATTGCCCAGTTGGACTCCTCAGGAAACTTGTTTTAATAAATATGTAAAAATATCTGTTTGTGACTCGATGATGCGACTTCTCTCTCTAGGAAGGGCGTTGTTATCCACTGCGCACACAGCCTGGATCGGCCCGGATATATTCGGGGTGGCAGATGCTTCTGCTGTTCACTGCAGCTCCAGCAATTAAAAAAAATACTTCTATCTATTCTTTTATTTTGGTTATTTAAACCATCAGTTCACACCATCTCTGGGAAAAGGCCTTCTGTTGAGTAAACATAAAACGTAGACTTTAGTTTCAGCTTCTGTGAGAATTAGTACCAATTCGGAATGTAGTGGAGTGGTAAGACACGGCTTCACACTGGGAAGACACTGATGAAATTGTCACTGTCAGGAAAACATTGAAATTTTATGCTGAATTAAATGAACACGTGACATTTTCACATTCGGAAGGCACTCAGGACGAGTTCTGGGGTTTCTATTTCGTAGCTACAACAGGCAGTCCAGAGCAACTTCACTTACAGTTGCATTTCTGAAATTTCTGCAATATGACAACAACCAGAAGAATTCCTGCGTGTTAATGGGGAGTGGAATCGGTCAAATTGTACAACCTGAGCAACCAGTTGCCTGAATTATGTATTTTTTTGAGCAGCTCTTTGGCTTTGCCTTGGTACTGTCTCATCTGGCACCAAGATTTTATTTTCCTCTTAGTCCTCTTGGGGGGCGGGGGTTATTTGTATGTACCTGGTATTTTATTTTGTTTCTTTTTTTTTCATCCTACTACCTTTTCTACACAACATGGAGCACTCATGAGATAACAATCCATACAACTGGGCCAGGTGCGGTGGCTTACGCCTGTAATCCTATCACTCTGGGAGGCCGAGGTGGAAGGATCACTTGAGCTCAGGAGATGGAGACCAGCCTGGGCAAGAGCAAGACCCTGTCTCTTTAAAAAAAAAAAAAAAATCTATACGAGTACATAGAATAAAACTTTCTATGAACTCTGTATATGCTCTATGCTCTTTTTGAATGATATTTTAAAAAGTTAAATTTCTAAGCCAAAGTGCTTAAAATAAACACAAAGACTTTGATTGCAGCACTGTACGAGATTGGAAGTGCCATGTACAACTGTTTAAGACAACCAAAGGTGGATGGGATTTTTTGTTTTGTTTGTGTGTGTGTGTGTGTGTGTGTGTTTAACGATTGGACTTCAGGTGCAGATATCTCAGGTAATCATACTCTTCAGTTCATCATACCACATTAGCACCACTGGCCTTTAGTACTTTGTACATAAGTAATTGGACTTTTACAAAAAAGCATGTTCTTCCAGTTTTCATTTGTTTGGTCTACATGTAAAGGACTAACCAAATGATCTGTAGCTACTACCTTATGGTAAGCAACATTTTTTCTAGTGTAAAAATCAGTTGAGAGTGAGCATTGTATGACTCTTAGATGAAACCCCTGCAATTATAAATAACATCAGGAACATGTGAAAATTCTGCATGTTTAATAAATGCTAGCTTTCAGGAAGAACAGGAATTATAGGTATTTAACAAGTTAAAAAATAATCTGGTAGATCAGTAATAATATGTGTGTATCTTGTATTTAAAGTTAACTGAAAAGAGTGTAAAAAAATACTGTGTTTGGGTCTCTTTCATTTTGCAAGCAATGCAAAGTGGTTCCTCAGGAAGTCAGTTAGACTATCACATGTCATATTTATCACTTAGCTTTTGTCCCAGCAATATATAAATTCTACCTGGAAGCCTCATATAAGAAATGGTCCCATCGCTACTGATTAGAACTGACTTGTAAAACTATCAAAGTTTTAAGACCGAAGGTTTTTTAGGTGTTTTTCTCCCACTATGCATGCTGAGAATAGTATACATAATGATATTTTTCTTTTATGATTTACAACTTTATAAATATCAGGTATGCATGTACATATTTGTATAAATTATTCTATTCTCAGCTGCATGCTTCTTTTAATAAAAATAAATAAATACATACATGTTCATATGCTAAACTGCCCATTCAGCAGTGATGGATTAAAAGTATTTCTAAATTTAACTGGAAAATAAAGCACTATAAGATAGGAGGAAAGACTATCTCCTACACTAATCTCTATGTAATGAATGAATATCAATATTTAGAATAAAGGTTTATTTGAAGGTAAGATATTTGTTTACTAAAATGTTATTTACTAAGAATTCAGAGGTGAATATGCATCTTTCCAAAGAAAAATTCTTTTAATTTCTGTGGCTGTGAAAAATAATTGTTACCTTCATAATTCCATTCTTTTGATCCATATGCTTCTTTAAATAAATAAAACAATGCCTACCAATTCAAATGTTCTTAAAGAATTGGACCTCCTTTATACAAAATTGTCTGGCATAAAAGTTCATTGGCTTTTCTGCATATCTAGAAGATATTATTATACATTATTGTCTTTATTCGTCCTTATAAAACATTTTTAAATGAAGGAATGAAATTTTAATTGTTTATGGGAATGTAACTTTAAAAAACATTTTTAGTAAAAATGGAAAAATCTTAGTGATAAAACCTTCTTTTTCCTGTTTAGTCACTTTTCTTCATGGCTTTAATTCTAATCTCATCTTCCACACCTTTAGATTACAACAGATCAGGGCTGAATGGCGGAGTCATAACACACAGACAGTGCAGAGATTTCCTTGAATGAGGATGCGTTCTTCCAGGTCACGAAGACTAGTCAGTATTTTGACAAACAAAGCGGAGGAAGATTCCTCCAAAAGGTCCCAACTAAAGTAAAACCTGGTCTATTTTGGCCTCCATATACCCCTAGAATCTGTTGCAGAGTTTATTTCCCTCCTGTTTTAACCAGACAGAACTTAGCCTGGAGATGGCTTGGACCCAAAGAGCAGACAGTCCCACAGAGTTAGAGAGTAATCATCTTGCCTAGCATTCATTTTGTGTATCAGTTAGGAATTAAATTCAGCTTCTGATACCAGAGGCACAAAATAAAATGGTTTTAAACAAGACGGTTTCTTTCTCCCACGTAAAGGAATACTGAGGTGAGCTGGTATGGCAGCTCCGTGGTCATCGAGGAACTGAGTTCCTTCGGACCCTCCCACCGTCACTAGTGCAGGCCTTCCATCCTCAGGGCTGCCATGTGATCCGAAAGCTCTAGCTCCAGCATGATATTCATAAGAAGAGGGAGGGAACCAGCACAAGGGTGAGCCTCTCAACCAGGTCAGCCGCTTTTAAAGAGCTTTCCTGCCAGCCCAATGAAACACTTCGCCTACATCTCACTGGCTAACCTATATGCAAGAGAACAGGCAACAGTAGTCTCTGTGGTTGGTACATTATCACATCCAGCAATAAGGGGTTCCATATCACAAAGAGCTAAAGAATCTTGGGTATCTGACAAGGCAGCAATCCTGGCCATAAGGTACTAAACATACATTGTCTCATTTTAATCCTAATAACATAAGGTAGGTTTAGAGAACTTATAACTTGTCCTGTGTCTCCTCAAGTTCCAAGCACAAGCTTTTAATCCCTGTACTAACTGCCTCCCCAATAATTAGCAATAGGGAAGTGTTTGAGAAGGTGTCAGCCACTGTCGAGGAAGCCTGAAGGTGTGCACAGCCTGAGATAAGAAGTCACAGAGGCTGCAGGCTGAGATAAGAAGAAACAGAGGCAGTGAAGGCAGGACCCCAGGCCCAGAAGAAAACAGCCAGGGCTTGGAATAGGGATGATAAGAAAAAAGCCTAGTTTTAGGACCTAGGTACTGGTAAGGGTTTGGTCACGGGGTGTAAAAATGAAATTCCCACTTACTAGAGCTGGAGTAAATAGGATATTACCCTCTTTAAGGTTGCAGTGGGGAGGTCTGCCCAGGCACTCTCAGAAACAGGTGTTTAGTGCTAGAATTTGAAAAAATTTAAAGCAGCCTGGAATATCACCTCTTTCATAACCACAGTTACTCTGGCTTTCAGGATACCCAATCCTACCCCTACATAGGACTTGCTGAGAACGGGAAAAGCGGCACTGCTTGGCATTCAGCCTGAGCACAAGTGGCCCACCTCTGGATGCATCTAGCATTCGTACTTCCCAAGACAGAAAATCTGATTGAATGGGTATTTTAGCCAACTATGGCTGCCTCACAAACCACCTCAAAACTTAGCAACTTAAAACAACAACACTCATTTATTTTGTTCGGGAATCTACAATTTGGGTGGGGCTCAGTGCAAATGACTCCACTCTCTTCCACATAGCATCAGCTGGGCAGCTCAGCTGGGGCAGAGGGTTCCACCTTCACGTGGCTCACTCACATGGCTGGCAAGTTTGTGCTGGCTGTTGGACAGGAGCCCAGCCAGGTCTGTGGGCCGGGGGACATAGTTCCCACCATGTGGGCCTCTCCATGGACTTCTTGGACTTCTTCACAGCATAGTAGCTGGATTCCAAGAGCACGTGTCCCAAGAGAACAAAGTGGAAGTGCATGGCATCCTAGACTCAGAAGTCACGTAGCACCACTTCTGCCATACTTTGTTGTTTAAGGCAGTTACAAAGTCTACCCAGGTTCAAGGGGGAGAGGACATAAACCTCACCAGTCTTTGGGAGGGGTGTCAAGGTCATATTGTGAGACAAGCAAGTGGGATGGGGGAATTGTTGCAGGCATCTCTGGAAAATATGATCTGCCAAAATTGGTGTGTCTCCGTGCAATATGGAGGAAATATATTAGGTAATCTCATGTCAAGTGACCTCACAGATATTTGACTCCACGGATTCCAGTGCCTGTGTGGACAACTTTCATGTGGATAGAGACCCCTAGTTCAGTAATCTGTGGTAGGTGGTAGAAATAGTTTTACCAACTACATGAGACATGAGCTATGCACAGAATGGATTGTCGGTGGGTCAGACACATAGAAATTTATGCCCACACTCAGTACATAAGCTTAAAACTGGAGCAGATTAGATCATGAGCACCTTGAGGGTAGGGGTCAAGTCTTGTTCATCTCCATATCCTGAAAAGTGATCGGCACTCGTGGATGCTTAATAATAATGGAAAAACCAATTATTTAATGGGCTAAGACTTACTGTTACTTGCTTAAGTAACTAATCAGTCTTTATTGTCAGTGAGTGCAGAGCCCAAATGGACCATTTTCTCCCAAGTTTCCAGTTTTAATCGCATTCTCCTCTTCCGTCTAACAGACCCCGACATTATCCTTTATCTTTATTTTACATTGTCCTATTGTATGTGCATCTTATTTTTTAACTACCTTAAATCCAACATGGAAGGAGTCAGGGAACAATCATAATTGAACTAACGGGCAAGTGCAGGTGGAGGGAAAGTGGCCCCACTTTGGCAGGTGAAAGAATACTGGGGAAGGAGCTCAGCAGAGATCACAACTCACAAAGCAGCTCTTTCTAACTCAGCTCTTGGGCTTCTCTCCTTTGCCTTCTGGAGTATCCACAGAGAGCAGAAATACAAGTTTTATTAAGAAAAAGAGAAAACAGTCCATTTTAGGTGATGATACAAGCATAAGATAAGGATTGTTTCTTCTCTGAGAAGGAAGACAGATCAACAAGTGAAGGGGTACTGTAAATCCTTCTCGAGGTGTTCCCCAGCCATCTCTGAATGTTGCTGAAGCCAACGCAGCCAGTTAACGGGGAGAGACAGTGAGCTGTGAGAACCCTTTATCTCTTCCCTCCAAGAAGTCTATACAGAAATACCTCCGTCTTGTTACAAGTGGCAACTGAGAGCTTTGTACGTGGTGTTACTGTGCCTTTCTGTTCAAAACCCAGCCTTGTTCTATTTCAAACGGACTCCATCCTTCCTCTTTGCTCATGCTGCTGGGCCCTCTGCCTTCCAGCGTCGGGGATGGACACACCTGGGGATGCAGCCCATGGAGTCGATGGCAGGATCTGTGCTCTGGGTGGGGCTGGAGCAAGACCAGGGAGAACCCAGGTTGGGGGCTGTGAGGAAAAGTTCTTAGACAATTCTCTGGTTAAACAGGGAAAACTAAGATTAGCTGTTAAAACCAAAGGGACAAGAGAGGGGATCAAAATCTGGGACACAAATTAGAGGCAAGAGTTAGAGGCACCTGGAAAGGGTTGGGAGCGAGGCAAGGAGGGTGGTTTCCACACTGGAGCTGAACTGTCCAACATCCACCTTTATTGGCCCCTGGACGCATCACGAACAGTCGCCAGCCTGGCCTGAGAGTGCAAGGGCGGCAAGGACACTAGGTGACACATACTGTCCTTTCTCAGCATTGCCCGTTCCCTGTCAAGTTGAGGAACTCAGTTCCAGAGAGACAGGGTGAGTAACAGACCCTGACCTGGGACTCATGCTCTCGCAGCATCGGGGCACCTGTGCTGACTCCTACCAGAGCTGTGCACGTGGCAGGAGCTAACTGAGTCACCTGAGGGAAGGGGCAGGCCACCTACACCTTTGGCCATATCCAGAGCAGATGACATAAGACCCAACATTTTCCTTTGAATTAAAAAAAAAAGTTATTCTAAAAAAATACACTTCTCCTAATTTTCTCTCCTTAAATACAATATTGATGGGTTTGTTTAAACAAGTGTCTTGGTTGCAGTGAGAAAATGTCCAACTCAAACTAGCCCGATCAAAAGGAAACTCACTGGCTCATGTAACCAAATTGGGGAGGGGCAAGAAAGTGCTGATTCCAGGGACAACCAGAACTGATTCCAGGCACAACTGTAACGAGGGACAACCAGACCAGGGATTCAAACACAATAAGGCTTCTGGTTTTTGCCTTTCCTTTATTCTCCGAGACAAACTTTCTCTACAGAGCTATAACTATTGCAGCTAGTAGCTCCAGGGAGCTCCAGGGAGCTTTCCATCTTTACCACCAGAGTAGAAGGAACCTCTTTCCCTGGATCCAATTTTTAGAAGTCCTCCAGGAGGAATTCGATTAGACTGTCTGGGTTTTATGCCTAACCCTGTAAAAATGAGTATTGGGACTGATATTTTCTTCTACTACCATGGGTGGGTGGTTGTGGGGGAGAGGAGACAGGGGAAAGCGGCGTCTAGGGGGAATCGAAATGCAGTGAGCAGATGCCTGGCACCCAGGACCAGCCGAACACGGAGATGTCTGTCATTTCACGTGTTCCTCCTCCCTCTCCACTTATCCGCCTGCAGAGAGTCAGAATTTGAGAATGGGCCAGGTTCTCTGGATGGTGGATTTACTGATACTTTTCATTTCCTTCTTTGTGTGTTTTTAATATTTTCCAAATGTTCTACAGTAAATACATATTACCTTTGTAATAAAAGGTTTCTAAAAAAATAGAATAGAGCAAATACGTTTTCATTAACCAAGGCAGAACCAAAACAGAAAAATCTTAATTTTAGGTCTAATATTCTTGCAGCACAAATGTCTTTTGAAACTTATTTGCAAAGCTAAATGAATATATTAATACTTAGGTGTATGTGCCCAGAAACACTTTTTCTTTTGTAGGAAGGAGAAAGGATTCTGAAAGGGGAGGTAGGAAACCCTCAAAGATTTGTTTCCTAGTTTTTTCTACGTGTCTGCCTGTAATCCAGGCTGACCTTGGGCACACCTTGCCTATTTCCCTTTGGGAACTGTGGGAGAAACAGGGAAGTTCCTGGGCCTCTGTATTTTCCTCGTGGCCCAATTCATCATTTAGGACAGGAGAGGAGTTTATTAAGGCAGTTGTCAAGACCCTGAGAAGCTAAATGGGAATGAGGCAGAATTGGGAAGATTTTCTCTCCATAATGCATAATGTCTAATCACTTGAGTTCTTTTCATGTTTTTACTATCAGGATCATTTAACATGAAAGGATATTTTGAACAAAGAGCAAAAAATATCTTCCATTTTAAATTCTCTTCCTTGTGTACTTCTGTAGTTGCTAAAATGTCTATAATTAGCATGTACATCTTTTATAAAATAAAAAATTATTGAAAAGTCCGGTTAAAATTTTTAAAAAATCATTTTCAATTCCACCAGCCTAGCAAAGCAATTTCCATTTTTAGGAGTGTTTTGGAGTCTCTGCTTGTCACTTTCGAGGAAAGAGAAAGTGAGAAGGGTCTGGGAGTGGACCGTGGTGTAGAGTTACACAAGGTGACTTGCTCCAGCCGCCCAGGGGGAGCATGCAGGGTTTCCTGAAAAGAGCAGGAACACTTATCAGCTGCTGTTGGAGCACTTAGAAGGTCAGTGGGAGAGGAAGCCAGTCAGAAATCCTGCACAGAAAATACTCGAAGGCTTCCCTAAAGATGCCACCGGGATCCATTCATTCAGCAAACATTTGCTGAGTGCCTACTGTGCACAAGTGTTCAAGATACAGAGGAGAGGTGAGAGAGTGTAGAAAAGCCCACAGCCCCTGAGCTGGACTACCTGGGTGGGTTTAAAGCTGCTGTGTGCCTCTGTGCATGTTACCTAACCTCTCTGTGCCCTGGTTCCCTCACAAGACTTTTGGAAAAACTGCATGAGCTAATGTATGTATGTATACTCTGAACAGTGAGTGCCTAGAGTGTGATTGGGATTGTAGAGTGTTGGTTGTCACAAGTGTGGTCTCTGCACTTAAGGAGTTCACAGTCCAGTAGCTGCAACAGCACACACTGGAAGTCTGTGGAACGAGATGGAAGAGCTGACAGGTGCATTTTGTTAAGATACAGAGTTGCTGGGAGGCTCCCTGCTGAGCAGCTTGTAGGCGATCATGCTGCCCAGAACTCTGGCTGCAGGTGCCATTTTGGAGGTCACTGGGTCACTGAAGGCATTCTCCCATAGTGAGAGCCATTCATTCTGTGTGGGAACGATGGGATCATGAGGAAGACTTTTACTGAGTACTTACTCTGTGCCTGGCACTTTTCTAAGTGCTTCATGTGAATTAACTCACTCGACTCCCCTGGTTTCAGGTACATTGTTTCCCCCATTTTACAGATGGAGAAACTGAGGCACAGAGAGATGAGGTAACTTGTTTATGGTCACACAGGTAATTGGCGGTAGAGTTGGGATTTGAACCCAGTTAGTCTCTGTCCAAAATCAGCCTGCATGTTACCAGGGTCACCTTGCAGATGTGCCATTGACATTGACTATAGAGGAGTTGTGCAAAGTGACTCTGGATGCTATTCTCCCACCAATTTGAGTATCTTTCATTTGTTACTTCAGTTGACATTCACGGAGCCCCTTGCTCCAAGTAGGGCACAAGTGGGCCCCACTGGGTACAGAAAGGAAGCCAGGATCCTCCTGTCAAGAAGCTGTCTGGGGAGATAAGGTTTGTGCCCAAGGCAGAGTGACAGGTTCCCCATGAGGAGCAGATACAGTGCTCAGACACAGGAAGGATGACTCTGGGTTGGGGAGAGCAGTTGAGTTTGAACTGGCTCTTAAAGGACAAATGGCCATTCAAGGAAATGACATTCCAGCCCTAATGCAGGGCACAGGAAGGACGTGAGCCGGGAAAGCACAGTGCAGCTGCAGCACACGGGGGGTGGCGGGTGATGAAGGCTGCACTGGGTGGCCAGTCCTCGTTGCAGAGCCCTTGAACTTGGCTTGGAAGTTGAAGTTGAGAATGGGAGTCAAATGACCAAGACTGGGATTTGGAGAATGATCCTCAGCACGTGGAGGGTGAGTTCCAGGAAGAGGTGACAGGTGACAGGAGACAGGAGGAACCAGGAAGAGATGAGAAAAGAAATAGGAAGGGCCCTGCAAAATGATCGAGACACTGCTCACCCTTCTTTGTCACTTAAACCCTTCAATGGCTAACCACTGATCTATGAATGAAGCTCAAAGTCAGTAATGTGGTATGAACCCTGCCATCCCTTGCGGGTCCTAGTGCTTCAGCTAACAACCTTCTTTAAACTCATGGATATACCCTGCCCCTGCCTTCTCACATGCTGTTCCCGCTGCCTGAGATGCGACCCTGCCACCCCCACCCGCCCTACTCTTTGCTGCGTTAGTTCCCATTCATCCTTCAGGTTTCAGCTCAGTCAAAGCCTTCTCTGACCCCCAGTGTATGTTCTCCGTACCTTTCCTTTGTAGCACTCCACGCACTTGCAATCACACATTTGTCTGTGTGATTATTTAACTGATGTAAGCTTCATGAGAACAGATAAATGTCTGCTTGACTTACCCTTGTACCCTCAGCACCAATCATCTGTTGAGATAATATGCTCTCAAAATGTTAGACCGATGAATGGAGAATCTATAGGATTTTGTAACTGATTGAATAGAAGGATGAAAGGTAACACCAGGCTTTTGATCACCAGTGACAGGAAAAGTGGTGTTGCCGTTTACAGCAACAGGAAACACAGGAGAAATGGTTTTCCAGGCATGATTATGAATCCGGCATTGTACATACTGATTCGGAGGTTCCACAGGTCATCAATCTGTCCAGAAGCCAGAGCGAATCTAACACCACTATTTAAGAAAAATATTACAGCTAAAGAAAGAAAGAGTGAGGAGTTCGAAGGTGTATTAGTAAGAATTGGTTTTCCTGCATACAGCAAAAAATTCAAAAGAATAAAAAATTAAATATGTAAGGGCGGATTTTCCTCTCACATAAAAGAAGTCTGGAGGTAAGAAGTCCAGGGCTGGTAGGGTGCCTCCGTGGCCGTCTGAGAATAACGTGCCATCTTTCTCTGCTTCCATTCTTAGCATGTGGACTCTAGCCTCAGAGTTGCCTTTGGCCCAAGAAGGCTGCTGAAATTCTAGTCATCAAACCTGCCTTCCTGGCAGCATGAAGGAGGAAGCAGGGAGGTGAATTGGACAGCCCTGAAAGCCTGATCCTCTTACATCTCACTGGCCAAACTTTAGAAAAGGGGTACATCGTGCTTCAAGGAAAGCTGGAAAATGTAGCCTTTTAGGAGGCACATTGCTACCTTGAACAAAGTCAGGGATTTTTCTGCTGAAGAATCATGGAGATCAGGTGGGCAATAGCATATTCTGCTGTAGGAGGGAACAGCCTGGATGAGACAGCTGAGGTCATAAGAGAAATGTGAAGTTGCGTATGTCCCCCCAACTGAGGGGAATGACAGTACCAGTCACAGCTGCATGGAACTTAAGAGCAGCAAGGAATCTCCGCAGTCACCTGAGTCCAGTCCCTGCAATTCTGCTGATAAAGAGAATTGACCCATAGGACTGAAGAGACTTGGGCAACATCACACAGCAAGTGGGTGGCAGAGCTGGGGCCAGATCAGATCCCCTCGATGAAGTGATGGGAAAGACTATGGGGACAGTTTGTAGCTTGAATAACGGCTGACTTTATGGGACAGAGCAGGCTTGGGTTAGAATCCCAGCCGTGTGACCTCGGGCAAGTTACCCAGCTGCTAGGAGTCTCAGCTCCTCGTCGATCTGTGCAATGGGTCATGGCGTAGAGTAGGCATTCCATAAACGGTAGTCATTATTATCATTATTTTTAGAAATCAACACATATTTTTGGAATAATTGAATCTGTGAACATATGAAACATGAGTGAATGAAACTGAAACAGAAGACTATCCATCTTAGATGGTTTAGCTGCTCGCTTGCTGGCAGATACAAAGCCGGATAGGTCACTACCTATATACCCTGGCTTTAAATTCTGTTGCTCTCGCTTTCCATATTCACCCTGCAAGCATCCATGCTTCCTTGGGCTCACTGTGGCCTTCCTGCCAAACCACACCACTCTCCTCCGTGACACTTGATTCTCTTCTAAACACATCAGTCCTGTGAAGGATGAGCTAGACACAGGCTTCCTCTGCTCCTTGATTTCATTCTCCTTTTGTCACCATCACCTATCCTCATATATCCCCTCTCTCATCATCCTGTCGTCTTCAGCAACTTCCTCTCCATTAATGAGGCAACGTCTTTTGAGTGTTTACATAAGACTGAGCTTATATTGAGGGACAGTCCGAAGAAGACAGTAGCCATAGACTCTAGCCTTGAATTACTGACAATATGATGCCAAATGCACAAGCCATAATGCCATCGTTGCTTTGAAGTAAGATACAGGTATCTGTACTGTAGCTATCCTTTCCCCACCTTACCCCTCTACCACTGACATTTCCCCATCTCTCTGTCATTATCTACTCTTTGCTACTTTATCTAATTCTGTGTTATAATTAGTAGTTCTTGTGCAATTTAAAAGGCTAGGAAATATTTATATTTATGATCTTCTCTTTATTGTCTTAAACTACTTCATCAATTTAATATCAACACCCAAGGTAAAATAGCATCAAATTACCAAATGAAACATGCAAAAATCCGTAAACACTGTAAATGAGATCCTCATTAAAATTAATTTATTTTCATTGGGCATAAACTGCATCCTAGTTTTATTTGGAAATGCAAAATTTATGTCTGTTGTAAAATATGGCAATAAGTCCCACATTGCTGTAGCCAGGGCTATACGCCAGCTGGAGAGGAAATGGAACTCAATATTTGCTTGTCTGCGAAGGTTTCACATCCAGAAGGCCTGAAGCCCTCTCTGCCATAAGAACACTCCCATATTTCTTCTCCTATGGGTTCAGCTTCTGCCACTAACTAGTTGGGTGACTTTGGGAAAGCTGTTTCACTTCTCTGGGCCTCAGTTTCTCCATCTGCAAAATAAAGAAGCTAGATTGTATTATTTCCAAGTCAACAATTCTCACACTGGAGTGGATATAAAAAGGATCTGGGCCGGCCATGGCGGCTCAGGCCTGTAATCCTAGCATCCTGGAAGACTGAGGCAGGAGGATTGCTTGAGGCCAGGAGTTTGAGATCAGCCTGAGCAAGAAGGAAACTCTTGTCTCTACAAAAAATGGAAAAATTAGCTGGGTGTAGTGGCACACACCTGTAGTACCAGCTACTCAGGAGGCTGAGGCAGGAGGATTGCTTGAGCCCGGGAATTTGAGGTTACAGTGAGCTATGATGATACCACTGCACTCTAGCCTGGGAGACAAAGAGAGATCCTGGCTTGAAAAAAAAAAAAAAAAAAAGAAGGATCTGAGCAACTTCTTAAAAACGTAGAGTCCCAGGTCACCACCCCCAGGTCTAATTCAGTAGCCTGGGGTTTGGCCCAGGAATCAGCAGTTTTCACCAGCACCCCAGATAATTCTCAAGCAGGGAGTCCGCCGATCACACTTTGACAAAACCACTCTAAGCTCTTATCCTGTCGCAATATTCTGAGTCTTTCTCTGAAACATATGACAAATAAATTCTAGAAGAAGAAGAGAGAGAAGAATAAAAAGGAGGAGGAGGAGGGGAAGAAAGAGAAGAAGAAAATACGAAAGAATCTTATTATCTCTGAGAAAGAGGTCTGAAGGGCAAGTGCCATGGTTACCGGGACTGAACTGTTTGCGCGGACTTCTCTCCCTTGAGTTCTTGGGTTCCCTTCTCAACCACACACTGGGGAAGCTTGAGCAGAGGCTGCCTTTTATATATCTAACTGTTCCCCTATGAACGAGTGTCTTATATCCTTTAAAGTGTGAGTGCCCCGGCCACGGGGTCCTCTTTGATCTATTTGGCATTTTTAGCAGCCCCTGCGCAGTGCCAGCTGAGCCCCAAAGACGTTATGAGATGTCAACACAAGTGAGGCAGTGGCCAATGCTGAGTCCTGGGAGAGGAATTCTTTTCAGTTTTCCCAAAGCATTTCTCCCTCAGGATCCAAGCACAGTTACCTTAAAATATCGGCCCTTCATTATGAATCTGAGATGGAAAAGTGGAGATGCTCAATTTCCCCTGCAGAGACCTTCTTATGGCCAGCAAAGTTTAGGGTGATGGGTACAAGTGGGCATTTTTTGGTGTTTAAATCAGGTACTGAAATAATAACAACAGCAGGTAAAATTTTGTGCCAATTGTCTCAGTCTGCTCTGGCTGCTGTAACAAAATAACATAGACCAGGTGGCTTATAAATGACAGAAATTTATTTCTCACTGTTCTGGAGGCTGGGAAGTCCAAGGTCAAAGCACAAGCAGATTTGGTATCCAGTGAGAACCCCCTTACTAGGTCACAGATAGCACCTTCTCATGGTGTCTTTGTATGGTGGCAGGGGCTAGCTAGCTCTCTGAGGTCACTTTTGTAAGGGCACTAATCCCAGTCACAAGGGCTCTGCCTCACGACCTATTCATCACCCCAAGCTCCCACTTTCTTTTTTTTTTTTTTTTCAGACAGTGTCTTGCTCTGTTGCCTGGGCTAAAGTGCCATGGAGTCACGCTAGCTCACAGCAACCTCAAACTCCTGGGTTCAAACGATCCTCCTGCCTCAGGCTCCCGAGTAGCTGAGACTACAGGCACGCACCACAATCCCTGGCTAATTTTTTCTATATATATTTTTAGTTTTCCAGCTAATTTCTTTCTATTTTTAGTAGAGATGGGGTCTCACTCTTGCTCAGGCTGGTCTCGAACTGCTGAGCTCAAATGATGCGCCCTCCTCGGCCTCCCAGGGTGCTAGGATTACAGGCGTGAGCCACCATGCCCGGCCCTCACTTTCTAATACTACTGTCTTGGTGATTAGGTTTCAACATATGAATTTTGGAGGGACACAAACATTCAAACCATAGCACCAATTAGTAATTTACCTGCACTAACTCATTTAAACCTCACAACAAACATATAAGAAAGGTTTTATTATTGTATTCATTTTCCAGAAAGTGAGGCACCAAGAGTTCAAGCAGCTTGCTGAGGGGCACACATCTCGTAAGCAGAGACCCAGAATCCCAGGCAAGGTGGTTTGCCTCTGGATCTAAAGTTCTTAACCACTTTCCTCTACTGATCTTGTGTGTTTTGAGGACTCTCAGCGCTCCCTTGGCTGTGGTCTGTGACCCTAAAGAGCTCCTTAATCATCCCTTTCCCAATTTTCCTATTTGCATCTTTGCTTGGCAGGAAGACCATGCAGAATGGTCTTGAACAACGAACATTCAGAAACCTTGGGAACGTGGATAGCCTGGTGGGCAGAGAAAACACGGGTGCTGCTTAGCAGTGATGACCAGACCCGAGGGGCCCTGTAAAAACATGTGTGCAATGGCAAGAGAAGTGGGAGCCACGGACAGCCTCTCCCCTCCCTGCCCCAATAACTTTCAAGATGAAGGTCTGCTCCATTTTTCTTTGAGTGTTGTACGTTTTTTTTGCTCAAGTGAGTATGCTTCTCTTATGCTTCAGCTGATTAGACGAAAAAGATGAAAACGCCTTATGCATATAAAGTTTCCTCCGGCAGCAGGGAAGCAGATAGCTAGATCTCCACCGTAATGATGAGTCACCGCCTGGATTTGAAACAAACGCATCTACAAAGACACACGGGGTGTAGACTCAGTAAATAACTGGCACTTCTGAAACCAATTTCTGCCACTGAGTTGTTTTCCTAATCTTTTCTCCTCCTCATTTTTGCACTGCTTTGGAGCTATTCTAAGCAGCAAGCAGCCTTCTCATTCCCTCCATTAAAATGCGGAGTTATGCTCTCGCTTCTACCTTCGGAGTCCTGGGAACCAGACTTAGTACAGAGAGAAATGAGGGCAGGGCTAAAGAGAAACATATAAAAAATAAATGAGCCATTCATAAAAATGAATATTATTACCAAAAGGAACCGTCTGCCAACATCTCCACGTATATATTAACTCAGCTGCTATCTCCGTAACAACAAGGAATTAAGCCAATGCATCATCTTTTTAGTGGCTGCTCAGTTGATTTACTATTAACTTTAAACAACCAATTGTGAAATGAGCACTTTACTTTGCCATAATGATGATGAGGTTTCGCCCGTACCATTTTTTATCACGGAGAGCCTGAAAATTGGTAAAAATAAATTCAGCTGTGCTTAGCACGCTCTTCCAGCACTCCAAAGGAACCAGATATTCAGGTGGGAGAAAACTGCTTACTTTAACCAGCTCCATGAACATTTCCACGAATTCTAAAAGCTGGCTTTATTTTTCTTTAACTTAGCAGATCTCTTCCTGAAAATCTGAAATGCCAAGATGTTGGGCTTTTTGCTGTCTACAAGAGTAACCGCGGATTGCTTCTTTTTCATCACACGGAAAAGCATGCATATTGGATGCCTCTCTCTCCTCTGAGGCTGCAAGTATATATGTGAGTGGAGGCCTCAAAGAGCCCTCGTGTTGACAGCTCAGTCCCTGAGACAGTCTGAGCACCTGCTTCTTGTGTCTTGCTCAGCGTTTTGCTGGGTCACACACTTCTGTGTGTTCCCTGCCTCTCACAGTTGGTGTTGTGTTCCGCCCCTCGTGTAAGTTGTGACCATAAAGGCGACTGATTTCCACACGTGGCTTGTGGAATCAGTGTCGTTACCTTGCAGCCGCCCCTTGTAAATCTCTACAGGCTACAAGCCTGTGTCTGTCCCCTGCGGTTCCAAGAACAATCCACAGCGAATGCTGACAGGAAGGCCATTATGGTCACTGATGTTCTCACCATCTGGAATGGTTACAGTTGTCAGGCTCTGAGGTGACTCACTGTGCCGAGGAATCATTTCTCTAATGGCAGCACTAATCAGGAGGGATGAAGCTGTTGCTAAGTGCTGCTGCGAGAAGAAAATACCCTGCCAGATGAAAAGGAAGGGCTGTTAATTTGCTTTTGCCCGTTTGAGAATGAAGTGGCTCAGAATGTCATCCTTGGTCTCATCTAACAACAGGCCATCCTCCCATCAGAAGCTGGCACTCTCGGGCCAGCCTGTGGGAGTGTTGGGCCACTTTCATGGGCAGAGGACCTGCTCCGGGCTCTCCGTCCTTCCTGTCTGAGGACAGCTGGGCAATTCTCTTACAGAGGCTTAGCAGGTTGGTGTGGGAAGGGCAGAAAAAGTAGATGCAGATGGAGTTTTTTATGCAACCCCCTCCCTCCAGCCTTTGCCCCCAGTGCTGTTCTGTGCAAACCCTAATTTCACCACAGGGACCCACCCCTACTGTCAGAGTTGGCCCCTGTGGAAATTTCCATTGGCAGCTGGAGGAAAGGGCTGGGCTCGACTAGTACATACGGAAGCTTAGCGGTATGCCAGGCACTGGGGGACCAGGTGAGCCTGGGACAGAGCAGAAGAGCAGAGCACAGGGCAGAGCTCCTGCCTTCGGGGTCTTGCCTAACTTCACTGCAGGGGCCCTCGCCTAGCGGAACCAGTCTTCCATTCTTCTCCCACTGCGGGAATGAGCAACTGAGCAGGTGTTTTTAGAAAGTCCCCCTATACGGTAGCTTAGGGGGAGAGACCGGTGTTTGCTTAGAGAAGAATTATGACCACAACCCAGACCCGCAGCCCAGTGGGGCAGGGCACTCCCTCTCCTCAACAGGGAACCTGTCATGCCAGGAGACCTATCTGCGCCAGAACTTTCCATTAGTGGAAGCCTCTGCGTGTCTCAGGGGAGCAGCCAGAAACGAGCCTGAATCACGAGGCAGCAGCCTCCGCCGTGGGCTCTTTGCCTGGGCTGCCCGCTCGGCCTGCAGGAGTTAGTGGGGAGGGTCCATCCCATCCCGGCATCACACGCAATATCAGGGTGGGCGGGGCCTTCAACTCAGGGTGCCTTCGTGGTAACAGAAGGAGTGGATTCAGATAAATCAACCCTCCCCGTGGAATGAGAACGTTCTATATTTCGCAGTACAGTGACCTTAAGCACAGACTCCGAAGGATATCTGGTGTGGCAACTCCCAAAGGAGCTGAGGAAACCCTTAGTCAGAAGGGAGTCTGTGTCATCTGTGCTCTTCTTGTGACATGTAAGGGCTGATGGTCCCCTATTAGTTTCCAAGGGCTGCCATAACAAATTATCACAAACTGGGTATCATACAACAAAAAAATTTATTTTCTCACAATTCTGGAGGCTGGAAGTCCAAAAGCAACACGTTGCCAGGGTTGCTTCCTTCTGAGGCTCTGGGGGAGGCCCAATTCCCTGCCTTTCTCCCAGATTCTGGTGGCCGCTGGTGACTGTGGGCCTTCCTTGGCTCATGGATGCTAAATGCCAATCTCTGTCTCCATGCTCATGTGGCCTCTGTCTCTGTGTCTTCTCCTTTTATTATAAAGACACTTGTCTCTGGATTTAGGGCCCACCTGGTTAACCCAGAATAATCTCATCTTGAGATACTTAACTTATAATTAAGTTATATTTGTAAAGACTTTCTCCAAATAAGGTCATATTCACAGGTACTAGGCGTGAGGATTTGGACAGATTTGATGGGCTGTATGTAATTCAACCCCCTACACTCACTATCTGGGTATTCTTTTTCCATGCCAGGCTTTGATAGGATGGCTCGTGGATCTTAACATTATTTAAACTATATTACTCAAAAGAGATGCTTCCTCTGATGTGCTGGGGAAGATTGCCTGCTATTAGTTGTTCTTACCCTGGGAACAGAGTCTCAGTTTCCACAGGCTTCACCCTCTAACCCTGGCGCTCCTGGCTCCACCCCTCTGGGTTTCTTTCTGTGGCAAAGGGAAGAGTTATCTTCTTCTCTGTTTAGTGGGAAGACTGCGGTCTAGGCCGAAAGTCCTTTTCTCCACTGGACAGAAACAAGGATGTCATGACATTTCCCCTGGAGGTGGCAGCTCAGGTTGTCCTTTTAAAACATTTCCCATCCATTGGCATGTGGCAGCCACATCTTCCTTTTCTCCAATCTTCTTCCCATCCTTCCTCTTCTTTGGCCTTGCCTTCCACAGATGCTCACCCTTCGCCCGTGTTCGTAAGACTCCTGTGGTGAGGAGATCACCAACATCCTTAATCTTAAAATAAAAGCTAACATTTACACATCATTTACATGTTACTAGGTAAACTCCTTTAGTCCTCACAATCAACCTGTTACTATTTCTATCCCTCTTTCACAGACAATAATATTGAGGCCCCGGAAGGCTGTGTGATCTGCCCAAGGTCAGCAAGCAGTGGGTGACAGGCTCAAATCCAGAGTCTGGCTCTAGCGTCCCACGCTTACCTGCTCTGTAATCTGCCTCCACGGTTGGCAATGGAGGGGGAAACGGCATCACCTGGGCTGGTAGCCAGGTGCCCATCCTCTACTTCCTGACGCTCATCACATCTTTGGGACTAGCCCACCTGGATTAAAGCTCACCCTTGTAACACATGAAACTGGCGAAGACACACAACTCTACTTTTAATTCTTCACAGCACAACCACAACGGGGCTAAAATCCTTAAAGCAAGAATAAACAAACATTCAGACAGCACCCACCTCTTCTGGCTCTCGGAAGTGCCTTGACACCTTGCACCTGGGCTGCCTCCATGATGGAGGTCATCTTACTCCCTCCCCCAGTGGGATGGGGCCAAAAAATTATGTCTCAATCCTGGCCTGAGGATGGCGGGAGGCCATGAGAAGAAGGGGCTGCCATCTGCATGCCTGTCCCCCCACTTCTGGCTCCTTGCTGAGGACCAGCCTCTTCCCCAGGGATGATCCCCCACCACACACCACCAGGAAAATTCCTCCCTCTACCCGTGCTCTGAACAGGACCCCCAGACATGGCACAACACAGCAGACCTGGCATCGCCCCCTGAGAACTGCAGGCCCACCCTCTCCACAGTGGAGAGGCAGTTTCTGGTCGTGCCCTGGAACTTGTCAACATAGGCTCATTCTTATCTCTATGAGCCATTTACTTACGGCTGTAATAAAAGACATTCCCTTAAAGAGGTAAATAGGGAGAAAAAGAAACTGAAATTACCGAGGAGTCTAAGGAACGTTCAATTCTTGTTTCGTGTATTCATTGTGATGCAAAGGCGGTGTGTCTCAGAAGGCTCACGGTGTTATCCAATTAGCCCAAAACGCTTAGAAAGTAAACCTGCCAGTGACACTGGCAGGAAAAGTTAACATCTGGCTTCCAGGAAGCTGTCCTGAGCTTACGTGCTTTGTTTTATCTGGTCCGCACAGCCAAAAATGTTAGGGCTTTGCAGGCACTCACTGCCTCCCAATTCCTGCCTGTGCCAATGACTCCGACAGTTAGTGCCAGGGTGTGGCGCATCAAAATTATTTTGAATTTAGTTACATATCAGTGCTGGTCAAAGGCTGCACACACTGCAGAAGTGAAAGCATGGTTTTTGCTTTTGGGACAACCTGCAGTATGGCATCTCAAACCACCGCCTGATGAGCAAGAGAGGGTTTTTTTGGGGTTCCCCCCCCAGTACAAACCTTTGTCTGATTTTGAACTAAACACAAGTTGTGTGTTGTGGGCGGAAAATAAATTTATCTATTTTTCTTAACCACGTCTGGTTTTTAAAACAGCAACTTGCTATAGTGATTATGATAGTGTTTTAAGGTCAAGTTCTTCAAATGACAAATAAGGTATTCCCAATTGTGATTACATTGAAATATTAAACATTAGAAGCTCGATTTACCAATAGTTCATAGTCTGGGCTGTCATGAAAGCAATTTAGTCAACTGTAAGGCAGCCTCCTGCAGATTCAAGAAAGATGCTCAGAAAATGAAAGGTATTGATTTTTTCAGTTAAAGAGCAGCAAGGAAACTTAGTGAATCAACTCCTTATGTTATAGATGAAGGAACAAAAGAGGTTTGTTGTTAAATTTGGAAAAACTCATCAGCCCCCAGAAGGGACACGTTTTGGCCCCACGAATAATTCATATCTGGCCTTTGGGCAGCCTGGGCTCTACCCAGAGCCACAGGTGATTTCTAGTGGCTGGCCTAAACTGAATGCCACAGCGAACGAGACAAGGGCCTCTTCTCGGTTTTTCACACCTCCCTTGCACTTAGCTCTTGTCCAACTCACTTAAGGTTAGAGATATTTACCATTTTTTGCAATTTTTTTTAAAACCTCAGGGCTGACCAGTTGCACTAACCATGGCGACCACACTCCTGCTCAGTCTTGCCAGTGACGGGAGAAATCTGGTGTTTATAGTATCAGTCCTTGTTTGCTTGCTTTCTCTCCCTCTTTACTTTTGTTTTGTTTTATCGCTAATTACATTCCCCTTCACCTTCTATCTGGTTTCGTTTTGGCCTATCTACTAACCTAAGAACCAGGAGGCCTTGATTTGAAGCTTAATCCTGCTATCATTTAGTGGTTTGAACTTGGAGTTGGCATTCGAACCCCTCTGCACCTCATTTCCTCATTTGCAATATAGAACTCATGAACCAGGAATTTTTAATTTGATGAGATGCTTTTTAGTATAGCAAAAGGTTTTCTGTCTCTCTCTTTTTTGAAGATGAAGAAATCGAAGATCAGTGAAGTTAAATGAATTGCCCAAAACTACCACCTCCTAGGGTTGATAATAAAAATAAAGTAATAAGCAAACAACTTACATAATACTCCGAATTCAGAGTTGCCTTTGGCAAAATATTGAAGTTGGTAAAGCCTGCTTTCTTATCTTGCCTTTTAGCTCCCCATTCATCTCTGGATACCATTCGAATTTGCAGCCATTGTTTGGAGTGGGAGGGAATGGCTGCTAATGCAATCATTGCTGTCTAGTGTGGCTTTTGACGTTACACTTCAGGACAGCTGTACTTGTATACCTCAGGAAACGTACTACAAGATGTATTGTTAGTCAAGCAACTTTTAGAAATATGAAGGTTGTGTGCTGGTAGCCTCTCAGACTTAGCCTTATGTTGCTACCATAAAATCTTAAACATGAAAAGATTAGTGCACAGTAAGACAGGGCCTGGAGAAAAATGGACAAGATGTTGGCACCTTAGAAGATAATCTCTGGGTGTGGAAATCATTCTCTGTTCTTCCTAAAAGCTTGCTCATTCTGAAGGCAGCCCAATATGAAATGGAGTTAATTTAGAAGGTGCATATAAATGAAATGAGATTAATTTTCAAAACCTTCACTTCAATACACCTTGGCTAGTTTAGTTCAGAAATATTGGCCTAAATTCTTAAAGCAGACCTAGAACTACTCCTCGGCTCTGGGCTGCAAACAAGAGTCTCAGTGCCAGGGACTCATGTTAGATCTTGGATCAACAGCATTAGAATCACTGGGAAACTTCTTTAAAATGAAAATTTCCCAGGTCCTAGTGCTAGGACTTTTGGATCAATTGAAATGGAATGGGGTCTAAGCGTCTGTGCTGTTTTGAGGTTCCAGATGTTTGTCTTTAACCACTGATGGGATGCACTGGCTGAATGCTCAGGTACATCTTGAGAGGTATGCAGTCGTTTCAGGCCTAAAGTGGAGACAGTTGACGGCAATATTTCTGTGAAAGCCAGGATCCTGGCAGAGACTAGATGGCACACTCAAACTGTGTGAAGAAATTAATAAAGAGAAGACTTACAAAGGCATGGAGAGGGTGCAGGGGAACCCCCAAGGGATGGTGCAGTACTCCAAGACTAGTGACAGCAGAGAGCACATCCACTTTAGGCCCAAAGGGCCAAGGAAAGGGAGTGGTTATCAGAACAGCAGAGGGTAGCTGGATGGAAAGGGCCACCTGACCGCATTTATGGCCCAGTAGAAGGTTGCAGCCACTGTACACCCATATTCATAGCAGCATCATTCATAACAGCCAAAAAGGGCAACAGCCCAAAAGTCCCTTAATAGATGAATGGATTAACAAAATGTGGCATATACCTACAATGGCCTATTATTCAGCCTTAAAAAGGAAAGAAATCCTGATACACGCCACAACATGAATGAACCTTGAAGACATTATGCTAAGTGAGCTAAGCCAGCCACAAACGGACAAATATTATATGATTCCCCTTCATATGAGGTACACAGAAAAGGCAAATGCATAGACACAGAAAGTAGAATAAAGTTACCAGGGGCCAAGAGGAGGGTGGGTAATGGGGAGTTGTTTAATGGGTCTGGATTTCTTTAAGGATGATGAAAAGGTTTTGGACACAGATAGCAGTGAAAAGGTTTTGCAGATCGCACAGCTTTGTGCATGTACATCACTGAGTTATACACCTAAACATGGTGAAGATGGTAAATGTTATGTATATTTGACCACACACAAAAAATGCAGATAAGGAAAACAAAAAGATACAGTCAACCCACAGCAATTCTTCAGGGAGCAGTTGGAGGACAAAGACCTGACTCTTCCTCCTTCCACCCTCTAGTCCTCAGTCAGTCTCCCATCGGTTGAGCCCAGCTGAGTGCGCAGAGCAAGGAGCCTGTTGATGTAATGTGTGAAGGTCAGCCGTCCAGGGCCCACGCAGGTGGAGAAGAGAGGAAGAAGATCTGAAGAGACCAAGGGACTCTGGAGAGCACGGGTCTCATCATTCCGTCATCTGCTCAAGGAAGCATCGAACCTACTACCTTAATGTCAAGAAGTGTTAGAATTAGGAAAGCTGACGGCAGGTGTTTTTTACAGAAACAGCGATACACAACCAGTAAACACAGCAGTGTGTTTTCCAACTAACCCAGAAAATCTTTGTTTAAATGCCATGACGTTTATTTATTTACATCTTTTCATCTAGAAATCCCACTTCTAGACATCTGCCTTAAGGGGATAACCAGAAATGTAGACTAAAAACTGCCTATGAAAATATTTACTGAAACATTATTTATAATTACAAAAAAGAAACAATGAAACGTCCAGCATGTATGATATAATATTAAGTAAGAAATCAGCCTACAAACTGATTATATGGTATAATGCCAATTGTGTAAGAGAGCACAAAGCACGTTCAAATATTAGAGTGGTTATCTTTGAATGATTGAATTAAAAATGTTTTTTTCATTTCTTATATTTCAGCATTTCTCTATTGAACATGATTTACTTTGATAATCAAGAAAAAATCAACAAATTATTTTTTAAAACCTCATCACTGCCTCACATGATAAATATTCCCAATGTAGAGACCCACGGAATCTGTTCTGCCATCCTGTGTAAAGCGCATTGATTTACCTGCCGGCTGCCTATTAATTTGCAGGGAAGCAGCCAGGGACGGACAACCAACTCCTCTGAAATAAGAGCGTGTGTGGCTGAGGGTGCAGCTTCCTTTGATAGAATGTTGCTAAACGACGAAATTCTATCTCCCACAAGAAATTAATTCTGCTGGCTGTGCAAACGTCAGGCTGGAGCCTGCCCTGGGAGAGGCGGCTGCGCTACTGTGTATTTGTAAAATCAGCAGAGCCTATGCATGAACGGTCACAGTGGCTGATTTTACAAGCTACTCACGATGGGCATCTGCACATAGAAAACCATAGCTCAGAGTATATTCGACCTATTGTGATTCCTTCTTGTTTCATGTTTCGCTGTTTTGAAAGGGGGTCGATTTATCCAAGGGAGAATGATCTTTGTGCAAAATGGTTTCATAGACATGTGAAAATAGAATATATTAACCTCCCCTTGGTATAGTCTTGCCTACCTTTTATGCCTTGTTTAACCACTTCTTGCCCTTGCACGATTCACACTCTGGGGCAACATCCTGTCTCATCAGCAACACTGGGTGTGTGTAGGAATGTGTTTCCAGGAGGAATTGAGTGCTGGTTGGGAATGACAGCTTTGGAAGTCCTGCTCCGTTGATATTCAATCCAGTTCTTCCCAAGGCTTCGGGAGCCTTCCCCAGAAAGGGGGACATCTGCACAGGTCAGAGGCCCCGCTGGGTCTCTCAGTTCTGGGCCTCTGTACTTAAGACTGCCTGTTAGTGACAATGGCCAAATCAGTATTTGGTGACACCTATCTGCCGCTGGCTTGACACCAACCCATTTTATAAAGTCAGCAGATGGTAAGAGGTTTTAACCCACACAGACTGTATTTCTTTCAAACTGAAACTTGGTGAAGTCCCCAAACTTTACATCCTGTCTCCCTTTCCGTAAGAATCACTCACTGTCAGTTTGATCCTTCAAATCATCTTCTGGAGTTGTGATGTTTTAACCAGGGAAATTTTGGTATCAGTTAAATCAGCAAAACATTACAAAAATGTATGAGTGCTTTCGATTTTTTAAAAATTATAATACACAAGAATGAACCATTGAGAGCGGTTGTTCTTAGCCAATTAGGGTTAAGAAACGTGTGAAGCCTTTTCAACACACTGCTTGGGTCACATCCCAAAAGATTATGACCTCTGAGTTCTTGGGTGGAGACTGTGCATCTGTGTATTGAAAACGCTCCACCTAAGAATGAATGTATTAAAAAATTACTGGAAGCAATGAGACAATTCTAATAGCATTTATTGTTAGTACAATATCTTCTAAAGGATGCTTTTTTTTTTCCCTTTCTACTTAGTTATATCTAGATAAGAAGACATTTACCCACTGCTTATTCTTGCCCCAGGGTACTGACGTATTAAGATCTGATCAAGATCCAAGAAAATAGCCACCTTAACACAAAGCAGAAGGATTATCCTCCTACATTAATAATGTCTTTCACATATGAGCAGCTCACTTTCCCCATGAGTTTTTCAAGTCGTGGCTAAGCTCTCCCTGATCTCAAGCCAGGGGGAGAGAGAATTCATATTTCCTAATTACTGGTATGACATTACTTCTGGAGAGAAATTGAGTGCAAGCATAAATAACTTGGCCAAGTGCACAAAAGACAAAGGCAGACATATCTGAAGATACCCGGAGATACAGAACCTGACACTGTGGTTGCATTTGACTCTAAATATAATGCATCTATTCACACAGAGGAAGGTAGAATTTTTGTTTTTATCAGTATTGGGCAAAAACTTAATTCTTTCTCTTTTTTCCTTCTATATTGCATAAATGTATCATGCTATCAAAGTTATCGAGACACCATCCATCAGACAAGGCCAGAGAGGGAGGCAAGTCTACCTAGGGTTTTTTAATGCACGCGACCAGAGAGTTATGAGACAGTTATTGAACTACCATGTCAGGTAGTAAAAGTTCAGTTAATACAAAGGAAAGTGTTGCAATCAAAGAACCATTTCTTTATTAACTTAAAAATACAGAGCAGTAATTGTGTGTTACTGTTACTTCATGGCTACTTATTCCATCTGTCTGGTTTGAGCCCTCAGAAAAGGTCTTGATAGCGCCTGCTGTGAAGGAAAAGACACAGATTCGTTTTCAAGCAGCAATGCTTTCAAAAACAATGACGCTTTGTGGGCTCTCTGCAAATACAAAGTGATCCATACAGAAGAAGCTGAGGATTTATACTCCCAGAAAAAGAGATATTACCAACTTGAATGAACCCTTCAAAATTTCTCAGGTGGTTAGATTTTCTAGCCTCTATCTTACCAGGGATTTAGGACAAGCTTCCACACAATAGCCAGGGATGAAATAATGGTGGTAGCTGGACAAGAAATTCCCTTGAAGATGAGACTAATTGAGATTAATTCGTGAACAGAACTACCCTGCAGCTCCAATTGTGAGGGCTTCCCTGTAAGCCCACCACCGCTATCTGGAAGTTTATGTTAAAAGCTCTGCAGCATCTGCCCCAGATCTTTCCAGAGAAAGGATTGCTGAGCAGGGGCAGAGTGATCACATCACTCACACTTGAAGTCAATGCGATGAGCACATTTGTTTGTCCTCATTAAGTGCAGTGTTGCAGGCGCTAACTGACATGCGGAGGCAGCGTTCTGGGGCAGCGCCAGGGAGCCGCTGGGGTGTCAGGAGAGCTTGGCTCTGCCTGCAGCTCTGCCCTGAGAGCTCTGCAGCCTTGGCAACTCGGCTGCTCCTCTGCGATCTTGGGTAATTTGTCAATAAGAAGAGACATGTAAATGGAGGTTTTCCAGCTGTGCTTTCCAGAAGCCCCTGGAGTCCCAGGAAATGCCCAAGCCAAGGCCACTTCAGGGGTCAGGAGGAAGGCTATACAGGGGAATGCCTACAAGTCCTACCCCCTTTTCTAACAGGGCATCTCTGTTTGGATCCTTTATATACCCTGAGTTCTAAGTAAGACTGATTAAAGGTGTAAATCCACAGGTCTAGCTAACTTTCACATTCTTAGAAAAAGGCAGTTTCGGATGATCTTTCTTCATGGTCAAGCATAATAGTGGTTACAAGCATGAACTCTAGGACCAACTTCCCTGAATTCAACCCTCATCTCTTCTGTCTAGAGCTGTGTGACCTTGGACAAGTTTCTTAACTTCTCCACGCCTCAGTTTCCTCATCTGTAACATGGGAGTAATAGCAGTACTGATCTCGTAGGATTGTCATGAGGAGTAAATGAGTTAATAGATGAGAAACCTTTAGAACAGTGCCTGGCACATAAACAAGTGCTTCTTATTATTATTGGCCCACGCTAGCAGTGAGCGTCCGGGCCAGCATCACTAATAAAGCCACAAAAGGCAATGCAGAAGAGCTCACTCATTCCACGTAAAGGTGCTTGGGGGCATAATTGGATTTGCTGAAAGTGCCTTTTTAAATGGTACTGTTCGTTTCTGATTCACATTTGGGAAGAAAAGCAGAACAGAAGGTGATAAATTCCTTTATGAGAGAGCTTGGCAGGAAAGGCAGATGCAACTGTAAAGTTAATTGGTGAATGGGAGGTGGGACTCCCGGGCGAAGGCAGACTGACGACTGAGCGTGTTCTCCCTCTCCCGCTCTGCTTTATGGTGATTCATTCATTAGGGATTCTTTTTTTTTTTTTTAAACAGTAGGTCTTGCCATTACTTTAATGTAGACTCATAGCTAAAAGTACAGAATGATCATTAGGGATTCTTTAAGGCCATTCTTGAGTGGCTGCTGGCCTTGTCTTTGCCCAGACGGGGATGATGTCAGCATATAGTTTATAGCGTTGTGCAGTCCTCCAAGGGTTCCGGGAGCTTATCGAGCTGTCTCCAGTGCTGGGCAGCACTCTGAAAACTGCATCCCCCTTGCATCTTGTGTATCCCAGCTTGTCTCTGCCATGACTTTTGGGGTTGTGGATCTCTGTATGAGCACCAAGGCCCAAGAAGTGAAGTTACTTAAGCAAGGCTCATCTTTCTAGCCCTCCTGACTTGAGTCTGAGAATGATTCTGAGAATTCTGCTCCATTTCACAATCCCTTCTCCCGAAGGGCAGGGAATAAGACAAGACACCAGGATATTCTGAGTTTAAGAGGCAGAATTCAAGATCATGCAATGTATCATTATTTCTTGTATCACTAAGAAAGGAACCGATACCTGCGAATTAAACTCTAACAGAAGCTTTTTTTTTGTAATCAGTTTGAAAATGCTCCTTCAGACTTCCTTAGACACAGATTTTTTTTGACTGTGTATCACTCTTATACATACATAAAAAGGGAAATACGAGGCTAGGGTATTCCTGAAGCTTTTTTATATGCAGAGTCCGCGTCTTCTGAATCACTTTTTAACCCGTAGTCAACAGTATCTGTGTTTCTTCACAGGGTGTCATCCTCTGTGCCATCAGGAGCAATGGGTATGTAGAATGTCAATGTCAAATCATGGTATATACTACTGAAGACATTGTCAATGTCCTGCAAACTCGCATAGGTGATGCCAACCAGGTACACATCTCAATTAAAGTGCCCTATGAACTGCTACCGTAGGTTTGTGCTTGTGCTAGCAATGGCAACTTCTTCAAGACTGTCACCAGGCCAGCAGCAAATGTAAGATGCATCCCAATTTGAGGATGCATTTCAATTTAAATGTGAAAAATTGTGCATTTTAGAATTCATGAAATTGGTGATAAAGATTTATACTCGTGCCTTTAAGAGGATGGATTTAATACTCAGGAAACTTTTCAAGAGTTATTAAAAAACCGTACCTCATCCTGTTAGTGATGAGGTACATGAGGAATTTTGGCCTTTTGCAAGAACTTGACAATTCCCCCAAGCAGGGTATGTGGGAGAATAAGACGATACCAGAGATGGGAGTCAGCCTTCAGAGGAGACACCTGACATTCGCCCAAAGTGTCTTCCCCTGAAATAAGGGCCATTTATTTATGTGATGGTATTGTAATTCCCTCTTAAAATACAAATACCCTTAAAAAGGTCACTCAGTGTTTCTCCTGCCTGATTAACGATTTCTCCCTTCTAGAGTGGATTTTGCCAGAGGTTTATTTAAAGGAGCCAACCTTTTAAAAAGAAAAATCTTTGAATGTTTCAACAGCATAAAACTTAGATCGTAAAAGACCACATATTATATGATTCTATTTATATGAAATGTCCAGAATAGGCAAATCTACAGAGATAGAAAGTAGATTAGTGGTTTCCAGGGGTTTGGGGAAGGTGGAAATGAAGAGTGACTGTTAATGGGTACGGAATTTCTTTTTGGAAAGACAAAACGGTGCTAAAATTAGATCATGGTGATGTGACTATACTAAAAACATTGACTTGTACACTTTAAATGGTGAATTGCATAGTATGTCAATTATATCTCAATAAAGGCATTTTTAAAAAACACTTAGAATGTGTTATGTGTGTATTAAATAACCTAAACAGAAATTCTTTTACACTTACCCCAGTGACATTTATATGATAAAACCCTTGTAAGAATTATTTTGTTCAAAGCAATTCAACAGACTCAACAAAGCAAAATGCTAGGTGCTGTGGCAAAGAACATTTGGCCCCTCCTTTGAGGAACCCACAATTAATGGGGAGCAGGAGGGAGATACATGGATGGTTCTTGGTGAATTTAGGATTTGACTTGGCCTTGAAGGTATTGGACTTGATAGTTCAACATGGGCTATTGGGAAATGGGATGGAAATAGGTTGGAGAAATGTCGCAGACCCTTTGCAAGCTGACAGAGGCTTTTTTTGGGAAAAGCTCCCAGCCCAGGTGAGTTTATGGGCCCTGCCCACAGAAAGCCTCTCCCGGCAGAGTGAAGGAAAGGATGGCCACAGAGAGTGGGAGTGGGTACAGCCTAGCCAGAGAAGGCCCAGGGCCTGAGGGTGGTGTCGGCACAACTAGACTATAAAATGACGTGAAAGGGCTGGGAGACTTGAACAGGGCCATTCAGCTAGTTGCTAGTGCAGATCATGAACTCAAATCCCTTTTCCGAACTCTCAGCTCATCATCACTTCCCTAGAATGACAGTGACAATGCATTCTGTGCCATCCCCAGGGGGCCTGCCAGTGGTCTTGGGAGATCGCAGCCTGGCTCCCAGGGACAAACACATACCCACATTCCTTGACTTATGATCAGGTTGCATCCTGATACACCCATCCTCAATTGAAAATACCATACATGGAAAAGCATTTAACACGCCTGACCTACTGAATATCATAACTTACCTTAAACACATTCACATTAGCCTACAGTTGGGCAAAAATCATCTACGTGAAGCCTATTTTATAATAAAGAGTTGAATATTTCATGTAATTTATTGGGTACTGCACTGAAAGTGAAAAACAGAATGGTGGTGTGGGTACCTGAAGTACAGTTTCTACTGAATGCGTATCACTTTCACACCACAGTTAAGCTGAAAATTCGTAAGTCAAACCATTATAAGTTGGGGACCACCTGTATTGTGGAAAGAAAAAAGTCAAACAGATGGTAAAATAACACCCTTCTATTAGTCCTTTTCCTTATTTCTTCCACCTCTTACCATACAAGCCGAAGCTGTCATGTTCCGTTAATATCAGATCCTACAAATATAAAGTAAAACCCACCAAGGCAGGAAGATACTTCCTCATGTCCCTGTTCTCGAAAGGATGCTGCTTACCCAGGTTGCCCACTCTGGAATCTTGATTGCAGTTGGCAGTTGGGTTCATGGAAGACAGCTTTCTTTCCTTAACAAAGCTTCTAGGTACTTAACTTGGAGCTTTACATAGATTCCAAAAATAAGTTGACAGTAATTGAATCTATACTCTGGCAACTATCAATATAGAGTTAACCCAATAGTTAACCCGATCAAAATTTATATGTACTAAACATATAAAAACATACAGAATGGTTCTGCTGTTAACTCTGAATCTCTCCTTGCTGAGGATTTAACTTGATTCTTAACCAGATTTCATGGAGGTCATTGTGTCTGTATTGGCCTCAGGATCTTCTCCCTTTTCTTCCCTGGATATTTTTCATTAGGAATCCCCTACTTAGGCCCCATGCCGTTCCTCACTCATGCTTGTTGCCATCAAATAGTTATTTTCTTGCATGAAGGCTTTTTATTAATTTTCTTTCTCCATCTGCAGTTGCCCAATGTGCTCCCTTTAAGAAAGAACCTTCGTCAACTGTGTTTCTGTCGTGGGCCAGTTATATGTGAGTGTGGAGCAGAAGGCAAGTGTCCCTCCATCAATACACACACTGCAAGTGCCTGCAGTGGCCACCTGTTACCCAGGAAATTCTCCCTTTCTGTCTCTGTCAATTGATTCTTTGCTCTGTGTTGAGCTGTCCCTGCAAGCTCCCAGAGAAGTAGAGAGGATGTTTATAACATCTAGTTTTATACTATTTTTTTTAAAAAAATCTCCTATCTTGCTCAGAAGTCATGGCTGATATAAACACTCTGGTTTTGCTGTTCAATCCTTTTCTGTGCAGGCTCTGCTCAGCTTCTGGTTTTTTTTTTTTTTTTTTTGAGACAGAGTCTCACTCTGTTGCCCAGGCTAGAGTGCCGTGGCTTCAGGCTAGCTCACAGCAACCTCAAACTTCTGGGCTCAAGCAATCCTCCCGCCTCAGCCTCCCAGAGTGCTAGGATTACAGGCATGAGCCACCATGCCCGGACAGTAACCTTGCATCTTAACAAGACACACACACGCGCACACACAGGCACACACACCACTTCTGCTGTGGGGATTAGTCCATTTAAAGGAAAAGCTGAGGAGCTCTGCGAGGTCCCTTTGGGTCACTCGGCCAAGATCTCCTTAACCCTCATTATGTATCTGAACTATTTCCTTCCTTGATCAATTGATATGTGCTAATATAATGCCATAGCCAAAGATATATACACAATTAATTCAAACAATAAATATTCCTGTCCATCTCTGCCATCATGGTAGATAATCAAGAATTGGCACACTTATTTTTTATAGGTAAAAATAAAGGAATATTATAAAATTATCTTGCTTTCCAGTTCCATAACGACCCTCACTGAACATTTCCTTTCAAAATATTTCAATAGCCTGGCTAATTCACACTATGTGATGTTTTAAATTGCCTCCCAAATTAACAAAATGGAAGGAATTCAAACCAGATATTTTCTAAAAGCGTATTTTTCATAAACCAAGAAGGGATCTGAAACTCTGAGACAATCCCAGGTGTTTGAACATTTTATCTAAACCATTTTCATGATGATAATACCTTTTTGTCACTCATTTTGTCAGATCAAATGACTTCTTTATTGTTACTGACAGTTGAGCAAGAGCAGCCCTAGCAAACGCCATTATTGACATTATTTTCTCTTCCCCAAAACAACAGCACAGGAAAGTCCTGAATTCCTAAGAATTCTCTTGCTCTATGACGTTTCTTGAATATCTCGACCAGCATCTTCCATCTTCAGTTAAACAAGGGAAACAGCAGGAAGACAGTTTGATAAGTAGGGTGAATGTGTGGGGTGTATGAGCTTAGAGAAGAGATTTGAGAAAGTGTATTTAAAACCGTGAGAAGAGATGAACTTCCCTAGGGAGAAGATATTGGGAGAGAAGAAATGAGAGCTCTGGATGGAACCCTGGAAAATTCCAACATTTAAAGACGGTGTTGTGGAGGAAAAGCCAGCAAAGAAGCCTGAGAAGCAATGGCCAAAGAATTAGGAGAATCAGGCAACAGACAGGGGAATGTCTGGGGAAGGTGGAGCTAGATGGTTTCTCATTTCGAGAGGAGAAGCTAATGGAGTGTCGGAAGCTGGAGTGGTGTGGAAGCTTGGGAGAACCCAAAGGTCACAGTGGTTTTCAGAGCTCTGTTTGGTCCAACTGTGTGTAAAGTTTAGTTTATAAGTAAAATCCCACTGATAGCACAAGTCTAAAAGTTAAGCAAAATGTCTAATGTCCTATAGGATCTTTCATTTCTGGAAGGAAGTGGAATAAAAGAACTTAAACAGAACTTGTAATGTAAAGGATTTGTCAATGTATACAGTAAATTTTAATAAACAAATCAAAGTACAGGTTTTTGTTCAAGTGGGTGGATTTATTTACTATTAAATATTTCTGCACAAAATGTATGTGCACTGTAAGTGCAACTATATTTGAGCTATGCATGTGGGAGGTAACAAGCAAAAGTAAAGTTTTTTTAGGATATTTACATGATTTTTAAAAAATTATATTTATATTGCTACTTTTTTTTTCAAAAAAGAATGAATAGAAAAATTTAACATGACATGGGAAGAAAAGAGCTCAGGTTTCTGTAGTTTCTGCTCAACGTGTGTACATTTTTTGCAGATGAGAAATCCTCAGACCAGATGCGTAAGAAATGACCCAAGGTCACATAGTGAGTCAATGTGGGAAGACCAGTAACAGGTTTCCCTCATTATGTTGTATAATTCTTTTTCATTGTTCTTTATTGTTGCAAAATAACCAATCTCAGTAACTCTAAAATCTATTTCTCACGTAATTCCCTAACTGCTTCTTCGTGAAAAGATCAGAGTTGGCCATCAAAGGACCATCATTTATCTGGTTAATATCCCTCTTTGATTTTTACATCTAATGGGGTTTTCTGAATTTGCTCCTCGTGGCGGCTGGACCACTACGGCTTCCCTGACAGGTGTCCAAGCCCCAGCTGTATTGCCTGGCGGAGAAATTAAGGAGACTGTTGCCTTAATGTTATCAGCCAATTTGTTATTAATTATTGGCACCTTCCCACCGTGAGCCAGCAGAGAGAATGTCAATTTAGTTCCCAAGGTCACAGGTGGGATTGGGCAAAGGAAGAGAAGGGGTGGAGGGAAAGCGGAAGAAGAAGCAACAGTTGATCTTTGTTGCCTTCTTGGAATTGGCAGTCTTAGCCTGGTCCTTAGAGGTTTCTTTTTTTTTTTTTCAGACAGGGTCTGGCTCTGTTACCCGGGCCAGTCATCATAGCTCACTGCAACTCACTGCAACCTCAAACTCCTAGGTTTAAGCAATTCTCCTCCAGAGTAGCTAGGACTACAGGCATGTGCCACCACGCCCAGCTAATTTTTTTTATTTTTTGTAGAGACGAGTCTCGCTCTTGCTCAGGCTGGTCTTGAACTCTTGGCCTCAAGCAATCCTCTTGCCTTGGCCTCCCAAAGTGCTAGAATTACAGGCATGAGCCACTGTGACCAGCAGAGGTTTCTTTTAACATCAGTTTTTACTTAGTAAGCATGTATTGAATGCTTTGTGTGATCACTGTGTTTGTTCCTGGGCAGATTCTTAAGCAAGTTTACTATGATTATCAGTTATGGGAGACAAAATAATCAGAATATGTGTCCTTTTGAAATGCAAATAATTCTAAGAAAAATAATAAAAATTGCCACTACTTTCGTAAAATTCAGAAAACTCAGGCCATGCTTCTGAGTTCCACTTAACACCTTTTGCACATCTACTCACTCATTTTGAGGAAATTGGCAAAATGAGAGACATAGAATTTTCAGATTAAAATAACTCACAAGACCCTTTCCAAGGGTTCCAAGATAGACATTATCAATAGAATTATAGATGCACAAAAGCTCCCTCTTTCAACTTTAAAAAACGGTTTAGAAAACGTTTCTCTTCTTCTTTCTTTCTCCTTCTTTTCCTTTCTTTCTTTCTTTCCTTCCTTTCTTTCCTTCCCTTATTTCTTTTTTACTATATCAAATTATTATTTCTTACCAGTCTTCATTTTTAAATTTGTTTTATTTTAAAACCAGCTACTTCTCAGTTACCTTGACATCTATTTATGGTGGAAGAATATAACCTATGATCACTCAGTAATGATGTTATTTGAAGGGTTGGTCATTTGCTTGCATTGAGAAAAGACAAAATTTTTAAATGGCATGTTTAAAATGTGTATAAACAGACTATTATGACACTAAACATTCTCTCTTGGAATAACTTGATTTTAAAACTCATTCCTCTTCCATGCCATTTCTTAATGTCCCTTTTGCACAAAGGCTTCTCAAAAGAATGGAGAGAAAAAACATTTTTTAAGATAACAAGATATTTAATAAAGGGTGGTATAAAGTCAAAATGACATATAGCCTTGAGAGACCTAGACTAAGCCTTTCTGGGCCTCGGTTTCCTCTTCTGTAAAATGGAAGATAATAATATTACCAACCTCCTGGAGTTACTGTGAGGTGTGCGATAGACATCAGCTATTATCATTAGAAAGCTACAATTGAAGCTTTTGGGTGCTGATGTGTCTGGGGGGCATTATACCCCAAATGGGATCCTAAAGATTACCCAAACCTATAAGGCCTACATGCATTTTTAGATTGAATGTCAAATTCGCATTCAGTATTCTAGCTTTTAAGGCTTGAGATAAAATTCAAAGCCGTTGTAGGAAACAAAAGTCTTACAGATATCTTCTTAAAGGGAGCATTCAGTTATTCACTCAGAAAATACTTATTGAAAACTACTGTGTACCAAGCATTGAGCTAGGTGCTGGGGATTGAGCTAAACAATTTCTCATCTCATTGAACTTAGATCTAGCAGGGGAAACTATGAGTAATCAAATACCACAATAAAAAATACAATCTATAATAAAAGCTGTAAAGACAAATTCTGACTTGTTTATAATCTTGGAGAATAATACAGGCATTGAAAAATACATTAGCAGGGCATGGTGGCACATGCCTGTAGTCCCAGCTACTCAGGAGGCTGCGGTAAGAGGATCGCTTGAGCCCAGGAGTTTGAGGCCAGGTTGGGCAATATAGTGAGACTCTGTCTCTATTTAAAAAAAAAAAAAGAAGAGAAGAAAGAAAAGAAAAGAAAAGAAAAAAGTGAGAAAAATATTATACTGGAGAGGTGTAATTTTGCCATTTCTCAATCTCAATCTCTTTCATAATTGATAGGATGTTAGTACTTGAGCTCACTTGTTGAGTGTAGTGTTACTTGATAGGATAAACTATACCAAACACACCTTGAATTTTCAAAATTGAATTAAAACATGGAATCATTAAAAAGGCAAACTGATAAGTCTTCAAAGCTACAATTTCATATGGCCACACACATTTTCAAGGGGCAAGAGGGCCTGGCCAGGAAACCTATGGTGGAGCTGGAGAGTGGAAGCCTGAGGACAACAGGACAAGGGCTGAAAGCTGCTGTCTGGCCCCCTCGGTCAGGGAGCTCTGGGTCATGGTTACAACAGTAGGAGGGAGATAGGACCAGAGGACCAGGTCGTGGCATCCAGGAAAGCAAGCCTCCCGTGGGGCCCATTTTCATAAGTTTTCACTTGTACAAAGAATTTATCCCTTGCCCACATCTTCCACACAGAGCAGTAATTTTCTAGCTGTGGGTCATGGCCCACTTGTGGGTCACAAAATAAATGTAGTGCGTACCCACTGGCATTTTTAAATAAAAAATCAGTAGAAAATGTCGGTGTGTAGTATGTAGCAGGGGCGAGGCCTTCTGTGTTTTGGTGTGTCTGTGTATCCTAGGTGACCCTCTGGGCCCCAGAACATTTCAGTGGTGGGAATTCCCTGAGGAACATTCTGACCCCTATTTTGTCTGGATACAGTCCTTCTAAAGTTAAAACCCTTTCCCAAGCAGGTTGTGCAAGGATGGGGCCAAAGAGCAGAGCACCTGCACAGGCTGAAGTTCAAGATCAATCTGAGCTAAAGACAATGCCTGGATATCAAGGTTGGCACTGCAAAAGAACAATCCAGGTGAGATGTCCTAGGCAAAGTGGACAGCCCACCTCCTATGTTGGGGAGGGACTATATAGATCGGGATTGCTTGTACTTGGCCATTTTGACCTATAAAAATGAAATCTCATGTATTGGGTGGACTGGACTTTGGACAGGTCCCCTCTGGATGCAGCCTCCTTTAGAACTTCACCTGTGAGAGAGAAAGCTGATAACAGAGACAATGGGTAGTGGCATGGACCCAAGGATTCACATCCACCTTTTCTTTGCTGAGCTCTTTGCCCTTGAGCAATTGCTCTCAGCACCTGTCAGCTGTCTGTGACTGAAGCCATTGTGTTTTAAACAAGGTGTGCTTAGAGATAGCTTCCTTCTCACCTTAGCATCTTGATGACTAAGACTGCTTTTCAAATACCACAGATGTTTTCAGTTTTATTTCCCCACTGGATAAGATACTTCTTTTACTCTAGTAAAAAAAAAAAACCCACTTAATTTATCTAAAAATGTTCTTTTTGTGGATTAAAGGTTGATCATTTTATTTGCAGAAATAATTTCTAATTTCAGATCTTCCCACTTTGTTTTCAGATGACAGAGAGAATTCTCAAAGAAAGGGCAAATGGAGAGCTGGTTTTCCTTTGAGTTCTTAGAGCATTTTAAAGAGGACTCCTCGATGATAAAAGAGGGGGAAAAGTCAAGAGGTGACTTTTTACTTTGACAAACAGCATGGTCGCCTTCTGTTGAAAGTTAACAGTTGGTGGAGAGGGCAGTGAGAGGACAGGCTCTTAGCTGGGGATATGAACAGACAACCTGTAGGGGAGGAAAAAGCCGCTGCAGTTAGGAAAGATGCAGGCTTTCACCCGGGGCAGCAGTGGTGATCTGCAGAGGTGGAGGGAGAGTCTCAGTCCAGGGACCCCAGGAGGCAGCATCCACTGTGAAGGCAGAGATGACAGACCTCTAGTGTAGCCTCTCATTCCTTTGAAACGCCCCACCTTGCAGTTAGTACTCCAGCCTAAGTCTCTGGGCTACTCTTAAAGAACTTGAGTACTTCCAAAAGCTTTTCTTGGTCAAGTCCAAAGGCCTCTTTATTTCATATGTAGAGAGAGAGGGATGTCTCTTTAAAACTCTTACATAAAGCTTTTATGTTGTAGAAAAAGCATGTGCTTAGAAATGAGACAGACCTGGGCAGCATTTTTTTAAATGCTCACCACGGACTAGCTGTGAGCCCTTGGGTAAGATAGTTAACAAGAAGGAAACTCAAAGAGCTGCAGTTTCTTAACCTGAAAATAGGGGAGATAATACTTCCATAGGGTTGTTGTGAGGATTACATAAGAGAAAGTTTATAACGTGTAAGGCCACTGCTGGGCACTCAATAAATAAAATTAGGACATACATTATTATCTTGCTTATAAGTGCAACCACTCCAACAAGCAACTAAAAGACAGCCACAACAGAATTTGCAACTCTTTTAGGACACCAGTGTTGATTATAATATTAATATAAACATTTGGGGCATAGTTACAGAATATATATTATACTTCAAGATGGGTTTTTAAAAGATCTTTATGAAAGTGTTGCATGAAGTTGCTTAGACAATTGTGTGAAAATTCTATGTCAACATTTAAAAAAATGTATGCAATTTTAATTCTTGAGTGAATATCAAGTCTAAGAATTATCCAAGCACTTTGCTTTTCTTTCTTTCCACTTCTGCTGTTTAAACTTCTCTGTTTTATTTCATTTTTGGCTTCTCTATTGAGGTTAATATGAGCAAAGCTTGCAAGAAAGGCTTTAGAAATTATAGACGTTTCAGACTTAGAGCTGAAACATACCTTAGGGATTATCTAAGTCTGGTGTTTTCCAAATATTATTTGTTAGAAAATAACATGTCACTATTTTGTCATCCTTAGGTCATTTACTTGATATTTTTCTTTATGTTGATTGGCTTTAAGAAAAAAAACTAAATGCCCATTTTACTTCTAAGCAGTAATATTGAGAAACATCACAGGTCTCACAGGCTAGTAAAATAAATACGTAACTTAAAGCAAATGTCCATGTACATCTGTAATCATCTCATGTAGTGTCAGTGGCATGGGTAGCACACTTGGATAAACACTTGGATGAACATGCTTGGATATACCCCTCATTTTATAGAGTAGGACACTGAGACCCAGGCAAGGGAGGTTATTTGCCCTGTGTGAGGCTATGATTGCAGATCCAGGAAAAGGCTTCATGTATTGAAGAATCTGGTAATTAAAAACCATCTAGGTATTTCAGTTGTATCAAATCTTCTATTTCATACTTCCCAAGATCCAAAAGAATGGGCAAAATAAGGATTGGTCTCAGTGAAAGAGAAAACACTACTTGTTATATACAGCCCCTTCAAAGAAAAAAACCAAAAACATTGAGATCGGGCAAAGGACAAAGATCCTGATATGATAATTTGTTTTTCTCTTAAAACAACTTTAAGAATCATATGAAGGTATCCAGAAGTTGAAACAGGTTTACTTTTTTGCTTATGCTGTTTGAGTCTGTAGGTCCTGACCTGATTAAGGTCAGCAATATTGGCCTTCTCCTCACCCTGAATGCCTTGTGCACTGAAACCCGAGTGTTAGTTCCTGTTTGTACCATTGTACCTTGTTAGAGAAGGTATTTCTATTCTCCAGAGAGTGAACAATAAGCTACTGTATGTTTGGTCTCTGGAGTTCATTTCTTCATGTTTTCATTAGTTTTATTCATAAGATTCTATTAGAGTCAATTGTTAAATTGCTGGAAAAGTCCCCAACAAAGGACAAAAAGGTTCTTCTATAAAACAAGAACAGCCCATCCCCTGCCCAGACTTGAAGGACCATAAATTAGTGTAATAAATTGCAGAATATAAGCAAGTAACTTTTCTTCCTACTCTCCTAGGGACCTGGGGTTTGTGAGTCCATGTCTGAAACTAGGTCAGTAACATATTAAAAAAAAAATCCTACTAAATACAAGTTGGAGTTCACTGCTTTGAAAAATTATAGTCCCATCTAGTTAAATCTCAGTCCAATTTATTCATTTTAATGGATTCAAGTTATCATGCATAACCTGGGATAATTGAAATAATTGTTAATATCTCATTTGAGATATTTCTCTTTTATAAAACTTCTCCTTCCACTTCTGGAGTTTATGGTAGGAAGAACATTCTTCAGTTTTTCCTGGAGATTTCATTTGACACAATTCCACTGCAGAATCACATTTCCCTGGTGCTTTCAAGATCCTAGAATCCCTTCCTAATTTGAATTAAAAAAAAAATTGACTATAAATCTATTTCGACTCATTACACAAAGTGGATTAGCCAAAAAGGTACAAAATCTCAGAGTTTACCCAGTCATGTAATTTCTAGCCAAGAACATGAAAGAAAATACACCACTTAATATTTATGAAGAATTAAGTACTCAGAGGAGGTTAGTTACTAACAAAGAGAGAGGTCCATTGCAATTCTATGTCAAATGAGAAATTTGGCCATATTCACTGGAGGGAGCCCCCATGTTTTATGAATTGTACAATTTTAAATAAGGCAACACGGAGTAAATGACAATGGAGTAAAGAAAAATGCAATTTTTTGGAATTATAATGTATTGAAAACACATGCCAAATACTTCCCTCAATACTAACAAATGGGACTAAACCATATTCTATCTGAGCTTCACATTGTTTTTTAATCCTGCATCCTAACAAAGTCTGAAAACAACAAGGTTAGGAGTTAGGGATGGAAATATTGCAAAAATATTTGTTTTACAGCACAATGGATGTTTATCTTATTTTAAATTAAATGTTCCTTAACAGACAGCTGCTTAATGGCTCTCATCCATTCCCTCTCCTCCTCCTCTTCCGTAATTTTTGCCCAGAGCCATTCCCCTAAAACTGCTAGAGTGGCTTTTGCTGTTCTTTGAATTCTTTAAAACAAATGGCAAACCATCTCTAACACACTGGAAGAGTGTTCCCAGAACAGTTATAAACCCCTCTATTACACAATAATGCCCTGTTCGTTCCATAAATGTCAAGACAATTTCCCAACTACTTATTTGCTTTTAGCACTTTTCCCTGCAAACTCAGAGACCAGCTGCCATTCCCTCTGTACCCTTAAAATTAGGTTGGAGTGTGTAAAACAATGAATGATATAAGGAAAGGACTTCTTCCCCATCCCACCCTCCACCATTAGAACTGTGAACAAACTGTTTTAGAAACTGTGGGACACTTCAGGGGACATTGTCGCCCCAGATAATGGCACCTGCAGGGTTCCATCTTGCTGTGGACAAGAACACCCCTGCCAGGCTATGTCAGACCTCATTTTTTGCATTTAAAAACAAGACAGAAGGATGAGACTTAGAACCAAAAGTCACTCTCTGACATTGCCTTTGTGAATTACACAGTTTTAAATAAAGCAACGTGGGTACGTTACAATAGGGTAAAGAAAAGGGGCAATTTTGGGGCATTATAATGTATTGAAAACTTATGCCAAATACTTCCCTCAATGTTCGGGATCAAACCTCTTTGCTTCTGCTTCTGGGCCCTTGGCTGGACTGTGTTTTTCTTCTTGGACCCCCATCTGACACATGAACTCCATGTCTACTGTTGCCTCCTTGCTCAGTCGGGACCCTCAGTAGCTAGTTTGTGCAGAGGCCACACTGTGTCATTTCTTCTAGGTCAATCAGAGGCCTCCTGTTTCTTCTGTTGGCTAATATCTCACTCTCCCTCCTCCTTTGTGTGGCCTCTTTCACGGTCTACTCACCCGTGCCATCCTGGATGGCACTGACCTGGGACATCCTTGGTCCTGGTCCTCTCTACTCTTACGCCCACTTCCTGTGATCTTGTACTAATGCCTGTCCAATACCCAAATTCATGAATTAAGGAATCCAAAGGTAGATTAAAATGCCAGACCTGACTGACAAAGAACAATGTAAATGTGTGAAAAATGTGTGAAGTACTTAGGTAATCGATATCCTTGAAACTTACCGTTTACTCAGAGAAATTAATAGTTCATGCTGATGGATATTTCTTAGTATTGTATTCTGGAGAGGAAGTGTTCAGATCCTCAATCTGAGGGGAGAAATCAGAAATAAGATGGCAAATGCCAGAAAAATGCTTAAAAGGGCTGGAAAATGGGACCAATAAGAAGGATGAGAGAGTATGAGATATTTATTTGTGAGAAGAAATTAATTTACAACTTCATAACTCCTTTTAAGAATGTGACATTACTACATGAGCATTGGGTTGGATTGTCCTCTCATTTCTTCTGTTCAATAAATATTATTGAAGGGACCAAAACAAAAATGTGAAGCGAGCATATTTATTCTAGTACATACTGAAGGTGGAAGAGGCGATCACTTAAAAGGTTTATCGTGGAGATAAGGAAGAGTTTCTTGAGAGTTGCCAGACCAGTATTTCCGAACACCCTTATTTAGTTTTCCTCTGGTGTTGTCAGCATGGCCCAGCTTGTGTGAGGAATAAGTCATGAAACTCTTCCAACTCCAAGACCCAGTAATTCCACTTTGATGAACATACTCCAAGGACAAAGGAAAAAAGTAACTTCCACAAACATGTTTATAGAAACATTATTCAGAATGTAGTGACATCTTTTAGGGGTCAGCCCAGTCCATGGTCCATCCTCTCTTCTTTAGAACTCCTTCCACACTCCATCAACAGGGTGAGTTCCTGGCAGCCATGTTTGTATTGGATAATCCCACTTCCTGGTCTACAGATCAACCAGAAGTGGATCTGCAACTCACCAGAAGTGGGTGCAGTGCAAGCTGGTATGTGAAACTAGGACAAAGAATTACAGGTCAGTCTCTGCTTGTGGTCAAGGTGGTAAAATAATCTCAGGCAAGGGAGTAACCCTATTCCCCTACAAGGAGAGCCAATCGGGGTAAAGGAAAGAAGAATAAAGCAGATTCACCAAGAGAAAGAGATAAGAAATGAAGAAAGGGGTGACAACCTCTGGCTCCTTCCAGACACCCAACTGCTTTTCTACTCTTTGACTCCATGATATAACCCTCTATCTTTATAATAAATCACCCTTTTTAACTTAAAGTAACTTGAATCACCTTTTTGTTGCTTATAATTAAGTCTTAACTAAACCACAATGATTAAAAATTGGAAGCAACTCAAATACCTCAAAACGATTAAATAAATTCTTGTATGCTGAATATGTTTATTGTATGTTGAGTACTTTCTAAGGCAATGTTTCAAATTTTCTACATGGAAAAATGCAGGCCATTAAACTGGGTGAACATATTGCTTGTAACTGTTAAATTGTAGATTTAGTCAACAAGAACTAGAAGAGTATACAAAGCAATGTAAACAGTTACTAAGTATATGGGATTTTTGGAAACATTATTTACACAATGTCTTTAAAATAAAATTAAGCCACTAGGATTTTGAAATAGGGATTTAATGCCCCACTTCAAATCTTTTCCCAGAATATTCATTATTCTGATAATGATATTCCCTATCCATCCTCCTCCCAAACTTTAAAGTTGTCCTCAAGTCCTTCTTCTCTTTTATTCCCCACATGTAACCCAATAGAAAGTTCATTTGCCATGACAATAAAATGTATTTCAAATCAGCCCACTTACTCCAATTTCTTTGTCAGTAACTCAGTCCAGATGGCCATTGTCTCTTACTGGAACTACCACACTGCTTCCTAACCAGTTTCTCCAATTCCACTCAGCTCTCTTTTATTTCATTTTCCACATAAAAGCAAGGATGATTTTAAAATAACACCCTGAATTGTGATTTCTAAATACAATTTTCTGATAAAAGAAATCAGGGATCCTTGGAGAATAAGTTGATTGCAGGTCTTGGGCAGGAAATGTAAAAGACCAGCCTGAAATATCGTATCATACCAGATAACAGTGAAGCAATCCAAGACTACTGAGATTGTGTGAAAAGGACTCAGAAGGCAACTTAAAGAGACTCACCCAAGAAAGAATAACTTAAGTATTGATTAAAAAAAATAATCATGAGAGATTGAAACAGATCAAAGTGTTTAAATCAATTAGTTAATATGGATATATTTTTTAAAAAACCTTTCAAGAATATTAAATGATTTTCTGGGTATAAAATCCCAAAAAATCATTAACAAAAACCTCATTAGTGATTGTAGCCAGGTTGGAACTTATTAGTGTTTATAGCAAGGTTACAGGATACAAGGTTAGTATACAAAGGTCAACTGCTTTCTTGTATACCAGAAATTAATTTGAAATTAAAAACACAGTGTCATTGATATTAATCCCTCCCAAAAAAGAATACTTGGGTATAGGTCTAACAAAATATGTTTAAGATCTATATGAGGAAAATTACAAAACACTAATGAAAGAAATCAAAGAAATAAATAAATGGAGAGATATTCCATGTTCATGGATAGGAAGACTAAAATTGTCAAGATGTCAATTATTCCCAACTTGATCTATAGATTCAATGCAATCCCAATAAAAATCCTACCCAGTTGTTTTCTGGATATCAATAAACTCATCATAAAGTTTATATGGAAAGGATCCTAAGGAATCCATTTGTTATTTTGAAAATTGGTAAGTAAAGGGAAAGAGTAAAGCAAAAATAAAAGTAAATTACATATATCATTTTTCAGATTAAAACTTTTCCATTATTTCAAATTGCATTTTAAATAAAAACCAACCTCCTCACCAAGACCTCTAAGGCCATGCTCAATCTGGTGTCTTCCAACCACATTCATCTTTTCTCATGCCACTTAGCCCCTTGCTTATGATGTTCCAGCTGTATAAGCCTTCAAATAAGTTGTGCTTTTTCTTGTTCCAGGATGTCCCTCCTCATGCTTCAGATCTCAATCTACCTTTTCAGAGGGACCTTCCCTGACCATTCTAGCATGAAATCCTATTTGCTTTCTTCCTAGAACTTGCCAAAATTTATATTTATTGTTTGTTCACTTGTTTTTGCTTGGTTCTTTCAGTAAACTATAAGTTCCAAGAAGGGAAGGATATATTGTTTATGGTCAGGATCTACTACACATGGGCACTCAATAACTATTTATGGAATAAGTGAATGAAATTATCCATTCAGTTGAGACTAGGTGGTTGAAAAACAGGTGAAACTCAAATAAACCAGTGAGGGTGATTTGGGGATCTCTGAAAGGGCCAAGGTCTATGTGTATGACAGGGTCAGGAGAGGACCTAGGAAGAAGAGAAATGTGATTTCTAGGAAGAATAAGGTCACTGTGGAGTTGAAGAACAAATGTGATCACTTTAGGCTTTGGAAAATTTACAGAGTATCTTAGTACATTCCTTCTGCTGTAACAAAATACCACAGACTGGGTAGTTTATAAATAATAGAAATTTATTTCTCACAGTTTGGGAGGCTGAAAAGTCCCAGATCAAGGTGCCAGCAGATTCAGTGTCTGGTAAGCACTTGCTCTCTGCTTCCAAGATGGCACCATGCTGCTGCAGCCTCGGGAGGGAATGAATGCTGTGTGCCCACGTGGCAGAAGGGCAAAAAGGAACAAGACTGCTCTCTCAATCCCTTTTGTAAAGGCAATGATTCTATCCAGAAGGGTGCAGCCCTTATGACCCAGCCATCTTTTAAAGGCCCCATTTATTAATACTGTTTAATTAGGAATTAAGTTTCAGCATGAATTTTAGAGGGACACAAACATTCAAACCATAGCATCAAGTGTTAAGCAATAAAAACCTATAAATACCACTTTAATGTTAAAAATTATAGAATGTATAGACCCTAGGCATTTTATGCTCAGTTAACTACCAGGCTGTGGATAATAAATAATGGACACTTTTCTTCATGCACTTGGCTATGGCATTGGGCTAAATAATTCTAAGAACTTTTGGTGTATCTTATCTTTGATATGTCTTGATGTGAGCTTGTGTTCACATATAGAAGCCCACCATAGTTACATTTTATGTTTTGGAAGCTTTAACAAATGATCCAGTGATAGTTTTATCTGTAATGATTAGGAACATTATAATGAGCTGTCATACTGTTCCTTTTTGGTTCCATTTTTTCTTTCTTTCTTTCTTTTCTTTTTCTTTTTTTTAACCAAGAAATTTTCTGAGGGTGGTTGTTGGCAAAACCTGTTGTCACAGTTTTTGCAAATTAAGACTAGAGTAACTGAAATTCTTTATAAAAATGCCAGAAAGCTTAGTGGGTTCTGAAGAGCATATGACTTTTTTCTATCTGTGTCTTAATTAATTAAACAGTATAAACATATTACAGAGAATTTGGAAAATCAAAAAGAGATGAAGGAAGTTCAGACACAATCAACCCCCAATCACCCCAATGTTATAAATATATGTATTTTCATTTAGTCTTTTTTCAAATGCTTATTTGTTTCCTAGTTGTATACTCAGTGTACATACAACTTTTTATCCTAAATTTTTTCCTTTATTCTAAAACAGAAGGCAGATAATAAACAAGCAAATAGGTAAGATAATTTGGGATAGACATAAATGATGTGAAGTAAATAAAGGAGAGTAGTGTAGAATGAATAGTCAGGGAAGATCTCACAGAGGGGTCATTTGAGATGAGACCTGCTGGACAAGAAAGAATCAGTCTTGTGAAGGCTTGAGCCAGAGCATTTGTCACACATGGGACAGCAAGTGCAAGGACTCAGGACAGGACTGAACTTTGTATGAGGAACAGAGAGGTGGCCAATACAGACAGAGCAAATGAACAAGAGGAGGATGGAGAAAGATGAGTTGAGGGAGGGAGGGAGGGTGTGTGTGTGTGTGTGAGAGAGAGAGGGAGAGAGAGAGGGAATCCTGTGGGACCTCATAGGACACAATAAGGAGATTATTTCTTGGTCTAGAGCAATGTGAAGCTTTATAAGATTTTTAAACAGGGCAATGCCACATCTGATCTAAATTTTTAAGAGTACTCTGGTCACCGAAAATATTGTACAGGAATTATTTCTGCATGAATGTGGACAAAAATACTAAGGACTGAATCCCCACTCAAATCTGCTTAAACATGTCAAACCATGTGTCAGGAATGCTCATGTAAGCAGGAAGTATAGGGGCTTTTGGTAGGGCTACATCCAGAGGTCCAGAGGATGTCATCAGATCTTTCTTTTTTCTCATTAATTCTGTTTCTCTTTCTATGTTGCCTCCATCCTCCCCTTCAACACTTCTGAACCCAGCCAGCAATGGGTGCAGCTTCCAATACCCTGAGATCATCCAAAAGGAACAGAGAGCTTCTGTCTACCTTCAATTTGGAAAATCCTGGGAAAAGTCTCAAATTGGTCAGGCATGGAAAATGTATTCTTACTTTGACAAATTGCCATGTACAGGGTGATGCCACATTGTCACTAGCTCAACCTGGACCATATGCTCACCTGTTGGCAGAGATGAGGGGTGGGCTCACATGACCTACATCCCCACAGGAGATGGCTCAAAGGAATTGTCTGGGCAGAGGTCACGAGATTGTCTTCACTGGACTGGGGATCAATCAGGACCATCAACTATAGTTAAACAGCAATAGCCCCAAGCTGAAAACTCCTTTACAAAGCTCTGTATTTCTGCTTATGGATAGGACAATGGTACTTTAAGACAGAGTCTGCCATTCTCCTCATTTGCTGGCAAATTAATAAACTTGTCTTTCTTTCTCCTCAAACCACTCATCCTCGTTCTTCATTTGGCTGTGGTGGCAAGTACCGAATTTTCAGTAACATATGCTTTACTCAACCAATTCCCAATTGTCACAAAATTTGTTTCCTTCTAATTTTTTGTAATCATAAATAATATTCAATAACTGTCCTAGTGCATATGCCTTTTTATTATATATACCATTTATTTTCTTTATCTCCAGAAAAGGGACCTCTAGATAAAGAGTATGAAATCTCTTTTTCCTTCTTGACATACTTTGTCAATTTATTGCTTTCTAAAGGGTTGTTTACATATGAAATGCCACTAGAAAGACATAGTGTATCCACTTCTCTGTACCCTCTACATTACTGAGTATCACCACTTTTTACTTCTGCCAATTTAATAGGTGAAAGTGATGCATCTTTGTTTTATTTCTTGCTTTTTTAAAATCACAACAGCAGGGGAAAATTTTTTCTTTAAAACTAGGGCACATGCCCTTCATTCATTTATCTAGTAGAGTCTCAGTAACTTTTAATCTATTCATCTGACCCCTTTAGAGTTATTAGTCCCTTCCCATAAGTGACTATGCTTTCTGATTTACTTTTTGCCTTTTTATTTTAACTTTCAAAATTATTTTGTTCTTGTGTTGTGAAATTTTTATATCTTCTATTGTTTCTAAGCTTAGAAATCCATACTTTTCCAGAGGCTTGAAAAAGATTTAACTTAATTATCTTTAAGTTGATCTAGAGCTTGATTTTTTCTTTTTCATCTCTTTACATATTCTGAAATTTATTTTTTATTTATGCTGTGAAGTGAAGATGTGAGTTGGTTTTTCTCCCAATTGCTGGCTATTCAGTCTATTACAATGGACTGAAGGAATGATCTTTCCTTCCCAATTGATTTGTGATACAACTTTTAACATGTATTTTATACATACCAGAATCAATTTACAGACTATTATGTTCCATTAAGAGCTTTGTTAACTCAATTCTCATACCAGCACCACAAAGTTTTAATTCCTATTGCTTTAAAATATGTTTTAGTATCTGGTAGAGCTAGCTCCCTACCTTGTTTCTCTTTAGCACATCTACGTCATTTTCATTAGCTCATACTTCGAGATAAAGATTGGGATAATTTCCAAGTTAAAAAAAAGTCCTTTGAAGTGTTGATTGGAACCACATGCACTTCAGGAGAGAAAACTTGTGGAAAATATCCAAATGCTACGATCAGAGTTCCCTCCATCAAATAGATCAACCTCTGGCGTCATATTCTCCTCTTTCCAGTTCACTCTCTCTCTTTTGGAGAGTGAAATTTGTTTGCATGAGGAAAAAACTTCCTGTTCTCTTAGAGATATTTTGGTTGTGGCTGATCTCAGAATTAAAGGTATGACTTAAATTAATACATATTTTTAGCACTTTCTTTGTAGTAAAATATAATTGTGCACATTTCAAAATATGTAGGATTCTTTAAGCTAAAATTTTTAGATTTTTTGTTGTCTTTTTTTAGTTTTAGTATCACAAATATCTTTTATCACTTTGAACAAAGGCTTAGTTAAATCTTCAGGACGGGAATCCTTTTTGTTTTTTATTGTACTTCTCGAATTTCTTTGAAAATATGAGGGCCATGTTCCACTTGTTTGGATAGCTAGCTATCTGATTCATTCATTTAACCATTTAAGAGTTTATTCCAGAAAGTGGGATCCGAAATCTTTCCTTAATTTCACGTACAGGTCCCAACTTACTGCCCCTGGAGTTGTGCAATGCATAACCAGCATGTCTGTCTGCTACAGCCCCGGTGATAACAATTTGCTGAAATTGAAAGCAAATCTACACATTTCCAGTCTTCCAAGGTCACACCAAGGGTTAAATTATACCCTAAAACTATTTAGGCACTTTCCTGGGTACCTGTTGGACAACCTGTATTTTTCCAGGGAAGGAAGGAATAATGGCGATGATGATAATGAAGATACTTTACTTTTGCTTTCATTTATCTCATTTTATCTTCATTACAACTGTCTGTTGTAAAGGACAAGTGTTATTACAACCCTTATATTTGAGTTGTGGAAAACCAGGTTTGGACAGTCTGTGTGACTTTCCTGGTTGGTAAGTAGTAGAACCGAGCCTTCAATTATAAAGTATTATCTCCACATTACTTCCTTTTTAGGGATATTTGAAAAATGTCCCCAATCTGTTGTAATACAACTCTTTAAGAAGCTTTGCACAATTCTTGGATTCTTGGGGATTGTATGTGGGTTGTTGTTGGTTTTTAAAAAATCTGTCTTGAATAGGTTATAGCTCCCAAACCCTAAATTCAGGTTTAGCCTCTCCTTCTTTGGGGTAGGATTTAGGGAAAATTATATTGCTTTTGGTTTGTCACCTTTCTTTACCACTTGATGCATTGTAATTGGTGTACAGATAAAAGCAGCTTAAAATATACACCCACGCTAGATTTGAAGACTAAAGGAAGTCACAAAAGGTCAGCCAGAGGAGTGGGTGTGGAAGCAGGAAGGGGCAGAACTACCTCTCTGCCTTTTTGGTGATGAGAAAGATGTCCTAATTGTATACGCCTGTGTTTTGCTTTGTTTCATTTTAAGCACCAGATGAGACACCTCCTTTTCCCCTACCAGTTTCCTCCCAACGTTGTGTTCAACTGCCTATAATTTGGAGATCCTTAGAAAGAATACAGTGCATGTGTGTGTGTGTGTGTGTGTGTGTGTGTGTGTGTGTGTGTATGCGTGTGTGTGTGCTGGCGGGGGCCCAGGGACAGCAGGCAAAGGCGCTGATTGATTTTGTTCTATCCTTTGCACGATTCCAGGTGATTATAGTGTGTCTCAGATGACTTCAAAATCATCTATACACAAGCTTTCTTACTGCTTCAAGAGATTGTAACTCATATTCCTTTATATGCAGCATAGACTGTTTTACCTTCACTTTTATTGAGATGCTTTCCCTTATCTTCATACATTTAGCTAGTTGTGAACCTTTGTTTTTGTCCCAATTTTATTTAAATTCCTGCTTAGTTGTCACATTCCCTAAAGTGTTTCTTTCTTCTTCTTTGGCAGGTAAACATTTTCTTTCCTGAAGAATCCTGTGGTCAAGAGAATAAAACAGCTCTTGTTTGACGTTCCCAGAATACGGAGCAGTTTCTTTTCTTTCTATACCATACATTGCCTAGCAGCCTTTAGTTGGCACTCAGTAGATATTTATTTATTCAAAAGAAAACAGATTGTAACGAATATTACCTTGGATATCACATTCATTTATTTATCCAGTTTTTGATAGCTCCTTTTATATTATCCTGGAATGAAAGTCAGAGACACAATAAAGCTTCATAGACCTTTTCTTAAAAAATAATTAATAGACTTTACTTTTTAGAGCAGTTTTTGGTTTACAGAAGAACGGGCAGAAAACACAGAGTTCCCATATACCCTTTTCCCCCCACCCCAGTTTCCCTAATTAGTAACATCTTGCACTAGTGCAGTACATATGTTATATAACGACCCAATATATTGATGAGTCAATAGATACATTATTCTTAACTAAACCCCATAGTTGACATTAGGGTTCAATGTTGGTGTTGTACATTCCATGGGTTTTGACAAATATATAATGACATATATGTGCTAGATTTCATCCGATTAACAAACCAAAGAATCTAGTCCCAGCCTCTAATCAGTTTTATTTAATTTAAAAACATTTCATGTTTTACGGTTTTTTTTTCCTTGTTCATTATTGTTCACTCCTAAGATGGAACTAAAGAGATAGACTCCATTATAGTTAATGGCGGTTTTAAATTTTCAGTGAATATGGTGCATAATTTACCCCAATTTAAGGAGCAAGAATTTATCCTTTTACACAGGGAGTACTCTGTGTAAAACTCGGCTTGTATTTATCTTTTTTTTTTTTTTGAGACAGAGTCTCACTCTGTTGCCTGGGTTAGAGTGCCATGGCATCATCACAGCTCACTGCAAACTCAAACTCCTGGGCTCAAATGATCCTCCTGCCCCAGCCTCCCAAGTAGCTGGGATTACAGGTGTGTGCCATTACACCTGGCTAATTTTTCTATTTTTTTATAGAGATGGGGTCTCACTCTTGCTCAGACTGGCCTTGAACTCCTTGTCTCAAGGAGTCCTCTCGCCTCAGCCTCCCAAAGTGCTAGGATTACAGGAATGAGCCACCATGCCCAGTATGTATTTATCTTCTGATAAGACTAGATAATGTTAAAAATAGAATATATTACCAAATAAATTGTACGTATACAATTAGAAACAATACTTCTAAGAACATGGAAATGTACAGCAGATCAGTAAGTTATTTTAGGTTTTTTTTCCCCCTTTAAACATTGAGGTTTTCTGTACCACCCGTGTATTACAGAATCATGAGAACCAAACCAGTTTTAGCCAGATTAGGAAATTGACTACATATGATGATATAATATCATGATGCCCAAAGAAATGAATTAAATAATTACATCTCTGATTAATACATGAACACAATGATAATACTGAGATACCCTACTTGTCACTGAATCCTTTCCTAGATTTTATTTTAAAGTCTTAGGTCTACAAGAGGACTGTCAAAATGGTTATTAAATCACAAAGAATGTGAACGCCCACAAACAGACAATTCTTTTCATCCCTGCTGCAAGAAAGAAATCTATAACTGAAAGACAAGAAAATCTGGAAAGGGGCTATATATAATATATTAAATTTTATATCAAGAATGTGCATTTGTTTATGACAAAAAATTTCTACACTGAGGATAAGAAGGGGGTATATTTCATAATTTAATTATGAATAATATTTTGGTTATTCAGGACAACTATTATTGGTATAAAAAAGAACATTTTAAAATGAGAAATATTTTTTTTTTTTTGAGACAGAGTCTTACTCTGTTGCCCGGGCTGGAGTGCCATGGCTTCAGCCTACCTCACAGCAACCTCAAATTCCTGGGCTCAAGCGATCCTACTGCCTCAGCCTCCCCAGTAGCTGGGACTACAGGCATGCGCCATCATGCCTGGCTAATTTTTTCTATATATATTTTTTTAATTGTCCAGATAATTGCTTTCTATTTTTAGTAGAGACGGGGGTCTCCCTCTTGCTCAGGCTGGTCTCGAACTCCTGACCTTGAGCGATCCGCCCGCCTCGGCCTCCCAGAATGCTAGGATTACAGGCGTGAGCCACCGTGCCTGGCCAAAAATGAGAAATATTTAAGACAGTAGCTTTTTCTTCCCTTGTGGTCTATCTTCACATATAGGATGCAGCTGAAATTCATTGTCTTGGAGACAATCCTTATTCTTTTTGTACACAAGCCTGCTATGTACTTTTTTCTTTCATTAGCCTTCCATCCTTAGACATCTTAATCACTGTTGCTGTTTTCTTTGCTTCTCTTAATGAGGGAAGCAATACAAGGAAGGAGCAGAAAATTGTTGTCAGATGAATGGGTGACCATGACTTGCCAGGCCCCAGGACAGGTGTGGCAGGACACGCAGGATGAGGAAGTCCTTGCATCCAGCCAGTTTGTAAAAGAGCCAGTGGAGCCTGGAGCCAAATCGGAGCCCAAGGCTCAGGAAAAATCAGTAAGACTCATCCTGTCTTTATTTAAAATTTTGGTATTTTGCTCATCAATTTTTTGCATTATTTTGATTTTTAAAAATTTTTATTTTAAATACTATATGATATAAAATTAGAAAATGGAGTATTCAATAGGTACATTTTATAAAGGTGGGGGGAAGTTCTAGATGAAAAGATTCTAAAGCAACATAACCAAATGCAATGAGTGAAACTTGATTGGATACCGATTTGAAAATGCTTGATTACTGAGTTCTTTGGTGCCCCCTTAAAATTTGCATTTCAGGTGAGTGCCTCACTTGCCACCCCCTGGTCCAGCTCTGGAAAGAACACCAGGGGCAGTATAAACCATGGGCTAGGGGGCCTGTGAGGAGGAACACACATCTGGTTAGGGCAAGAGTAATCAGCAAAGCTTCCAGAAAGAAGCCTTACAGGATGTGTAGGATCTCTCTCTGTCAGAGATAGTTGAAGCGAGAAGGTGGCCCATGTGAAAAGAAGTATCTCAAGCAGAAAGAACAACATGGACAAGGACATCAGCAGTGCAGGCTTGAGGTCTGCAAATAGTGGGCAGGCCAATGAATTTGGGACTGGGATATGCATAAGGTAGCAATGGGAGAAAAGGCTGAAAAAAGAGATTTAGACCCTTTCGTGAACCACCTCTATGTTTAATTCACAAAGCAATGGGGAGCCACTGAAAATCTTTTTTTTTCTCTTGGGTTTTAAGTTAAAATGCATTTTTAAATGTTTTCTTAAATTCTTTTCAAGTACTTTCATAATAATTAGTTTAAAACTTAAAATGTATTGTTGCTATGAAATCTGGTGTAAAGTGTGAGTGAAAATAGGATATCAGAAATTTAGAAGGAAGTAGGAAAAAGACTTGACAATTGATAATAAGCAACATTTCTCTGCAGCCTGGATTTTCCAGGGCAATCTCAATTAAAGATTATCTGTACTATTATTTTTGTTAATACATTCTGACCCCTCCAACTTTTTATAGTTTTACTGAGTTGTAATTGATGTACAATAAATCACACATACTAAAAATGTACAATTTATCAGTTTTGATGTATGTATACAACTATGAAACCATCACTATAATCAAATAACGCACATATCATCACCCCAAAAAGTTTCCTCAGAGCCTTTTGCAATTCATCCCTCTTTCCTCTCACTGCTGCACCCCCTTCCCAGGTAACCATTATCTGCTTTGGTCACTATAAATTAACTTGCATTTTCCAAAATTTTATGTAAATGGAATTATACAATATGTACTGAATATGGTACATTCTACGAGACACATTTTTTTAAAGGTGGAGGAATGTTCTAGATTAAAAGACTAAGGAGACAAAAAATGCAATGGGTAAAACTTGATTGAATGCTGGTTTGAAAACACCAGGGAAAATTTAAATAGAACTGAGTATTAAATGAGAATAGGGAATAATTGTTAATTTTCTTGGGTGTGAAAATGGTATTATTTTTATGTCAGAGAATATCCTAACACTGTATTTTGAAGCATTTAAGGGTAAAGTGTCATGGTTTTTGTGATTTATATTCAAATGGTTCAAAAAATAATTAAAGCAATATGGAAACACTTTAATGACTGTTGAATATACATGGTAAGAATATGGGTGTTTGTAAGTTATTTTTAACTTCTTAGTGTGTTTGAAACTTTTAATAAAAGTTAGGAGGAAAAGAGGGCCAAAAATTAAAACTTGGGACTGTCCTGGAAAATCTAGGCTGCAATCCATCAGCAAGTCATTTTCCTACTTGCTTCCAACTTCTCACCACTTCACACCTGATTTAGAATAAGCATACATCTGGCCGGGCGCGGTGGCTCACGCCTGTAATCCTAGCTCTCTGGGAGGCCGAGGCGGGCGGATTGCTTGAGTTCAGGAGTTTGAAACCAGCCTGAGCAAGAGCGAGACCCCGTCGCTACTAAAATTAGGAAAGAAATTAATCGGACAACTAAAAATATATAGAAAAAATTAGCCGGGCATGGTGGCGCATGCCTGTAGTCCCAGCTACTCGGGAGGCTGAGGCAGGAGGATGGCTTGAGCCCAGGAGTTTGAGGTTGCTGTGAGCTAGGATGACGCCATGACACTCTAGCCCGGGCAACAGAGTGAGACTCTGTCTCAAAAAAAAAAAAAAAGAATAAGCATACATCTGAGACAAGAATAACAATAAATCTTGACCTTCCTATAAAAAAATTAACTTAAATTTGATCATAGGCCTAAATGTAAGAGCTAAAAGTATAATATTTCTAAAGGAAAACAGAGAAGAAAATCTTAGTGACCCTGGGTTTGGCAAAGATTTCTTAAATATAACACAAAAAGTAGGAACTATAAAAGAAATACTATCAATAAATTGGACTTCATAAAAATTAAAATACAAATTAAAACTGCAATGAGATAATACTGCACACCTCATAGAATGGGTAAGATTAAAAAGACTGACCATATTAAGCATTGATGAGAATATGGAGCAACTGGAATTCTCATGTACTGCTAGTGGGCATGTAAAATGACACTTTCAAAACAGTTTACCCATTTCTTAAAAAGTTAAATATATATCTACCAGATGTATATGTATATGAATACCTACTTGGCCATTCAACTCTTAGGTATTTATCTGAGAGACATGCAAGCAAAAGTCCCAACAAAAACTTGTTCACAAATGTTCCCAGTAGCTTTATTTATAATAGCCCCAAACCAGTAACAACTCAAATATCCATCGACAGGTGAATGGATAAACAAATTGTGGGATACCTACACAGTGGAACTCAGCAATGAAAAAAAAAATTGTTGATACAAGAGGGAAAAAAACCAACTCAAAATAAATACTGAAAAGTAATAAGTGAAAGAAGCCAGATAAAAAAGATTTGCCTAATTATTTCCTTGTGATGATGTTTAGCTTATACCTCTATGCTTTGGAAGTTAGGTCTAAAGGCTTGATTTGTTTTTGGCAAGAATATGGTACTTCCTAGGTCATGCTGTCTACTTCATATTGCACCAATTGAGGAGGTGAAGAAACTGTTCCACTGGGTGATTCTAAATTTGATCATTTGGATAAAGTAGTGATTGCTAGATTTCTCCTCTACGAAAGTATATATTTCCTTTGCAATTAGCAAGTAATCTGCATGCTATACATCAGCCACAAGTGAATATCTTGTTTGCTGTTAACGTTCTCTTAACAGTTTAAGTGTCCATTAATAATCCTTGCCTAAATCAATTATTTCATAAGTTTTTTTTTAAAGCATTGATTTTTCTTTTTTATTTCAGCATATTATGGGGGTACAGATGTTTAGGTTACGTATGTTGCCCTTGCCCCCCCCCAAGTCCGAGTTTCAAATATGTCCATCCTTCGAGCATTGATTTTTTTGATTCTATTATTTCTTCTCAGTGAATTAGTCAACCAGGACTGAAAAATTTTTGAATGGAATAACTTTTTCATATTTGATTCCCTTGACAAATTCACATCCATGTTTGTTGATCTGCTCAATGAACTCTCTTCTCAAACCCTAACTTCTTTCTCCTTCCTAACTTCCTAACCACAAAGGCTGTTTTTAAACCATATTGCAAATAACACTTTTTTATCATTCACTCATTTCATTCAAAAATATTTATTGTGTCTACACCATGTTTTAGGCTCTGTTCTAGGTATGGGAATACAGCGGCAAATAAATCAGATGAAGTCTCTGGCCTACATTCTAGTGGGGGTGTGCAGACAGACTATAAGTAAATAAATATAAATATAATAGAATGTCAGGTAGAAATACCAATGTGAAGTAAAAGAAAGCAGCTGAAGAGAAAAGGGTGATGATGGGGTGTGTGCTATTTTAGATAGAAAGTCTTGGGACTTGTATAGCTGACAGCCATCAGCACCTGACCCACACCCCCCAGGCACTCTGGCATGGTCCAGCACAAGCCAGCCTTACTGGAAGCACCTGGGACTTTTTGCCTGTGGCCTGAGGGCTTCTCTATCTGTTTGTGGGGCAGGACCATACTGGAGGAACAGCCTTTAGCCAAGGACAAATGGGAATTGAAGGACAAACAGCCTAGCTTCCCTACCCCCTTGAGTGGGAAATGTTGATGTGTATTACACGTCTCCCAGAGGTTCCCTGTGGGATTGAACCCCAGTTGTTCTCGATGGTAACCCACTTACTAGAGTACTCTGTATTCTCTCCCTTTGCTGTCTCACTTCTCCACTCCTCTACCAGTTCTTCTTGGTATCACATTTTACATTGCAAACATAACCACTTGCACTCAAATCCTTAGTTTTGGAGTAACCCAGACTAAGTCAGTAGGTCCTAGAAGTAGTCCAAGGAAGTGCACCCTCAGAATGAGATTCTAGAATTGGATCACTTTCTGGTCAACAAAAACCAGGTCAACAAAGACCGGATAACAACAGACCCCCTTACTGTGGGTAAGCGGGGCAGTGATCATCTCTCGTGTGCTGTAGCATCACTATTACTAAGAGTCTTACTTGTGATGAATTGGGATAGAGTGTGGGTAGGAGAAAATGCACTGGCCGATAGAATAGCTCTTGAGCTGAAAGATAAGGGGGGGCAATGGTAATTATGAGAATTATGGAGCTGACTGGTTGTTGTTAACTGCTAGAGAAGCCATGAAGGAAGGACATCACAGGCTCAGGGCAGGTAACATTAACTTAGAGCATGGGTTGAAAGCCAGGAATATTCCATGGCATCATTTAAAGGTGTCTCATCTCCTGTAGGCCAAGGGAAGAGTGAGCTGAAGAGTAAGACCCCAAATTTGATCATAAGTATAGAGCTAAAGAGGAGGTTGAATTCACAGCCGACAGGTTTCTTATGCTAACGTCAGGGACCTGAAAAGGAAGGAGAGGCCCCTGAGGTCTCTGATGTGGATATTTGGGAGGATGGGCTTGAGGACCTTAAACCTCCTGATTCCTCTTAATGCTTTAAGCCAGAATATTTACGAGCCTTTCCCCTTGCTATGAGAAACCACACTCCTATTGCCTGGAGACTGTGCAAAGGCCTCGCCTTTCAAGGGCAGATGCCTTACAAGATTATGCTTGTCTGTAAGATCTTTCCCTGACTTTCTGCATTGCTTCTAGACCAATTAGAAGTCTTATTATGAGTCAACCAAGGAAATACTATTATATGAAGAAAGCACTGCAGAACCTGGCCAATATGTAGCAGCAGGAACTGGGAGAACTTGCCTGGAAATGGATCTTAAAGGTGCTGGATCAGGGAGGGCAGAACATAAGGCTGAATGAGGAAGAATTTATTAACACAAGTGTGTCATTCAGTGACTTGGGACTTAATATCCCGGTAGAATGCCTAGAACTACATGTAATACATTGCAAGAACGGCTCCTTGAAACTTAAAAATAACAATGAGATGGAGATGCTGGAACTTCTTGGAAGAGAGATGAAGAAGCGGTCAAAAAGTTCAAGAGGTTAGAAGTAAGAATGAACTTATTACATAATACCAGAGGACCCAACAGCCAACAGTGTTCCCTGGGAGGGCCCAGAGAACACTTCCTTTACTAAAGTGATAAGGAATGTACTAGTATGTTCTCAAAAGCTCAGAATTACTTGTCCTATAGATCAAGACTGATGGTAAGAGATGCCCCAGAGTCAATGGGAATAACAGGATTCTAGAGGCCAAGTGGCACTAGACCATCAGAAGCAAGGTGGAGGCAATTGTGGTTACATCTATCCACCTGGGTAAATCTTAGAAATCTAATGTTGAGGGGGGAAAAGCGAGTTCCAGAAAAATACATAAATCATTTAGATTTTAAAAACATGCAAAATGAAAATGTATGCGTGGGGTGTGTGTGTCTGTGTGTGTGTGTGTGTGTGTGTGTGTGACAGGTGGATAAGCATAAAATTACAACAGTGGTTACCTCTGGGAAGAAGGAAGAGAATGAGGACAGAGAGAGATGTAGGAAGGGACTTCTAAGGTATTGGCAATATTCTCTTTCTCAAGCCAGGTGGTGAGTACACAGGTGTACATTTTATTGTTATTCTCTATACACACGAATTATAGTTTTTTGAATGCACTTAATATATAACAAAAATAATTTAAAGAAATAGAGCCTAACTGTAATTCCTCACTGATTGGTACTGACAGTAGAGATCAGTGAAAGGAACATGAGTTCCTTTGGCATCAGGTAAATTCAAATTCAAGTCACTTAATGGCTGTACAATCTTAGGGATGTTACTGAGTCTCTGTATGGGTTTCTCACCAGTAAAATGGTTTTACCTATCCAGCAGGGTAGTAGCAAGGATTAAGTGAGATAATTTGTATAAATCTTATAGTCAGTGCCTGGCACATATCAGGTGCTTAAGAAATAATAGTTGCTATTCTGTAACGTTGTCCATGCTTCCCATTTTTTCCCTTTTAGTTGTTTTTCATCTTTCTTATTTGACTTCACTCAATTTAATTATTTCCCAAAAGCAAAGCATTAAGTGGGTGAGCTATACCTTAATTTTGTTTATATTTTAAGTTGTTTTTCAAAATGCCATTATCTCATCTGATTCTCAATTTCAATCCTCAGTGCCTAGCACAGGTTGGAACATGGAAGAAGACCAATAAACCTAAGCAAATAAATGAATGTAAAAGATAGGTGTTATGGGCTAAATTGTGTTCCCCCAAAATTCACATGTTGAAGTCCTAACCTCTAGTAGCTTAATATGTAACTATATTTGGTGATAAGGTCTTTAAGGAGGTGATTAAGCTGAGGCCATTAGGGTGGGGCCCTAATCCAATAGGACCGATGCCTTTATAAGAAGAAGAAGAGACACCAGAGATGTGCACAAAGATAGGGCCATATGAAGGCACAGGGAGAAGACGGCAGTTTGCAAGCCAAAGAGAGAGACCTCAGGTGAATCCAAACCTGCCAATATCTTGATCTTGGACTTCCAGCCTCCAGAACTGAGAAAAAATAAATTTCTGTTGTTTAAGCAATCTAGTCTGTGGTATTTTGTTATGGTAGCCTTAGTAAGCTAACACTGTAGGGCAAGTTTAATTATCCCCAAATCATAAATGTGTAAACTGAGTCTCAAGGATTAAGACTCATATAGAGTGCATAAGCAATAAAAGGGCAGAATTGGTACTTGAATCTAGATGCCAAATTCTGGTTCTTTCTACCACATTCTGCTTCTTTTCAAATTGTGCTATATTAAGATGTATTAATCTGTACATACCTAAGTTTTAAATCAAAAAATTATTATTTTTATCAAAGTAATACAGGGGCTTATAAAGGAAAACAAGAAACACCTGTCTTTCCCCTCATCTGACATGACTTCCTTAGAGGCAACCACATTCAGTTCTTTTAGGTGTTTTTCCCCCTTAGTATTTGCATCTAAATAACATGCTTATAGATGGCATCATTTTTCAAATCAAGATATTTATTAATTTCCTACTGTTAAGGATGAGTCTTTGATGTTCTTAAAACATAGATCTACCCCCCACTACCCTACTCCCTTTATTCAGATATATTTTCATCACAATATTTGATACTTTTCTTCTTCCATATTCTCTTAGCTTTCTCCAGGTTGATTTTCTTTTTTAAGTTTCACATTAGACTTTTCTCAAATATATGGTGATCCTTAGTTATCCATTCATATATATTTTTTTCTAATAGAAGACTCCCTATATGTCCATTCATATTTAAAAGAAAGCCTTCTGCTTTACCCTGCACTTTCAGAGGCAATTAGTGACTTCAATTTCTGACATTTTCTGGGGTTCTACATCAGGGATTGGCTTGTTAATTCGTGTTAACACTCTGCTGCAGGAACTTGGATTTTAGCTTATTTTTCTCTAAGTCAGTTATATCTAGAATTTCCTAACATCTCTTTTCTGCTGCCACTGCCTCTCCTGTTCTCTTTGTACTTTTTGTGCCTTTTTATTAATAATTCCTTTGCTGTTATCTTAGGGGGTTTTAGGAGGAAGTAGAGACAAACACAGATTTTTAACCAGGAGTCCACATTTCCAATTTTGACTTCTCTTGAATTTTTATTATTAGTCAATAAATAATGGTTATTATCAGCTCAATGCAAATGAATAGAAGTATCCCTGGGTAACTCTTTCTCCAGTTGCCTCTGTCAAAGCCTCTTTTACCCTGAAAACTTCAGCTTATATTATTAGTAATAAGAGTAATATAATTGTGAATACTTAAGTATCACTTATATAAGACATTTGTGCTTAGTGCAAGGTGAGGAGGGTGTACACGGTCTCACTTTGGTGATGGTAACCACGAACACACTGAAATCGAGGGATGTCCCACCAGGGAAGGATCTAGGTGGTGTCAGATACTGAGCAGGATGAGGAGGGTTTCTGTGCACAGGACAGCCTAGTGGTGGAGGAGCCTGAGCAGGGAGAGGAGAGGATCCATGTAGAGAGGTGGCCTGACCTGGGATGCCAGATCCCAAGCAAGGTGAAGAGGGAGGGCATCCACACTGTGGGGTGGCTGGGTGAGCTGTCAGAGCCTAAGTTAGGTGAAGGCGTGTCTTTCTATGGGGATAACTTGGCACAGGGGTCATAACACAAGCAGGCTGAGGAGGTGGTGGCATGGGAAGGGCAGTGGCAACAATGCCAAGGGATTGACCAAATAAATATATGTATTAAGGATAATGGGAGCCAGGTCTCTCACCCTAGGAGAATGGAGTCATACAGGTGGAAAGGGAGAAAGCAAGAATAAACCTTGGGGTGCTGGATTGGAATTAGAAATTATCTGTGTGAACTCATGGATTGCAATGTATCTGTATCTGTATTGCGTCAATATCAACATTGATACATATAGATGTAAATGTGTACATGTGTATGTGTTCCCCAGTTCTGTCCACTGAGAGAGCCAGAGAGCTGTGAACCCAAACTGCAACCAGCAGACCGACTCAGATGGTGGCTTCTAAATACCATTCATCTCTTAGGAACCAGGGCTTCTTGGTAGGGTGCCAGATTTAGCAAACAAAAATATAGCAAATATTTAGCGAATAAAATATTATTGCATGGGATAAACCTATACTAAATATTTATTCATTATTTATCTGAAAGTCAAATTCAACTGATTATCTTGCATTTCATTTGGCAACTCTACTCCTTAGAGAAATGACTGATCCCAGCACTGGGGCAGGGAAAGTACAAGATGAGCCTGGAACATTTTGTTGCGCTAGCAAGAACGTAAATACTCAAAGAATGGGAGGAAACGACACAGAAGCCAATTTAAAGGGGCTCATACTAGCCAAATATGGGACAATTTAAGTATCAAAATGAAGAAATAATAATACTAATAGGTTATAAACCACTGAACACCATGAGCGCATGCTGATAAAAATAAAAGAATAAGACGAAAGTTTGATGGGGAATAGGTTATTTACCTAAATCTAAAGTATCTCCTCACAAAATACTTATTAATTACAAACAGAAAACATAGTAACTTAATTTTGGAGTTACTTCACTGTGGAGAAGCCTGGCAGATACCATTTTAATCGAGTGATTAAAGTGAATGTCATGAGCAGTAGGACGAACTGAAATGGAGCGCCACCTGATGAGATGCAGTAAGAACACAGTATCACTCTGGTGATGTTCCTACTAAAGACGAATATGCTCACACTGGAATTGAGGGATATTTTACAAAATAACTAGCTGTAATCTTCAGAAGTATCAAGGTTACAAAAGTCAAAGAAGACTGAGGAAATGTTTCAGACTAATGGACACTAAAGAGATGTGACAATTAAATGCAACACATATTCTGAAGTGGATCCTTTATTTTTGCTATAAGAGATACTACTGGGACAACTGATGAAACTTAATGGGCTCTCAGAATGAGATAGTACTAATTATCAATGTTAATTTTCCAATTTTAATGGTGGTTCACGTATGGAATGTCCTGCATATATCCCCTTAAGTATTGGGGAGTGATGACGCAGTAAGTTGGCAACTGACTCCCAAATGGTTCAAGATAAAAAACTTATTTGTATTGTACTTGAAACTTTTCTGTAAGTTTCAGATTGTTTGAAATAAGTAAAAATAATGCTTAATTTTGGTTTTCAAAGGAAATTAATAATCATTCTTATACGTAGGCCTTAAAAAAGAGCTTGAAATACCACTAATGAAACGTGTTTTGCAATGATGATGTAAAAGACTCAAAACCAATCAGCTGGAGATGACAAATTCATTTATTAAAAAATCCTCCTGAAATTGAATTGCTAGAATTTTTAAACTATAAGAAGCAAAAAATGGGATTCAACATATTACTCATATTTGTATGCAATGCATTGTGGTAAAATTTCCATTTAAAACAAAAACCAATGGTAGCTATTTCTGGGGTTTAGATAGTGGCATTTCATCCCTGGAGTAGATAGTCCTTTTGTTTAAGAAAAACATATTTATTCTGATCTTGACCATAATTGGGGGGAAGGAGAGAAAGAAAAACATATTTAAGGGTGTGTCAGACACTGGTAATTTTCTATCCCATATCTATTCTTCCTGTTCTCCTTATTAACAGAACTCAAACCTCACTTTGGGCAACAATGCGTAGCCTTCTCAGCCTTCTTTAGAGCTGGGGATGGCCTCAAGACACCACCACCTAAACTGAAGTGTGCTGGAAATATCGGGAAAAGAGTCAGTGTGGATGTGACTCCTGAGGATCAGCAGCCTATTTGATTCATTAAGCAACAGGCTTGATGATAGAAGTTAACACACGGCATGGGTAGCAATAAGGATGGCAAAGGCAGAGAAATAGCCAGGGTACCTGATGGCATTTGCTAAACTGCTGCACACCTTAGACTTCCTACTAGCTGACATTTTATTAAGAGAAATGGTGAACCCTCTACATGTTTATGTCAGTTGGGTTTTTGTTATTTGCATTTGTATACATTATTAACAAGTTTGATGGGATTTTTGGTGAAAGGTGGAGACCCGAGAGTTGAATTGCTTGCTTAATAAAGTAAAAAGAATCTTGTGTAAGAAGACAGTTCTGAAGAAATGTGAGGAGGATTTGGAGGTTAGAGCAGCAATTATAGGGTCATCAGAAGAAGACCTAACAAGAGACATAATCAGTGAGAAATTCCCTAAGGTTACAAATGGCCAACAGTTTTAGGAAAATTATATTGGACATTGATTTTGAAGTTGTTTTATAAGTTTTTATTTCTTTGTTTGTTTTTGTTTTTTTAGAGACAGGTCTTGCTCTGTTGCCTGGGCTAGATAGAGAGTGCAGTGGTATGATCATAGCTCATCACAACTTCAAACTCCTGGGCTCAAGCAATCCTACTGGCTCAGCCTCCGAGTAGTTAGGAATACAGGTGCATAACATTATACCCAGCTAGTTTTTTTATTTTTATTTTTATAGAGATGGGGTCTAGCTATGTTGCTCAGGCTGGTCATCAACTTCTGGGCTCAAACAAGCCTCCTGGCTCAGCCTCCCAAAGTGCTGGGATTATAGGCGTGAGCCACTGCACCCAGCCCATAATTTGGTCCTTATACTACAATAATCATTTGTTACCCCTAAACCTAAAAGTCTGCTACATAGAACAATGTTATGTTAATGAAAGAACAGTAGTGTCCAGCTTGGGTCAAGGCATTGAAATAATTTGAGGATGCCAGCAACAGTGTAGATGGCTGGCTCTGAACTTTTCATATGAATATCTTCATATAAAATGGTAGGTCATGACATTTTATTTGGTTATTGAAAGAAATGCCAACCCTAGAATGAAAGACTAGAGAAGCTGAGAGTACCTCCAATCCTTGAAATGAAAGCCTATTTGTTGAAAAGGACACCTTAAACAAATACCTGGAGGGGTGTTGATGTTCTCATACATGGCTTTCACAGAAGAGTCAACCTCTAAGGTTTTTGTTTTCTTTTTTCTAAAAATTCTTTGTTTGGACTGGAACTCAGAACTTGTGTTTCTATAAAAATAGTAAAACCAAAGTGTATAGCATTCTCACGTAAGGTCACAAAAGCCTACAGAACCCAACCTCACAGGAATACTAACATAATTACTTGCTATTCTTTATAATAATGTTTCTAAATGCAAACTTGGTATTAGACTCAGCAACTCAGCACGTTACAATTTTATATTTTGCTCACATCACTGTCTGATTAAAATCAGGCATACTCTTCCAAGCAGCAACTAAGGAATCTGGATTCCTTCTATCATATTATCCAATATCTTAACATCCTTTGCTTCTAGCATTGTAGACAGGGAAGAAATAACACATTATTTCATAGGAGACTTTAGGAATTAAGCCTGGAAGTGACACTTACTAGTTCTTTCTACATTTTACTGGCCAGACTAATCACATGGTCACAGCCTAACTGCAAGGGAGGATGAGAAACAGTCTTCCTATGTGGCCAGGAAGAGGAAAAAGGAATGTGGGCATCTTGTATCTACTGTGCAAGGTGTTTTGAAGATTAAGAAATAACTGCACATTCTAGATTGACAAATGTTATGTCCTCTCCTTCCTTTGGAATCAGCCAAGTACACAGGAGTGGTCGGAAGTTGTGGTGGTGGGTTCTGGTGGCAAAGGGCTCCTAGTTAAAGGACCTTGGTAAAGGAAATCGGGCACAGATCTGGGAGAGCTAAGCAGAGGTTCTGGTAGCCTGAAAGGTGGGTAAAGAATAAGAGAAAAATTGTGAAGCTGGGTGCTCTTGAAAGGATTCCTAGAAAGGTAGGGCAATTTGTAGGAGAGGGGAAAGAGGTAATAACAGTTTTGGCTAGGAGAAAGATGAGAGTCTTCCAGAAAAGGCATCGTGGGACATAGGTGGAAGGAATGTTCAGTACTTCATTGACTCTCCCAACTACTATAGCTGCATTAAGTGATATCAAAGGTGAGTAAAAAAGCTACTGAAGGTATATCATCCTTCATTAGAAATATATAATGCTCTTAGTAGACTTAAAATATAACATTTTTTAAAAGAAATGATATAATGTAAAGCAATTACTTCTAAATATTATTAGAGTCCAGTTTTTAGTTTCTCTAAAAATATTTATATTTAAATATGAATGAAGAATGCAATGTGTGAAACTTGATTGGACTCAGTTTGCAGGGGTGGGGAGCACAACCATAAAAAATATTGTTGGTGCAACTAGGGAAATTAAAATATGTACTGGATTTAGATATTATACATTTTTATTATGTTTCTTAGGTATGATTAAAGGTTAGGATTAGGTATATCCTTTTTCTTAGGAGATACCTGCTGAAATACTTGGAGTGAAGTATCCTGATGTTTGTACCTTAATTTCAAATGGCTCAGAAAAAGCACATAAAGCAAATACTGTTCAGCAAAATGTTAAGAACGACTGAATTAAGGTGGAAGGTGTATAACATACATTGCATTGTTCTTTCAACATTTCTGTATTTTTAAAAATTGCCATAATAAAAACTTGAAAAGTAACAAACAGAATTGAAGGTTTCTAGAATGCTATTTGTCTATCAAGAGAAAAAAAGCAGTCACCCATTTATTCGTAGAATAGGTCCTCAGATAATGTAGAACCAAAAGTTTTAGATGGTAGTGGCAGAGGTCATGTACTGAGCCTGGCACATACCAAGCATTAGACTGTAAGTGCCATGAAGTTAGGCACAAGGTGTTTTTTGTTTTTTTTCTTTCTCTCACCATTCTATGTCCAGCACTTAGCCAAGTGCTAGGAAATAGGTGACAGTAAAAAATTATTAACTGAATGGGAAGTAACTGTGAAAATTCTATGCTTATGATATTCTAACCCTTTTCTGTTTTCTATGTATCACTGCCTTTTGGAAGTTAAAACAAAAAATATACTAATATGTACATAACTGGTACTTTGCAACTATTATTAATTCAATAATTTAACTTTGAATTCAAGCTAGAACATTTTAAAGCCTTTGCTCTACAAAGTTAAGTTATATTTAAGTCTGCTTTAATATTTTTTATAAAGTTATTTTCTTTAGGCCTGTTTTATTCAATATTTTAATTAAAAAAGCTAGATTTTATTAGATAAAAATATTTCATGAGTATTTATGACAAAACCAAGTGGCTTGCAATAAAGGAATCCTTTGGAGTTTTAAGGTTGAATTATCAAAAGTTACAAGTGATTCAAAATTATTTTATTTTCTATTAAAACAAGTAGTGATCTATCATTCATTTTCAGAATCAATCTTTTTGCAAATCCAGATGATTAGAAAGGTAACACGGGCAATTTCATTAGTCTGTAAGTTTTGTAGGTTGATTTGTTCTTGTATTTTAAAATGTCATTAAATTTTGATATCCTCCAACATTTTTAACGGCACTAAGAAATTATTAGGGATCTGACCACCAAATCCAAGGGTCTTTCCTATAATATTTGACACTGCTAACTACTGTTTTCTTTTTTGAAACTCTTTTCCTAGGTATTAAGGAAGTGTGGTGATTCTTTGAAGCAACAGGGTCAAGTGATTGATTGACTATAACGGAAGAAGGGGAGAATGAGAAACCTTATTTTTATAAAGCAAGTTTTCTTTCATTTAATCCCCATTTTAGCACTATTTACATTAATTATATGTATATTATATATAATACATAATCTTAAAAAATTTTTATTTATTTCTATTTATATCAATATTAATCTGATCCTAAAGCAGTTAAGGTTAAAATAAACCTTATTCAATGGTAGAATACGAGGTTTGCCATGTGGAAATGAACAATATTCTATACACCTTGGGAATTAATTTACCTTATTACTCCAGAAGACTGACAGTCAGTGTGATATCATGGCAAGCACACTGTATTTGAAGACTTGGGGTGGAGTCCAGACTTCCTGTTTAATTGCTCTCTTATCTCTGGGTAAGTCCGTTTCTCTCTGGGTCTCACCTTCCTCTAGTTTTAAAATATCACTGACTCTAAACAAAGAACTGAGATATAAGAAAATAATAAAAACAATCAAATGTAATATATTTGGAAAATGTGCGAGGCAATGACATAGGTGGTATGTATTTGATGTTAATGAATGAAATAAAAAAAAAAAAACCCATATATTTTACTAGGAATTTTAGGAGGAAAGAAAAAGCCACAGTGATTTTTATAAAAATCAATAAACCTGGGAAATGAAAAAAAATCTGTACAGCGAAAACAATTTCTTACATAGTTGCCTTGACAAAAATATAAAGCAACCAAGACAACAAGAGTTTAGTTACACAAATTCAAGTGAATAAAAATTGTGTTTATATATTTGAGGGAAACTAAACTAAAATACAACAAAACCCAAAACTACTCTGAGGGATTCCAGCAATAGTTTAATAATTGAAAGATGGCATTATTTCGAAAAGAATAAGAAAAGTCCTATAGTCTTACTTTTAAAAAGTTTATAATTGAATTCATAAAAGATAATTAGATAAACTATAAATACTTTTGTTTTGGAAAGAACTTGCCCAATATAACTCATTCGGTGGCATTACTTTACCTGAAATACATTGTTCCAATGTGGACTATAAAAAGATTTCAGAAAGTTGGGCATCTCAGAGATAAGGCATTAAAAAGACAACAACACACTTCACAAAGGAGGAAATTCAAATGGCTATTGATATATGAAAAGGTCCTCAACAGCATCAGTCATCGGGGAAATGCAAGTTAAGACTACAAGAGGTACTACTACACGCCCACCAGACTGGCAAAATTGAAAAGGACTGACAATACTGACTCTTGCGAGAGTGTGGAGTAACGGAACTCATACATGGCTAGTGTGTGTAACACTTTAGAAAATAGTTTTGGTATTATTTATTCAAGTTTATGATAATCACTACCAGATACAAAGAAACTGATGTAGGTGTGATGGAATACATATATGAAGAATATCCTAAAATGGAAACAACCCAGATGGCCATCAATAATAGAATGGCTATACAAATTGGTACATATTGCTACAATGGAACACTATAATATGCAGCAACGAAAATGAACAAATTGTAGCTATACCAATGACCTGAACAACATATGGATTAAAAACATGTTGAGCAAAAGCAGCAAGAACAGATTACATATTGTATTATTTCATTTACATAAAATTCAAAAGAAAGGGCAAAACTAAATAATATATTGTTTAGGGATGCATGCTTGTGATAAAACAATAAAAAGCAAGGCAATGACTACCACAAAAGTTAGACTATGGCTACATCTAAGAGGGAGGGAAAGAGTTGTGTTCAGGAGGGTCACAGGAAGTGGGGGCTTTTAGGGTGCTGGCAATATTCCATTTCTTGACCTGGTTGATTGGTTATATGGTGGGTTCCTTTATAATCACTCATTATATAATTGCTTTATGCATTTAAAGTATATTTCACAATAATTGATATACTGTAGATGACATTTCTGGAAAGAAAAAGAAATTTGCCAGATAATTTAGCTTATGCAATCTTTGACAGTAAAATCCACCAATGTGGGATAATAAAACACTGATTCAATAGTTTTTCACAAGAGCTCACTTTCAAGTGTAGGAGTCAAGAACCCTGTACAAATCTCCCTTTGTTATATTTTAACAGTGTGCAGATCTTTATCATAAACAAATTGATGAACCAGAGAAAGAACTGTTACCTAAAACTTCAGATTTTTTTTGAATTTTGAATTAATTAGCTGTTTTCTCCTCTGGAATAATAAGAAATTTAAGGAACTTTATAAAGACATGCAAACCAAGTTGGAAATGTACAAACTTCCTCCTCTCCAGCCACCAGTTCCAGCTGTTTTCCTCCTGTTATCAAGCTGGGTGGTGCGGTGGGTGGATCTTGCCCAGTAAGAACAGTGTAGCTGTTATTTCATAAGCAGGTAGCTTAGGCCTCTCCTGAGCGCCATTCTGTCTCTTAGCACTGATGTTCTAAGGTGAAGCCACTGGCAATGGAAACAGATGAGGCTGCTGAAAACACCTACATGGTACATACTTACTGGAGGTGTTCTCTGCTGGGTTGCAGAGCTCTGATGTTTGCACTCTTTTCATTCAAAGCCCACAAAGCTTAAACTGTGAGGTGCTCAGCTTTACAAAATCCCCTAAATCTGTGTTTTACTCCTTTAATTTCCATCATTTCCCTGCCTTAAGATAGGAAGAGGGGGAAAAACAAAAAAGATTAATTTTGTAGTCATGTGGGGCCATCACCACGTGGTCTGATTCCCTCTAAGTCTTATTTGGAGGGATACAGCAAGGGATTGGTCATGCAAAGACAGTCAAATCCACGGTACTTTAATATTTAACTCGACTCTTGGAACTTCACGTCATTGACAGTAGGGTCTGGTGCTACTTTGTGAATCTTTCCTTGCCTTTGCAGCATCTTCTGCCCCTCCCACCACCTTTTCTGCAGCATTTTAGTAAACACAAGCCTTTGGATTTACCTAGTAGGAAGTTTCCTTCATCTGCTATTTGCATATGGTGGTTACAGTAGTGGTAGAAACCCTCAGCTTCCCAAAATTGTCTATAATACACTTGGCTATCTTACCCCCTCCCTCAGGTGAAAAGATTTGCAATATCCATTACTGCTGCTTCACGAGGAGGTAGGGTGCGCCAAGGTCCAGCGACAGAACTGTGGCATCTTCTTTCTTTCATCATTGCTGCTGCTTTAATTTCATTCTCACACTATTCATCAGGACAAGTTCAAGACAGATTTCTGACGATTCTGGTCCTTTTATCTTAAAATTTCTTTTACTAGAGAACCACACTTTAAACTTCATGAGTTTTTACTTGAATTTACCTTCCAGGATAACATCCGTAAGAATAGCTGCCTAATAGTAATAATATTTATTTCAGAAAGGAAACAGTCTTTGAGTCAGACCTGAAACACAGGCCAAAATTTCTTGATGACGGTAATGGACAATGATGAACCACCAAGACTAGCTCTCCAAAGTTCCAATCCATAAGTAAGAATGATTCCCCCAAATAAGGCACTACTAAATTCTCCCCTTCAAAAGCAGTCAAAAATCCTTCCAGACAATCTCCCGGAGGATGGCTCCCTTCCAATCATCCCTCACCCCGCCCTAACAGTCTGCCCGAGGATGGCTCCCTTCCCCCGCCCCGGCATTTCGTCTCCTTTTTCCTTAAAGACTCAGGTTGTGACTCCGTACTCAAGCCGCACCCGTTTCCTTTCATGGGCGGGGGAAGGGGAGGGATGTATAACAACGCTCATTTTCACAATACACTGCAGTTTACAAAGCGCTTGCACTTCCATCATCGCCTCTGAGCTCCACGAGTGCCACCTGAGAGAGGCATTCATTCATTCATTCATCAACCATTTGCTCGGCCAGACCACACGTTATCCAGTGCTGGGTCTCACCCCACGCCACAGGAAGGGTGGGGCGTTCGCTCCCTGGAGCAGGTGCAGGAGATCAGGCTGTGGGACAACTCCTTGATCAGTTCGGCTTTTCGCGGGACTTTTTGGGGCCAAATGCCTCACCTTCGGGTGGCGGGCGTCGGAGCCTGGACGCGCGGCCTGGGTCTCCTCCTAGATCCCAAAGGAGCAGTCCCCACCTGCCCTGAAGGAAACCGCTACAGAGCAAGCGCTCCCCGCCGCCCTCGGGTCAGGGGTAAGATCAGGCGGCAGCTTAGGCTCAACTCAGCTCCTCCCCTTCCTCTCTTCAGTCTGACGCGGCCGTAGAGGCGGCAGCGGCGGCGGCGGCTGCGAGTCCCGCGGCCCGAGGCGCACCCACCCGCTCGCCGATCCCCGACTTCCTCTTCCCTTGGAGCGTCATCAGAGCGCGCCAGAGTCGCCCAGGGCGGGGTGATTGGAAAGGGGAAAAAAAGGCCAGCGGAGGAAGACTCAGAGCGGAAAGAAAAGGGAGGGGGGAGAAGAGTGGTTGCTAGGTGACTTGCGTCATCGGTAGGCGCCGCTCTCCTCCCGCCCCTCTCTCTGGAGTGAGGCGAGAGCCCCGCACAGAGCGAGGGAGACAGTGAGCTGAGCTCCGGGCGCTACCGCCACCGCCACCGCCGGCGAGAGAGTGAGATCGAAGGAGCATCCTAGAGACCCAGCCCCCCTGCACTAGGCGCCACCGAGACCTTCGCCCTAACCTGGGCCAGCGGGAGCCGCGGCCGCGCTCCTCTCCCCCCCTCACCTTCCCGGCCGGCAGCGGCGGCTGCACACGCCGGAGCCGGAGCCCGAGCCGAAGCCGGCGGCTGGGGGGCAGGGAGGCGGCTACCGCGGGCAGGGACTGGATAGCTGCTCCGCGGTGAGAGAACGCTGAGGAGGGGCCGGAGCTTCTGCCTCGTCCCAGGGCGTGGGGCGAGGGACCCCCAAGGTGTAGGTAGGGGGGTCCCAGCTGTAGCGACACATGCGGGAGCCGGGAGCGGGGGCGGCGCCGAGCGGAGCCGGCCGGGTCCCCCGCCTCGCCGCCGCGTCGGCCACCCGTCCGGGGCCGTAGCATCTCGCCCCGGATTGTATGAGCCGGGGCCCCAACCAAGCTCAACAACCACCCCCCGGCCGGGGGGGCGGGGACCCCAATGTGAAGCGGCGGCTGGGGCGGCGGGGAGAGCAGGGCCGGCACCGCCGTCCTTTCCGTACCTTCCCCCTCCCCTTAACCCCCTCGGGGGGTCTTCTCCCTTGGCCAGTCGCCGGCCCCCCGACTCCTCTGCTGGACTCTGGGAGTTCTTAGAGCCCCCTCCCCCGCCCCAGCCCCGAGGGCGGCGGGGCCGGGGGGGAACGGGGGGCCGGCCGCAGCCTCCGCCCAGAGGAAACTTTATAAAAACAAAATCCGGAGCCTCCCAAACGTGACTGTCCGGGGATAAGTGACCCTGGACCGGCAGAAGCCACAGCCTGAAAAGACCCAGGAAGAAGAAAAGAGGAGGTAAGCGGGTCTGCAACCTCCTGTCCCCTGGCAGCGCGGAAGAGACCCGGGTGGCCGCCTGATTTAGCTACGCTAGCACCGCTTCTTCCTCAGATAGGCGCCGGAGCCTTCCGCAGCTGCCACCTCAGTCCGAAGGAGGAAAGGAACCAACCCACTTTTTTCAGCGCCACGGCTCTTCTCTAAAGTGTGAGTGGCCCGGGGAAAGGGAATGAGAGGTAGAAGGTGGGAGGATGCCGGTGCTTCCTCCCAGAGTTATACTGATGTTTTCCAGGAGTGCTGGGAGTCCATAGATGAGAGGGTATACCTCTGTTCCTCCCAGAGGGGAGAAGGTATTAGGTAGTCCTGTATTTTGTAACCTTTTAGTTCTTCGTAGGAGTAATGCAAATATACAGGTTTTTCTTAGAGGAGTTCTTTCATTCTCCAGAATGGATTCTTCTTGCACCTTTCTGGCCAGTAATTGGCAAAGGGAAATTGAGGAAGCCAGAGCATATGTGCACACATAGGACATCTCTGTAATATACCTTTTCCTGGCACACCAGGTGTGATGCAGCACTGTAGTTTTTGTGTCTGGCGTACTCTGATAGGAGTTCTCAAGTGAGAACCACTTAGCCTGTGAACCTCTGAAGGTACAATTCCTTTATTTTTTTTGTAGTCTTCCTTGAGAGATTTACATTCCAGTAGTTATTGGTACAGGAGATTTCTACCTTCTTGGTTTCCTGGGTCCAATTCCTGCGTGTCAGGAGGACACTGTAACAGATTTCAGTTACTCAGGAAATTCTGAGTTCTTATGAATCACAACTTATTTGGGGAAGAGCATTTATTACATTAACCACTTTGTAAAAGTTGTCACATCTTTTTCCTTCACCCATTTTTTTTTTTTCCGAGTAACATTTATCTTAAATGACAGCACTTTTTTATTGGGGAGAGTGGTATGAGGCTTTGCTTTTTTGAATTCATTTAGGAGAAACTTTTGATACTTAAATTCTTTCAAGAATGACTTTTTCCTTCCATTATTTTAAAGTCAAAGTCTATAAAAACTTTGACTTGTATTTTAGATCTGTCTTCTCAGGGTGCCAAATTAGAGGTGCATGAAAGTAATTAGCATTTCAAATGTTTATACAGACCTTAAGAGTAAAACATAGAGTGGACTTTTATGTAAGAAGGCATAGACAGTACTATACTGAGAATTATGGTCCATCTAGACAACTGTGTGGGCTCGTGCTCTCTCTCCAGAAGCCACTACTGAGAGATACTTTGTGGAAATAAATGTAAGCCTGGGGTTATCTATCTATCCTAAGTTCTCCATTCAGGATTTTGTTATTTAAAACTTTCTCAAACTTAACAGTGTTTTGATCCTATACTTTTTCTCTTTTAAAGTAATGGGTTCTGCAAGTTTATTAGCCTTTGTATTACATAACAATTCATTTTAAATATTCCATACCTGTGTCCTTGAAGTTTCAAGTCATATCCAGAGTTGGTGTTTTGAGAAATGGTTCTCAAGTTCATCTTTTCCTGATTTTTATAGATTTTGATTATTCCTCTCTACCATCATCTTCCCCAACTCAATTTATTATCTGTCTGAAAATAATTTTTTCTATTTCTTTGATCACTTTATCCTCCTCTGGAACTTCTTCCACTGTTTTGTCCACTGTTTTGTTTTTCTTTGGGTGACTTGTTATGCTTTCGTAAGGAACCTTAAATTCTATCCATTTTAAATATGTACTGACATGAAAATATTGAATAATTGCAGTAATGTTAGAATCAGAAAAAAAGTCTCTGGATCTGTTATTTTGCGACCTTGAGTAAGTCATGTATTCTATTTCTCATGAAGGTACGATGAAGAGAAATCGAGTCATGCAGAGGTTGTATTTTGGCAAGGAGAGGAGGACAGACCAACAAACTATAGTTTATAGATTGTACTTTACCAAAATTGCTTACTAACTTTAGGACTTTTTTTGCTACAACTATAGATTGGTTAAAAATTATGGTAATGTTTTATTGCATGTTTGGGTAGGAATGACAAAGTATTTGGGGTCCCTGCTTTGAGATGCTTTTACTTACGGTTGGTGGAGACAGTCAAACACAAATTGCACAAAACTGTAGGAAAGGAGAAATGGACCAATATTTACCTAAGACCACTATGTGCCAGATACCGTGTTTGGTACCTTATAGATCTGAATGTTATTTGTGAATTTTTTTACTAGGGAAATGTTGCTTTTGGTCTATCCATGTAGAACTAATTGGAGTGTCAGATCCAAATCTGGGAGGATCTCTTTTAGGAAGAAAAGAGCAAGTGGAGACAGAATATTTAAGACTTTTGGAATTTTAGGGTATGAGGGGGCAGATAAAATTAGCAAGTTAGTTTGACGGGATACAGAGGGAGGTTATTGATTAGGGTTAGGGTCAGTTTGTTTTTTGTTTGTTTGTTTTTTTTTTGAGACAGAGAGTCTCACTCTGTTGCCCGGGCTAGAGTGCTGTAGCGTCAGCCTAGCTCACAGCAACCTCAAACTCCTGGGCTCAAGCCATCCTACTGCCTCAGCCTCCCGAGTAGCTGGGACTACAGGCGTGCACCACCATGCCCGGCTAGTTTTTTCTATATTTTTAGTTGTCCAGCTAATTTCTTTCTATTTTTAGTAGAGATGGGATCTTGCTCTTGCTCAGGCTGGTCTTGAACTCCTGATCCACCCGCCTCAGCCTCCCAGAGTGCTAGGATTACAGGTGTGAGCCACCGTGCCCAGCCTAGGGTCAGTTTGTGATTGTGTAGATACATGGTTACAGCCCAAAGAAGCAATTGAGAACAGTCTTCCTGAGAGGGTAGTTTCAGACAACTGTGGAGAAATTACATTGTAGGCCAAAAGGCTTTATGCTTGGATTAGGATTTTTGTTTTTCATGTTTTTACAGCATGGTCATCAAGGGGCTATACATAAGGAATGAAAAAAGAAGATGCTTCCAATATTTTAGTATGGTGCTAGTGGTTTCTTATAAAGAAGAATTTGGAAACAGGGCCATAGACTTTGTTTTGGACATTAAATTTTAGGGTAAAGGTTGAATACTGATGCAATTTCAAGACAGCAAAGTAGTTTAACAAGTAATATGCTAAAAATGTAAAGTTTAGAGTCATTTTCAAAATATTTAGATTTCCCAGAGTGCTGATGGAGATTGAAGAGCTGAAAAATTCGTATTTTTAGTTGGGAGGAAAAAAAGTCTATGTTAAAGTAAGCAAAGAGACAGTAAAAACAGAGAATGAATGAGACACTCCTTAAACTAGATGTTTTAAAAGTGGTTAAGAATTGAAGTTGGAAAGGGAGGAGCAGCCTTTAAACATGGCCACCGGTTTAGTCCTGGGGTATGATTCTATATTTTTGAAAGAGCTATAAGTTCTTTATAGAGTATATAGATCCCTCGAAAATTAAGTTCAGAAAAATATACAGAATTTCATTGTTAAGGAACTTATAAATAAAAGGACAAATTTGTTTCCCCAAATTCCTGTTTTTAAAGTTTGCTCTGCAATATTATTATCCTAAGTTTGGTCTTAATATGACGAACTGGGGCTAAAAATAGCTGACAGAGAAGGCTGCTTCCCTTGCTCACAGTTGGTGTGTGTCTTTGTGTCCCATACAATGGAGGGGATATCCCTGTGTTGGCACGGCAGTGCTGAAAATGCTTTTTTTCCTTTTAACCTTTTTATTAAAAAACAAAAACAACTTGACACTTAAAATTGAGACATCTTTGTGGCTTGCATTAAGTGTTGACTTTAACCAGGATTAAGGATTGTGAGGAAGGGAATATGTATTCACACTTATTTTAGTGCTTTTCCAGTAGCTTCTTAGACTTGAGTGATTATTCAGATGGCAGAACCCTCTGAGGAAGAGATAATTTAGATGGGGAGATAGATCTAAGGTGATTCTAGGGTAAGAGTATAGTGATTGGAACATACGCCAAATGGGGACCTTCTCTCTTCACTTTTCACTTTCCACAGGATTTTTAATGCAGGTGAAGCCATGTTTAGATGAATTTAAAAGGCAAACTTTTATGGTTAACATGGTTTACTAGTAAAGACAGTGGAACAGATTGGACTCTGTAGTAGCAGGGAATAATTTCATGTGCTTTGCCTTGGCAATTTTGGGATTGATAAGGGATGATTAGAGAATCTTAGTAGCGTATGTTTGTGTGTGTGTGTTTTAGCACCAGATGACCCCAGAGTCCGTGCCTAGGTTAGCAGCAGCCCATTTCATTTCTCCTTTGGAGATAGTTCTTAGAGAAGTCTTGTGGTGCCTCTGAGATCTCATTGTGTAGAGAAAGAGTTGGCAAGCTTTTTTGGTAAAGGGCCACTTAAATATTTTAGGTTTTGTGGGCCACAAAGTCTCTGTTGCAACTTTCAATTCTGCTCTTGTAGTGTGAAAGCAGCCATAGACATTACTGAAGCGAGTGAGTGTTACTGTGCTCCAATAAAATCTCATATGTAGAAACAAGAGGTAGGTTGGATTTGGCCCGTAGGCTGTAATTTACAGACCCCTAGATTTAGACAACTGCCAGATCCACGAACATAGAGTGTCAGCTTCATTATACTACAAAGCCAGGACTGGCAGTTTTAGGCAGTCTCTGTTTTCTAGATGACATGCTTTCCTCTGGGCTGCCTTAAAATAATTTTGCATAAAGCACAGAGTCTACTGTTCAAAAAACTTTTGCCTACATGTGATGAAAACTATGGATTGAGGAAGAGGGGTGATGACACATCTCTAAAGGGATGCAGCTAGAAAGTAGGGACTACTTGCATTTCTTGTTCACAGATAACCACAATTGGCATATAGTGATATACTGGCTTTGTATCATGGTCAAAAGTATCTGTGAAGAAGCTTTTGGGTATACTTTTGAAAGGTTCTGAAAATAAATTCTGAAGCATTTACTTTGTATGTAAAATTAGAAGTGTTTATAGTTGGTTTGAATAATATTAGTCAAATTGTAAAAACATTAAGGTTTGATACTTCTACCTCTTGACTTGATACTTGACTACCTCTTAAAGTCTTAATCTCTTGGGGTGATGAATTCAGTGTGGATTATTGGCTCCATAATTTTTTTTTTGTTAATTTCAAGTCTTTTATATCTAAACAAATCACTTAAATCATTTAAATGTGTACTTTAAAAGGCTTTGCTGTATAGTCACTACTTCACTTGACTAGCCTTAAAAAAAAGCTTTGCTATATTCTTAAGGGTAAATCTATCTCAAATGTGTTGTATAGAAAGGATAATTCCCTTTGTGCAATTTTATACTACAGCTAAGATTAAAATATTTGTTTCCTATGTCAACAGATAACCTATGTGGGATGATGTATATTTACCTTAGTTTCATAAATCTTATTTATCTTAGGATTCCCCTCTTTATGGCAGGAGTGGAGATTACTCTTGCAATAGTGATCACTTTTTAGTTAGTTTCAAACCTGCTTTTACTTTATATAGTATTTCTACATATGTAATTGGTACTTCAATTTCTCTTCTTCCCTTTAAAAAATAGCATATAATCTGACAATTTTAGTATACCTTTTAGAAGATCACTATAAAGTTGCATTCCTATTCATTTGGTGAGAATTGTTTCCTTGTTCTTTCAAAAATCTTCCTTTTAAGTTTTGTTTTTCAAGTAATTTTATCATTGTCTCAAGCCTAAGGATGGATGGCAATTTAAAAGACACAAGATGTTCATCTTGTATCTGCAAATACACCAAATAGAAATATTCTATTTTGGCGACACTTTCAGCAGACCATGGGGGGGAAAAGCTGTACTAGTTTTGTTAGTGTTGCTGTATTGTCATTACAAACAGATACATAAAGTTGCTTTCAAAACATGAACTCTTGCTGTTAAATTGTTCTGTTTTGAGACTTTTTTCCCATTAAGTATGAAACAATTCTGTGTTACGCCTTAATTTACTTTTAGATTTTTGCTTCTTTCTGATGATACCTCATTGGTACTTTCTCTTGATGCCTTTCATAGTATGTTTAAATGGAGTGTATTTTCTCAATGTGTATGACCTTTCCTGAACACTATGGGTTATATATTTTCTAATAATTATATTTTTACATGCATGTACATTTAAAATTTCTGTTACACCTTCAGATATTTGAGGGGTCATCTGCAGTTTTCACTGAGCACTTCACCTGGATATTGGAATGATAAACTAATGTCTAACAAAATTTTTCTAAAATGTTCCTTTAAATTTTTGAATAATACTTGACTTCTCTAAAACAGTAAGCTAGTAACAAGAAAATATGAGAGCCAATATTTGTGTTGCATTATCCTGCCATACAGGTAGTTGAAAAAGAAAAATGAACAAAAATGCACAAGAGACTTTAGTGCTTGAGTATCTTATTTTTTGCTCTTTCCCCTATCAGACCTAAGGGACAGCTAGTGGATCAGTCAAAATTGTGCAGTTTTTGTTGCTGTGCTGTGTTGACTCTGCCTTTTCTTTCCAGTTAAAAGATAGCTACTGGAAATTTGGCTTTGGGAAGGAGGTAGCACATTTTCTCTCTATGTGTGTGTATGTGTGCATGTACATGTACCTAGTGTATTGTGCTAGATGCTTATTTCTACATGACTGCTCTAGAATTTAGGAAATACTAAATGTGCAAAATATTTTTAATATCACTTAGCCTTTTCTCTGAAAGGATCACCATTCGATATGATACTATGTTTTCTTCTGGCTTTTTCATCCCACAGCATCTTGAATGAACCCATATGATATCAATGCCAAATGTGAAGTCTGAAGGCAAATTGCTGGTTTGTTTTTGGAAGAATGTATGTATTTTTATCAGCCTTTTAGGATTGTATGTTTTTTAGGGCAGTGGAAGGATAATATACCTTTTTATGACATTCTCTAGGTCTGAGAAGGAGATGCTTCACTAAAAATAGTGATTTATAATTACTTAATGGTTGAAAACATGCATACCTGTAGCCAGCAACAGGCTGCCAGTTCACTTCTCATTTACCTAATAAAGTACATTCACACTATGGAGGCAGAAGACTCAGTTATGTGGGCAGTACAGTTCTTAGCTGTGTGGCCTTGGACAAGCTATTAATACCAGTTTCATCATCTGTTGGAAGGAAGCATGGCCTTCATAAGGTCGTTACTGGTAGGATTACATGAGATAGTATAAAACATGCCTGGCATATAGTGTATGACCCGTTAGTGTTAATTTATTAAGTTAAACATTCTTTAAAGTGTGATGTAGATACAAGGTTAAAGTCAGGCCTTACAGTGCCCAACATTTAAATTCAACACTTGAGTTTGACAAATAATACTAAGTTAAATCTGTGTTGTTTTCAGAAGCATCTAAAACTAGTGTATGATTCGTTAACATTTTATTAAGTCTTAAAAACTAGAGAAATGGCAGAACTGCTGTGCTTATTATATATAAAAAAGAAAGACTGATTTGAACATAACTGGAATTTGAATTCATTTCCAAAGATCTCACTAGTGCATGAACCATGAGTCTTTTTTGAATAATTAGTAATTATCTCTGATAATGACCATGATTTAAATTGTCCATTTAGAAATATCAAGATGTTATTCAGTTACCAGCTCTTTTAACCGCCATCTCTTTAACCCTTGCAAATAAGTTTTAAGAAAAATCATTAAGAAGTTGAACAGAAATTTTGTCTTTATCATTTATGTCTTAAATTAAGATTGAAAGACTTTTATTTAGGTGATTCTATTTTAACTACTTAATTTTGGTTTTCTCCTTTTCTTAAAATGAGTAGTATGTGATTTCTTTTTTTTTAGTAATCCCTTTTTGTGCTCATTTTTTATTAAATACAAGGTCAATTTTTAGGAATACTTTTTATTCAAACTTGGCTTAATCAGTGTTTGCTTTAGATTTTGTTGTAAATGCAGAAATTAGATTGATTTATCTGCTAGTGGATCTCTGGTTTGGTGGTTACTTTAATGAATATTCTAGTTTAAAAAATTTCAGTATTTTAAATATTTTTCTTCATTGGTAACAATTGGACTTATGCTTCTAGGAATCTTTACGTTTCAGAGTTCTTCAAAATGGACTTTATAATTATATATAATAGGTTACTGGATAGATGGAGAGAAGAGCATATTCTCTCTAGTTTGTTTGATTTCTTCTTGCTTATTTATTATGTATGTAATACCAGAAGGTTATATAGATAAATATTTGGGTTGTCAATTTTCTTTTGCATGATTGGTGGTCTCTTAATTGACTGCTGTGTGAATTTAATAATAGAAAATTTCGAGTGCTAATATATTAGCGGGGAACCTTTTTCTATTGCATATTACACAAGCAGAATTTTTTTATTAGAGAAATATTAAAATTTTAACTTACTAGATTTAGGAATTTAGAGCAGGAAACAAAATTTGAATTTTTTTAAAAAATAAAAGCCATGCAACAGGAAAAGATAGCCGGGATATATAGAAGAGGGAGAGACACACATAGCAATGGAGGGGAGGGTAGAAGAGGCAGATACCAGGGAGAATGGCTCCGGAAGTTTTGAGGTTAGTCTTAGTCAGAAGTCACACCCTGTTACTTCTTTGGGTTGTGGACCTGGGGTGTTACCACTTGTTATCTACCACCCTTTGAAATGATGATTAGATGATTGGGTTTTGTTCATAGCTTTTCAACATCTGGATTCTTTAAACCTTTGCAGTTTTAATCACTGTGGGATAACCAGCGTATTTTAGAGTGGGAAAATTTCCACTGTACTTGCTAGGAGAAGGGGACTGCCAAAGGATTTTTGATTTATAGTGGAGCTTCTGTTTTGTTGTCTTTTTTCCTTTTTGGCCATATGTTCCTAGCTTTGTAATTCTATATGTGACATAGTAGCTGAGAGGCAAGCTTTGGAGTTGATAGATCCAGGTTCTAGCTCTGTTGCGTTGCGATCTTAGGCAAGTTATTTATTCTATGTGTGTTTCTGTAAAACTAAGACGGTAATAATAGTACCTGCCTCACTCATAGGGTAGTTAAGAGGCTCCAGTGAGATAATGCATGTAAGCCTTTAGCACAGTGTCTGGCTCGGTTAGCACTCAGTAAATGTTAGCTGCTGTGGTAATAACAAAGAAATATTATAGTATTAATTTATTATTATTTCTGTGAGGTTGCTGGTTTTTTGACTGCTGAGGCATTTGTGATCTTTGTGCCTGAATGTGTCATTATTTTGAATAATGCCTTTATTCAGCAGCAGATATTTACAGAACACCTACTATGCCAGGCATTGATCTAAGTAAATAAAACACAAAAATACCTTTCTCTTGAAACTACTTTCTGGTTGGGGGAGACAAAATAAAGCAAAATAGATGATCCATCACTTATCTTATGAAATTTGGTTGTTGGATTTTGTATGTCTAAGTTTTCATTAACCAACTCTACCAGTCTTAACCTTTAAATGTCTTTCGTTTGTTCCTATTGCTGTGCTTGAGAGTGGAGGTAGAAGCACCATAAAAGCGTAGACTGGCTTCATTGTCTCCAGCTGTAGCTTGATTTTTAATTTTAAGGCAGCTTACAGTCTTCATCATTTCCTTGACTTACTACTTAAATTAGGTGTCTCAAAACTTCCCTTTCGGTCCCCAAAACTTCTGTTGCGTGCTGTTCACAGAGATGTTGTTCCTCCCCAGCTTCTCACCTTTTGCTCATTTATGTCATTTTCTTAAGAGAGGGGATACTAGAAGCCTCTTTTAAGAAGTATTTCCTGACTAATCTAACTGTATGCTTTTCCTTCTATTACTTGTATTTCCCACCTTTTATTTATTAACTGACATATTTAACTTATTTTCTTTTAAAAATGTATATTTTTCTTGTTTCTTTAATTAAATTGTGTACCTTTTTAGTTCAGGAACCACCTTTCTATTCTGAGCTTGAGTTCCTCTCTTGAAAAAAAGATACTATCTACCTCCCAGGGATGTTGTGAGATTTCAAAGAGATAATGTGTGAAAAAGGTCCTGCAGCCAGATCCTTAATAAATTTCCTTTTCTTTGAACCAGTCTAGTTTCTAAAGTTGGTGCTATGCATATAGTCAATGCTTAAACAATGCTTGTTAATTTATTCGGAATTGAGTTGGGGAGCTTTTTAATTTAACTTCGCTTATGGGGATAGTTTTAGTTTTTATAACTGATTCAAAATATTACTTTTCAAGTATCATAATAAATGCTGAGGCATTAGTGAGAGATGGCCTAACAGTGATTAGGAACAGGAACTAGAGCCACCATTGTATGGGTTCAAATACAGGATTATCACACTTACTGGTGGTTGTGTGACCTTTGGCAAGTTGTTTAACTCCCCTTTCTTTATCTGTAAGATGGGGAAAATAATACCTACCTATCTCATGGACACTGTGTTATTAGGATTAATGACATAAATGAGAAGTATAGAACAGTGCCTGGCAGATAACAAATAATCTGTAACAGAGTTCCCAGAGGACATTTGGCAGTATTTGGAGATGTTTCTGATGGTCATACTTGGGGGAGGGTAGAGGAGGAAGAGTGCTACCGGTGTCTAGTGGGTAGAGGTCAGGTATAAACAGTGTATGGGACAACACCCACAACAAAGAATTACCTGGTCCAAAATGCCAGTAGTGCCATGGTTGGGAAACCCTGCTCTGTAATTAAGTTACCTGTTTCTCGTTTGGATATTTTCTTTGTGTAATGTACTTTGCTGATTAGGTTCTGTATAAATGCTGATTATGGATAAAGATAAGTCACAGACATAGATAGGCCTCATTTAACATTCATTTTTATAGACAGACATACAGAAAACTTAACAGATTTCATAATTTTTTAAGGTTATAGGGCAGTTACTCCAAAAGTAATCTTAAAGTGCTTATACTTTTTCAAAAACTAAGAAAGTGTTTCAGATGGATTTTACTAATTTAATTTTTTAAAATGGCAAACTATTCATATAAAAGTATATCGGGGATAGAGGGCTTATGAGATATGAGTGCCGTAATGTATATTCATAAAGTCAAATGTACCTAAAGAAAAAGCAGGAATCAAGGTCAATGGAGTGGTCTGTTGGGGGAAATCTTGGCTGTCTTTCTCTTCCCTTATGTTTTATTACACACCAAGTTGAGTGTTCTTTAATTTAGGAACTGGTTTTTCTATCTATCTGCCCCCTGTGTCCCCCTGTTTAAAATTGAACCCTTGCCATTCCCTGTCCATTTCAGGAGTCTCTTAACTATTTCCTTGCTTCTGTCCTTTCTCTACCTTTCCGCCTGAATTGACTGTTCTTTGCTGGGAGCCCTTCTAGTCCAGATCCAGCCTCTTCTTTCAAACCTCCTTTCACTATCCCCTTATTTCTGGAAGAGAATTAAGCCCTAATGCCTTAAGGCTGGAATTAGAATGTACTGACTTTTCTCCTATTTATAGTATTAGTTGTGTACTATCTTTGGGATAATTGGGAAAACAGTCGTATCATTTTCTGTATTTTGTGGTTCAGATGATTTCCTTTGTATCCAAACACTGGCTATGTGTCAATGTATATACAGCATGTCTGTACTTTAATGTACGTATGTGTGTACATGTACATTCTTTCATATATATTTGTCTTTGTATCTTGCTGTTTTCTCTGCCTGGAATACTCTTTTCCTTTAATCTAGGAAACATTTCTCTCTTAAGACCCTACTTAAGTATCAGTCTCCTCTAGGAAGTGTGTCCTGATTAATGTAGGTACAGTAAGTTATTTTTTCCCCTGGTTACCCACAATATCTTTGTGGCTCTTATAGCACTTAACATCTCTGTTTGTACCTTCTCTCTTTTATTGGTCTGTCCTGTCTTCGAAGGCAAGGGTCTTGTCTTACTCATCTTTTCAGTTAATACCTATTCCTCCCAAGTGCCTAACATTCCAGCCACATGGTGGGCATATGGTATGTTAACGAATGGAAGAGAAAAAAACAAAAAACTGAAAAGCCTTTTAAATAAGTTTGGGGGAGGGTAGGGAAGAGACATTGTCTTGTCACCATTGTTTCCAAATGCTGAGTGTTGTGCCCTGCCCTGCCTATAGGTGTTCAGCAAATATTGACTGAATTAAAATTAGAATAAATTAGAAGCAAATCCCAATGGTGGATAGAGTTTTCATGGGAACTTTTTTTCTCCTGCATTTCTAGAAAGCATATCCCAGAAATAAAACAGCCTAGATATTTTGGAATATCTGATGCTTTAAGTTGACCTTACTTTCCTTGACTTAGTAATGAGGCTTTTGATCCAATGGATACTTCCTGAACAGTGCTTCTGGCTGATTTCTTTTTCACCCGTGGGCCCATTCTGGTGTTGTGTTTGTTGGAAAGATGAATATGTAGTATCATTCTTACATCATGGAGAACCCATTAAGTAAAAGTGTTAAATAAGTCCCCTGGTCTTCTCTGTACATTTGGGTCCAAATAAAGTGAGTATGTACTATCCACTGTGGGTAATGACTGAGGCTATTAAAGCATAGGAAAGAAAGAGGGCAATTGAAGGTGAAAAATTTGCCTGCAGGTTTCTCTTTCTTTTGATGATGATTGATACTTTACCTCAGAGTGATGTTTTACCTCAGAGCTGCCCCCAGTTATTTATAAAGAATTAGCAAGAAGAGAGAGGGATGCGAATACAGAATATAGTAATGTAGATTTGATAATTCATGCTCATGATCATTACCATTTATTGAATATTTACTGTGTGTTAAGCACTGCGCTAAGGATTTTTATACCTGGTATTTATTCCTCACAGCAGTCCCTAAGAAACAGGTTCTCATAAATAACACTGCTTATGGTAGAGGAAACAGAGTCAGAGAATTTGCTAAGAATACGTAGCTAGGAATTTGAACTCACAGATCTGGGATTCAAATCTGGATCCACCTTACTCCATGGTCTATGCTTTTAATCACTATGCATGCTGTCTCTTAAGTTTCAATGGAAGTTTTGTATTGAAAATGGAAAGTTGCACTGATACAGGAGGGGAAAAAATGATAGGATTTCATCTTGTCACAAGGCAGTTTAATAGACTCATGAAGAAGCGATTTCCAGGTTTATGTCCTTATACAAAATAATTGTGGAATTTGAGCCTGTAATTTGAATTGATTTGCACTAACTTGCATTTTTTAATCTTACTCTTGGTAGCACCAAAAGGGCAGGTATCTCAGATACATCATTAACAGTAGAAGAAATTTATCTAGCAAAATCTGTCTGATCAGGGAGCAAAGTGATTTTTAGAAATAATTTTTTTCTGTGTGTAAAATGCATTTTGTAGTGAGAGTTAAATCTTTTGAAGGAGATTATTCTTGGGTAGGGAATAAGCCTCAGAAGTATATTATTTAGGATTTGAAAACCTATGGTTTGGCATCCTTGCAAAGCATTAGCAGAAAATTTGAGAATCAACACTTGTTAGTCTTTTGGGTATAAATTATTTAAGTTGGTGAGTGTCTGTGGAGTATTTCCCTTATGTAATTTCTTAAACTATTTTTGTTTGCTGACTTGGTGTTTGTAATTTAAAAACAATCCTTTTTTCTTCTTTCCCATACTTTTTAGAATTATTTCCTACTGAGTTAGTTTGTCGATGTTTTACATTTAATAAATACTGTGAGGACGTAGTTTTGACATCTGTATGTTATTATTTTTAAGTTTTCATTAGGAGATTTAAAATAGTTTTCATAATTTTGTTACGTTTGAAAAGAGCTAACCCTAGATATTGGGCTTTAAAAATGTTTTGTAAAAGATCTTCTCTTTTCTCTTCGTTATAATTTTAAATGCTGTATTTGTAACTATAGTTATATACATTTTAATTTGACATTTTCAGAAATTTTAATTCTATGCTTTTGTAAACTTTTATCAAAAGTTTTGTGCAAACACTAAGTATAGAGTGCTGAATAATGTTCTGTTAAAGATTAAAAATGCCTAAATGGAGCTAAATTCTGGTAAATAAGAATTTAGGGGTTGGAGTGGAGGTAATCAGATAAGCACTTCTAGATTTTAGGATTCTGAGTCTTAGGCTCATTAGTATCCTCTGACATCATCTACCATAGATTGTCTTTCTGAGAAGTGAATGTTAATATGGCATGATTATAGAAATAATATTGATGTCAACATTTGAGTGCTTAAATTGGTGGCAGACACTGTTCTGTGTCCTTTATATGTATTAACTCATTCAATCCTCACAGTATCCCTATGAGTTAAGTGGTGTTAATGTCCCTATTTTATAGTTGAAAATTTGGCACAGGGAAGTTAAACATGATCAAGGTCCCACATTTATTTAGTTAATAGTGAAGCTGGGGTTGTATGCAGGCAGTCTGGGTCTAGAGCCTGGGACCTTAATCACTATCCTGTACTATTAATATCTATATCATCTGTAAATTTATTTCTTACATATTATTTATAGAACAGTGCCTGGCAAACAATAAGAGCTATGAAAGTGCTGACTGTTTTCAGTGGCATTTAGTTATAACTCTATAAGGTTGGCAAAACATGCATTATTGTTCCTTTTATTTTTATTATTAATTAGATTCTAGACTTTATTCAGATTTCTGTTTTTCCTTTTTTTTCATAGCCAAGTTCACTGAGGTCCTCAGAAACTAGATGATTGTCCCAAATTATATGGCCATGCTAGATCTCAAAATTAGCTTTTTTCACTACCCATCCAACTTCACTTACATTTTCTTAGAAATGGATAAGGGCCGAAGTTTGTGGGTGGTGTTTTTTTTTTTGTATGTCATTGGTTTAGAAAGGCAGAAACAATTATGCTAAACTTACAGTATTATTTGTGTGCCCAGTTGGTGGAATAAATAAATTCTTAGATGTTATAAATTTTATTAACCTGTGAAGTTTTGAGAATGGTATTACTCTATCTTGGTGACTTTTGAAATTGAATTATATCACTTACAATGATGTGAATTATTAGAAATTGTTTGATGATAAAGATTAGCAGCCTTTAAGAGAAGTAATATAACCTGTATTTCCTCAAATCTAAATAGTCATCTATACAGTATTAGTTTTCCATTGCTGCATAGCAAATTACCACAAATTTAGCAGTTTATCTCAGTTTCTGTTGGTCAGGAATCTGGGTATAGTTTAGGAAGGTCCTTCCTCAGGTTCTCACCTGGCTGAAATCAAGGTGTCAGCTGGGGCTGCAATTTCTTCTGAGGCTCTGGGTTCTCTTTCATACTTACTGGTTGTTGACAGAATTCAATTCCTTGTGATTGTCTCATGTCCCTATTTTCTTGTTGATGGTCAGCCAGGGACGATTTTGAGCTCCTTTAGAAGGGCCCCCCTTAAGTTTTTGAGTTATTTTGTGTATGTCTAAGGAAGAAAAATGTTGAATTAAAATATGATACAATGTATTATTGCTTGAATATTGCCTTTCAAGAAAAAAAAAACTGTCATTCTTCCAACTACAAATATTTGTTTCACAAATATCAGATTTATTTCCCATTGTTGTGTTTTTGTGCTTTTTTGCAAACATAATTTTTTGTTTCAATGCTGAATCGTAGTGTAGTCTTTTAAAGGACATTACACATTGAGAAGTAAACTTGAGGAGTGTGTACCAGAAATGAATAGAATTTGGTAAAAGTTAGGGTGATATAAACTCCCATGTTCAAATTAGCATATGCATAGGGAATGGTAGCTACTTGTGACTGCCGTCAGGCAAATGGCAATTGCGAAGCACTATTTTTTTTGTTCCCTATTTATTTTTAATCAACTTTATTGAGATATAATTTATATGCAGTGAACTGCATCCATTTAAAGAGTGTGATTCGATGAATTTTGACAATTGTGTATACCCACGAAACTGTCACTGATATCAAGACATTTCCATCACTCTCAAAAGATTCCTCAAGCCCCTTCCACTGTAAGTCTCTCCTTGCACCTTCTGCCCCAGTCAGTTACTGATCTGCTTTTTTGTTACTATAGATTAGTTTGTGTTTTCTAGTATTTTAAACTAGTGAGAGAAAAAAGAGGAGATGGAGACAGGGTATTCTTAATTTTTGTGTTTTCCTTAGACTTCTTCATTTTTGGAGAAATATTAGTTTCTTTAATTAGGCTTATCCCTTCAATGTGGGAGTGAAATGATTCTCCTTGAAGCTTTCTAAGCATAATTCCTGGATGTTCTTGACCTTTACTTTGCCTAGATAGTTCCCTTCAGTATACCCAGAGTTGGTTCTCTTAAACTATACATGCTTACATAGCTTCCTCATCCACATTTCTCTTTACTATTGTTGTAGGGCCATAAACAGGTAATTTTTACCTAGAAATTCTAAGCTCCTAAAAAATTTCATAGTGTTACTGAGGCTTTTCACCTGTTGCATAAGATTAGCATACTCCCTATAGAATTTCAAAATGTACTTATTTCAGTTTTTCTTGTTAAGAATTCATACTGTAATGTGAATTTTAGGAAACATAAAAGAGTTCCCTTCTAGTAATTTGTTATATTTATTTCTTGTTTCATGCTTCTTGATGTGTGCAGCATTTTCCAGTGCAGGAAACACTCTGGGAAAAGTCTTGCTTCCTGGAGCATAGGAAAAAGGGAACCGAGGAAGGACTCAAGTGAAGCTTCCCTAAAGCCCAGTTAGCTGCCATCTGAAACAGCATTATCCAACAGAATGCAAGCCAGTTATCTAAATTTAAATTTCCTAGTAGCTATATTAAGAAAACAAAAAGGAAATAGTGACAATAATTTTAATAATATATTTTATTTAACATAATATATCCAAAATATTATCATTTCAACATGTAATCAATATAAAAGCTATGAAATTTATTGACATATTTTAAATTCTTAATTTGATACTAACTCTTCGAAATCAGTTTACATTTTATACTCACAGAACATCTTCGTTTGGACTTAGTCACATTTCACATGCTCATTCGTTAGTGGCTTCTGTAGTGGACAGTATAGATGCAGATTATGAAACTGTCTTTTTTTTCTATTAAAGACAATAGCATGTGGACTCCACAAGAAATTGGCTTTAACAACTGTTTGACTCTCTCATAGGTTATGGCTTTAGTGTTTCAGAATGGTTTCTGTGGTTGAAATACAAAGTTTTTTATTTTTATAAAAGTAAATACATTTTCATACATTATCATTACACAAGTAATGTCATCGTCACAATTGGAAAAATCTGGGTAAATGACTACAAATTGTCCTCATTTCTTCAATGCAGAGATAACCAATGGTAAACTTTGGTTGAGTTTCCTCCTTATGAATGTTCTATTTTAAATCAAAGAGAAAAAAAGATTACTTTTTTTGGCTAAATTCCTTCCTCCTCCCATTTCAGACTTTGTTAAGTATTATTGACAATCCATTTGCCTCTTTGCCTAAATTTATGCATTCTTTTCCCCAGGCTATATCCTCAACAGGGTCTCTGTGAGTGGAGCATTCTGGAGCACTATAATCTGAATAGTGTTCCTGGGATTGGGGTTAATGATAGAAGCCTTGATAGCTTTTATGTACTTGTTGTTAAACTAATGTTGCTTTCTATTTTTCCTGTCTGCAATCTTTTACATATCCTCTACCTTTTTTTTTGTTATTGAGATCTAATTTGCACACCAGAAAATTCACTCTTTTGAAGTATACAATTCAGGAGTTTCCAGTATATTCACCAAGTTGTGCAATCATCACTGTTAATTCCATAACATTTTCATCACTCCAGAAAGAAACTCAATGCCCATTAGGAGTCACTTCCCATTCTTCCTTTTTGCTCAGTCCCCTGGCGATCACTAATCTACTCTCTATTTCTGTGAATTTGCCTGTTTTGAACATTTCATATAAATGGAATCATACAATATATGGCCTTTTGTATTTGGCTTCTGCAATGTAGCATAATGTTTTCAAGGTTCTTCCATGTTGTAGAATGTCTGAGTACTTCATTCTTTTTCAGGACTGAATAGTATTCCATTGTAGGCAAGCACTACATTTTGTTTATCCATTCATCAGTTGATGGACTTTTGGATTGTTTCCACTTTTTGAGATCACATTCATCCTCCAAGAATGTAACTTTCTTAATATCACCCTCCATTCTTGTCAAAGCTTAATGGCTTCCTATTGTCTGTAAAACATAATAGAAAAATACTTAGTTTGTATTCAAAATCTTACAAAGTATAATCTCAAGGTACTTTCCATTCTTATTTTCCATTGTGTTGTTCTTTACTGTCTCTAAAATATGTGCTCCATATGAATTATAAATTATATAGACAATATAGATAAATTTGTTAATTGATCTAAATTTTTAAAAATGAAGTTCTACATTGGCAAACCAAGGAATATATACAGTATGACGAATTTGAGAAAGGCAAATAATAGAACAGAGAAAGCTGAGTGTGGTGGCTCATGTGACTGGGGAGGCTGAGGTGGGAGGATTGCTTGAGGCCAGGAGTTTGAGACCAGCCTGGGCAATGTAGCAAGATGCTGTCTTTAAAAGATAAAAAATAAAAAAATTGGCTGGGCATGGTGGTGTGTGCCTGTAGTCTCAAATACTTGGGAGGCTGATAGGAGGATTGCTTGAGCCCAAGAGTTCAAGGCTGCAGTAAGCTATGATTGTGCCACTGCACCCCAGCTTGGATAACAGAGTGAGACTCTGTCCTATAAAAAAATGAAGTAGAATAAAGAAGAAACATTATAGTAAATAAAGATTTTTTTCCAGCATCTGTCCATAATGTTAAACAGAGAAATACCCATTTTCATATAATGTGGAAAAAAACATATTTTTGAATCAACTTTTGATATATGAAAACTCATTCAAATCATTCAGTTTCTGGTTAATGTTGTTAGTAGTTTGTTTTTTCTGAGACTTCAATTTTTTTTTTTTTTAATCTAGATGGAGTCAGTCTTTTTCTCCTTTTCATGTCTGAAATAGTAAAAACGAAATATTTTTACATATACCTGAAAAAGTATTTCCAGATTGTCTTACACACACATATATATACATAGAAACAAATACAAATATATAGTGGTATTCTCTTACATTTTATAGAAAACAGAGCATAGTATACATACTTTTTTATTTCACAGTATATCTTAGAGATCTTTTAATATTAGTATATTGAGAACTTTCTCATTTTTCCACAGTAGTATTATTTATTCCGTTGGGATGAATGTGCCATTGGTTTTGAAACTAGTCCCTGATGGTGGGCATTTAGGTTGTTTTCTGTCCTATTATCACAGATAGTATTGCTGTGAATAAGTTTGTATATACATCATTTCATATGTTTGCCAATATTTCTGTATGATAATTTCCCAGAAATGAAATTGCTGGGTCACAATATATATCCACTGAAATTTGATTACCTATACTTTTAAGCATAGAAAAAGAGATAGGGAAATACAAATGGGAAAAGAGAAACTGTATTTGTTAAAAGAAAATTTTTGTTTATAGTTGAAAAAATGGAGGAGCAGAAATTTCAAGTAATTGCTCATGGTGGTTGTAGTGGGGTCATGATGTTAATAACCCAGGTGTTCCTGATTTTAAATAAGATCCTGTCTTTCCTGTTATATTCATACTGCATTTGATGAGTAAAGGGGGAGAGAAGTCATGTCAACTTCCTTTTGGAGACAAATAATAGAATCCCAGACTTTATTTTTGGGATCAGTACTTTAAGGAGTTTTGTATTCTGAAGCCTCTCAGTTGCTTCTCAGTTTTGAAAAGACCCATTTCTGATATTAAAAAGTATCGAGAAGTGACAATAAATAAAACACTCTGGGATAGATTTGAATGAGCTAGAAAGACATTCTGAATACACGTGGGTATGTAATATATATCATATATTGCAAAGGCAGCATTTCAGATTGGTGGGGGAAAAAATGGATGATTTGGCAATTTATGTTAGAAAACTTTCTAACCATTTGGGGAGAAAAAAACCCCATTTCTTGCTTTACTCTTTACATAAGAAATAACTTAAAAATTAAAAGATAATTTAGAAGGACTTTGTAAGGTTAGCTTTTTGTTAAATAGACTGAACTCAGTAAGTTCTGAAGTACATGTACATCTTGAATCAGCAGTTATACTTTCAGGAGTTTAGTACTACAGATATACTCACACAACTTTGCTTGAAAGGTGAATCCTTTAGAGATGAAAGTTCTTAGTGTTGTGAGTGGAATTCAGCAATAAAGCTATGTTCTTTTTATAAATTAGAGCCATTAAACTCATTTTTTACTCTAACCCTTCTACCAAAATGGTGAGATACGTTATAATTTAACTACTAGACATTTAGGTTGTTTCAGTTTTTTGTAAGTATACTAAATGCTGCAGTAAACATCTTTGTGTATATGCTACTCATTCATAAATGTTGAGAATGTTTCTTAATGGCTATATTTAGAAACGTCTGCTTTGCCATTATTTTCCCCCTCATACTTTAAGGAACACAAGAGATCTCAGTCTAAATCACAGCTCAATTGCCTAAATAAGTGTGTGAATTAAAACAAGCCCTTTAACCTTCCTGAGCAGAAGGTTCTGCAGATCTGGGCCTCTTAGGCTATTTTATAGAGTAACAAGTGGACTATCCATTGTTGACCACTATCACATTCTTTATTATCCTGTAGGGAATATGTGTCAGTGATACAACCCATTGATTGATAGTCCTAGCTTTCCTGGTCCCCCTCCCTCATTGTGATGTCATTGTGTCACAATTGTGTATAATTAACTGATTCAAAAAGTAATTTCAACACTCATTAAGAGAGTAATACTGCTCCCAGTTGAGAACTACAAATGTAAAAATGTTGGCAGGAATTATATTAGATATTTGTGACTTTTATTGACTTCTCTTTATCCTTTCATTTCTAAGTAGGAAGCCATGATAATTTGTCAATTAACCTCAATATCTACTCTAAAACATGTCATTTTGTTTATTGTTGTCTTGAAAGTCTGGGTCAACAGAAGTAGATATGTTAATAATTTGATATTATATAAAAATAAGACTATTCTGACTTACCAGCTTTGTTTTATTTAATTGGAGATTTTACTTTTTTTCCCTAGATTTATGAAAAAGATGGCCCCCCCCAAAAAAATCATACAAAGGGTAAATTCCCACATGCCCCTTATTCAGGTTCCCCAAATGTTAACATCTTTCACAATGAGAGAACAATGATCAAAACCAGGAAATTAACATTGATGTAATACTGTTATCTAATCTATAGGTTTTATTCAGAGTTCACCAGTTGTCTCATGAATGTCCTGTCTCTGGCCCATATTTGCAATACTGGCTCACTCACATGTTGCATTTTAATTGTCATGGCTCACTGCAGCCTCAAACTCCTGGGCTCAAATGATCTGCTTGCCTCGGCCTCCTAAGTAGTTGGGACTATAGGTGTACAGTCCCATGCCTGGCTAATTTTAAAATTTTTTATAGAGATGAGGTCTCACTATGTTGCCCAGTCTGGTCTCAAACTCCTCAAGTGATCCTCCCACCTCAGCCTTCCAAAGTGTTGGATTACAGGTGTGAGCCTCTGTACCCAGTCTAATTTTAATATATTTAACCTGATATATCCAAGCTATTACCATTTTAACATATACTATATTAAAAAATTGATGTTTTATATTCCATTTTTATGCTAAGTCTTTGAAATCTAGTAGATATTTTACATCTCAATTTGGCTACTAAATTTTCATCAGATATATTTGATTTTCTTTTAGCTGTCATAAAATTTATGGTCGAAAAATTAGATTCATATATATAAGTTATTTCAAAAACACTGAAGTTCTTTGGTATCTGAATTGAGTACCAAAACATCATTTTCCTTTAATATTTGCATCCAAATTGATAAAAGTAGTTCATGTTTTTAGTAGAATTCATTAAACTTTGAAGCAAAAGCATATCAGTTTCATAACTGAGCTTCTCAGGTTAAGCAAATTCACTAAGTCTTGTGTCAACTCAGTAATTACTAACATCAAATTCAAAATGATATTGTAAAAGTTGAAAAGTAGGTTTAAATGTATCAACTTCAATAAACTGTTCTTTCACTATTTCTTGTCATTTTTGCAGCTACTTTGTGAAACACTGTCAATTATAATGAAAATTTATGTATATTGATTCATGTTAGAAAAATGTATAAAATCTTTATTATTGATTTGTGTTATGAAAACTTTAAATCTCAACATAAATTCCCATACTAGTGTAACCAGGTCATAAATAAACTTTTCCTTTCTTTGATGCTTCAAGTTAAGCTTGTTCATATGTAGTGAAATATAAGTGAGAAAATAAAGAATACTACAATTTTTGTCTTTTATTACCTAATATTGAAAAGCATTTCTTTCTTGAATCAGAGTTATCATTAGAGTAAATCTTTGTGAAATTATTCCACTACTCAGCCAGTGAACAGTGTGTTCTTACACAAGATCTTTAAGTGTATTGTCTTCTATTTTTTCAATGTTCCCATGAACTGGCAAGGATTCATATCATTGGCATATACATACTGAATGATTTTAATAACTCTATCCATGGCGCTTTTCATAGTCTGCTTCAGAAAGCTGAGCACAAATATTTTCTATGTGTATCATGCAGTGGAATAAAGCAATAAGAGAAACAACAGTTTCTGCTTTTAAAATTCCTAACATAGCTGGAGCTGTCTGTTGTGATAGAAACTAATTTTTTAATATCTAGCTGAAATTCTTTGACAGAGGTAAAGGATTAAAAAATATCTGTGCCACTATTTTGATTTTTTTAAAGCTACATATTGACAAATTTCCTTAAATCTGGAAATTCTTTCCAACAAAATGTACCTGAAGTTTTAATTTCACAGTATCTCTTGTATCACAAGGCTCATCTAAAGCTAAAAGAAAGTAGTGGTTTTTAAAATTTTGAATTTGTTGATTTTTTGTATGAGAAAAATCTTTCCATTTGATGGGTGGTTTGATGGCTTAATTAGTATCTAACCCTTAATTAATATCTTAACCTTAATTAATATCTAACGGCTTAATATCTAACCCTTTTTATAAAGTATCTATTTTAGATTTCCTCATAATTTTCTAACAACATTTCTATAATTGAAATAATTTCTTTACCATCTCTTCATCTAAATTTGATTTTCTTTCTTTTGGTGCAAGAATTCAAGCCATTTTATAGCCGACCGGAGTTATAAGTCCAGATCTGTTAAAAATCATTTAAAAATGTCTTTGGACATTTAATTTTGATACCAGGTGTCTACTTTTATTGCTTTTCTTTTGACTGTAGAGCAGAAACTTCTTATAAATTCACTATGTATTTGTTGAAAATGGCTCAATATTGTTTATTACTTTTAAAACCCTTTAACACAAGAAACAGCTTTTAATTTTGCTCTGCCATAGCTAATTATAATTGTCATTCATGGTAAAATTTGTGGCATACCTTTTTCTAGTTTCTTTTTACTTTACTATTTTTGTGGTAGTGCTAGCTTCTATACCTCTTCCTGATTCTGCATGAATATGTCATCTTTCTTATTTTAGAAAGTATCCATTCCTTTTTTTTGTCTATTCTTTTTTTTTT
>NW_012147819.1:575212-587774 GCF_000956105.1 Propithecus coquereli | reverse complement strand
TTAAAAAATTAAAGTAAAAATTACAAAGTATTTCAATTGAGTTACCAGTTATGATTTACAGAGACATCACCACAGCTTGTGTTATTTGTGGGAAAAAAGACATTCAAGTAAATACATTACAGTGTTACATTGGTGTGTAGAAAAAAATTTATTCTAACTGAATTAGTTAATTGTTACTGTCTAAATCAGTGTTTTTTTTATGCCTAATACTAGAAATGACTCACTGTAGCCTGACATGAGCAATATAATATGCAGTGCAGTGGTTATGATGAAATGTAGTACTACCAAAACAATAAAATTTTCTTCAGCTTTTAAATTTAAGTTAATTACAATTAAATAAAACTAAAAACTCAACTCTGCAGTAACACTAGCCACAAGTGTTCACTAGGTATGTGTGGCTACTAGCTAACGTATTAAAATTAAACCTTTGAGAGTTGATTATATACTATACTTTTAGGTCTGGATATTATACTTTTGAAAGTTGGTTATGTACTTGATTTAAAGCATTTTGGTTACTTGAGACCAAGATTATAGTCATTTTTGATAAGGCTAATGTCACAGGAGCAGTACCAAGAGGACTTCTGAATCAAGAACCCTGGAAAGAGCTGCTTAGAACTACTTGTGTTTTCTTTGTGACATCCCTCATAGTCAAGAATTAATAGAAAAAAGTGTCAAACATTATTCATGGATAAAAGGGTATTTAATAATCAGAAAAACATTTGGACATACATATTCTATTTGAAATTATAGCTTGCCTTTATGTTACTAGAATACTTGGAGAGTGGAAAACATCATGTATTCTAAAAACTATTTCATCATTTGGGTAAAAAACCAAAAAAAAAAAACAAAAGTAATTTTGTTTAATGGCTCTCTCACGAAAAAATAAAGGATGTTTCATCTGTAGAGATCTCTGATAGAGGTCTCATCAGGTTTACAACACATCTTTAGCAAACTCAATTTCAGTTGACATGGATTATGGAAAGATTGTTAATGGTACTCAAATATTTAATATTCTGAGTTTGAACAAATATACAATTTTTTATTAAGTATACCCAAACTTTGTTGTTTTAAAACTAGAGTGGACATACCTTAACTAGTTATTTTAGCATCAACCTTTTTCTTTTATTACTTTGCTGTTATCCTTTGAGCAAGCTAGACAGTAAGTTCTCTCTGTTTCTGATTTTCACAGAAATAAATGTTTGTTATTGCTGGTGTTTATTCAATTCTATCATGATCTGTGAATATAAGGAGATGTCTAAAGACTTGTTTTAAAAAGCATGAATAAAGACAGACATGAAACTTCTTTTGAGAGAAATTGCCTACTAGATAGTTTCCAAAGTGCTTTCTGTGGAACTAGTCACTAGAAATGGTCCTTGAAGAAAGGATCTGTGATTAAGTTTGAAGAAACACTATATGCCATAATAATGATGGCATGTTGAAGATTGACAACGCACATTAGCATATTAAAGGCTTTGAGACATCTTGCAAGAAAGAAATTTGCTAAAGCTTGTTTATCTTGCATTTTTAAACTTTTTGGACAGTGGAATTCTTTTTAAGGTCAAACTTGTCATTCTGTGAGAAATGCTGCCCTCTAGAGGCATAAATTCAGTTGCTCTTAAATTTGAGTGCAACAATGCTGCCTGGTTTGAGTGTGTAGAAATTGTAATGATTAATACTAACCAAATGTGTGGTAACAAGATAACCTAATAGAAAGATTTTATGTCTAATTTTAAGAAAATTTGGGAATATAGAATTGTAATATATAACTGTCCACTTTTTTAAATTGGACATGTCATATTTATGGCTGCTAATAATCTTTTTTTTTTTTTTTTTGAGACAGTCTCACTCTGTTGCCTGGGCTACAGTGCCGTGGTGTCAGCCTAGCTCACAGCAACTTCAAACTCCTGGGCTCAAGTGATCCTCCTGCCTCAGCCTCCCGAGTAGCTGGGACTACAGGTGCATGCCACCATCCCCAGCTAATTTTTCTATTTTTTGTAGATACAGGGTCTCACTCTTGCTCAGGCTGGTCTCAATCTCCTGACCTCAAATGATCCTCATGCCTCAGCCTCCCAGAGTACTGGGATTTACAGGCGTGAGCCACTGTGCCTGGCTGCTAATAATCTTTTGAATACATTTCTTTCTATGAGGAATTGTGGACATGCAGTACTTCAAGTTTCTGAACTCCAAATCTCTCCTGCTGGTAGAGGCCCTCCTTCCCTATCTTCTTTGAAGACCTATAACAGCCATGCTTAAGACAGTTTCCATTCAAGGGGAAGCCAGTTTCCTCATCCCCCATCCCATAGTCCTCACTGTTTTCACACCCGTAAGTGGAGTCAGATTGTATCATGCTGTCAAACTGGGAAGAAAAGGATTATATATAAATTTTGTTTTTTAGAGTTTTGCTAACTTAACTGCAGGAATATGTATAGAAATAGGTTTTGATGATGAGTGAAAGAGAGAGGGAGAAAAAGGGAGAAGGAAACATGCTTTTGCATTTGACTCAATGTATTGATATGGTGCAGTTGCCAGAGATTCTGGATTCAGTGTTCTAGCTCAAGTAGTTAGGAACGGTTCTAATTGTTTGCTCCTTTGATTGGTCTCAGCATTGGCTTATACTAAATGTAGTTGAATGCCTAACAGCTCATGGTATAATGTACAGGAAGAAGTCAAAATATTAAGAGAAATAGGACTGATAGAATGGATTTATCACTGTGACCATTCACCTGCCTGCCCTATTCCTTCTCCAGTATTCTCTACTGAGAGATCCAGAAGACACTTATTCACTGACCTAATGAAAAATACTTTGAGGACAGTGCCAGAATATATGAAAAGCAGCTTAATTGCTCTCATCTATAGGTGGAAGGAGAGGAGATATTTCCATTGAAATTGTCTTTTTGATTTTAGGGGGATGGTTGGATTCTAGGGTGGCTCTAACTTCCACAGGCAAGGTGCAGGCATCATTTCCCCAAGGTAGCATGGCAGATATGATGATCAGAGATGCACTGACCTGAATTCTTTTTGGATGTGGCTAAAGGATTATGGGATCTCTAGATCTAAAATAGATGGGCAGCCCATTAAGGCCTTACTTGATGTGTATAAACAAAAAATTTTAGATCTCACAAGTGAAGTCCTGACTTGAACTACCATAAGAATAAGTTGTAGTTTTTCACACAGTTCCTAGACCTGAGTCAGATCTGTAGAATCTGTTTAGTTTTTCTAAGGAAGTAGAATTGCTATGTTTATGCATCTAAAAAAATATGTATATTTTTTGTTTTTATTTTTTTTCCATTCCCACCCCTTCTGTGCAGTTTAGTTCTGCAGTTCCCAACCCCTGGGCTGTAGCCCAGTAACGGTGTGTGGCCTGTTAGGAAACAGGCTGCATATCACTACCTGAGCTCTGCATCTCCTCTTCCCTACCCACAACACCCCACACCCCGACCCTCGGTCCCTGGAAAAATTGTCTTCCGTGAAACCGGTCCCTGGTGCCAAAAAGATAGGGAGCTGCTGGTTTAGTTCATAGGTTATAGAAGAAAACAGAAAGGAAGGAGACGTCACTCAGAGATTCTGATATTGGAGTTGTGTGCAATAACTGATGAGACTCTGGTCTCATATGAGGAACAGAGAGGATTTTGTTTGTAGAAGGCTAAGTTATACTCTGTCAGGCTTGAGAATCTTGTTTAGAGCTTGAAGCTCACAATAAATGTGTGTTGTTTGATAGCCAGACTTAGTCTGTATTTGTGGTTGTTCATTTCATATAGCCTCTCAATGTTGGGTAAAATCTGCATGTTACTGTCTTATAGAGGCAGAACTCAATTTCCTAGCATCACTCACAGCTGGGGCATACATATGACCTAGGCTCTAAGGATCATATGCATCTGTGTAAGACATGAATTCAGAAGAGAAAAATGCAAGGTCACAGCTCTTCGCTGGAATTACTTCCTAATGTAGATGTTGGGTGGTGAGACAGCAAGCTTTTTCAGGGTAGCAGTGGTGGAGGTACTAGTAGTGAGCCTTACTGTCCTAGGCTCATCTTTCATAGTACTAGGGCTCAAAGGTGGGAACAATTTTGTGTGAATACTTAGGTATTTTTCCTGGTTTCATACTCCCAAGCTGATTCTTCAGTTTTCTGAGAATTCTTTGAATAACCTAATATATTTTAATAAGTTCCCTTTCTGTTGAAACCACCTAAAATGGGTTCTGTTTGCAACTTAGAACCCTGGTTGATCTTCTGATTTTACATATTTTGTTTATTGTCAAAGTATTTTATTTTTCTAATTAAGATCTAAAAATTTTCAAGCAATTTTACTTCATTTCTTTCCTTCCCAGAGCTCTACATTTCTTTGTGACCATTTTTTCTTACCTAGAATGCCAATTTTTGTACCTTTGAATTGCTTCTTGTTCTTCATTACTTGGCTTAAGCTCCGCTGCTGTTGTGAAGCCTTTCTTGTACCATCCCAGCAGCCTGATGGATTCTTTTCTTCCTTTGAATTCCAGTGGCACTTGTTTAGACATGAAGTACTTTTTTTTCCTTTCTGTGTGCATCTTAGCTCTCACACTAAATGATAAGCTCCCTGAAAACTGATAATATACCTTTTTATATCCCTTGCATTATCTAGTAGAATGTCTTGCACCTATTAGATTCAGGATTCAGCACAGTCACTCTCATAATGTGTAGTGATCAGTGTGGCTGAGAATCACAATGATGCCAGGCTGAATGAATTGAAATAAGCTAGTTAGACTTACTTTACCTTGGACCTAGTGAGACAAATAGTCTGGCCATGAGGCCCAATTTCCATCTCCCTCAAGGAGTCTGAGACTTGCCTGTCAGTAGTTTTCATTAGTAGGTGGCTATATCTTCTGAATTACTATCTTCATAATGTTTTATAATTTTTTTGCCTTGACAAAAGCCCTCTCTTTCTCTCCTTCTATTCCTTCCCTTGTACCCTCTGAAATTGCTGTTCATAATCAGCAGGTTTACTATTTTTGGTCTCTTTTAAAATATTGTGTAAATTATGAAATCAAACAGACAAAAAAAGTACAGAAAGTAGTATAACAGACACTTGTAAACCCAACCTCAAGGTCAAGCAGATGTTAACATTTTGCTTCATTTACTTTTCTCTTCTTTTAAAGTTCTCCCCTCTCCATACTTTCCTCCTTCCTTCAGGGGTACGCATTATCCTAAAGCCCTTGTGATCATTCCCCTGTTGTTTTTATACATATAAAATATTTATGCAAAAGAAGACCTCAAGAATTTTCATGCAGTGTTGTTTTGACACTTCTAGGTTTAGTTCATCCCTTTTACCTATTTAGTTTTTCATGTTGAGTAAGGCTTAGTTTCATAGTGAGAGATAATTAGGTTTTACTTTTTAGCAAATAATATTGTACTGCTTGTACATAAGTACTTAGTATAATTTTATCTAGTATAGACACCTGAAAGTAGAGTTGCTGGATCACAGAGTGCCACTTCATCTTTATCAGGTATCTCCAAGTCCAGTCCAAAGTGAAGGTATTATACTACTTTATGCTCATCAACATGTTTCCCCACATTTTTTTCAACATTTAATTTTATCTAGCTACTAATTTTTGCCTGTCTGAAAGATGAGAAATGGAGTTTTATAGTTTTCATTTTTGTTACTTTGGTTTCTATTAAAGTTGAACATCTTTGATGGTTTTTCATCATTCTGCTTTCCTATTCTGTGAATCTTTATGTCCTTGGCTAATTTTTTTTTTCTGTTGGGTATTGGCTTTTATATTGATTTGTGGCAATTCTTTTATTAATCTGGATATTAATGTTTTTGATAATATGCATTGTAAATATCTTCTAGTCTGTGTCTTGTCTTTAACTTTGTTTAAAAGTTTTAGATTTACTGCATGAGTTTATTGCTACAATCTCTATTCTGTACCATAGTCTTACTTGATTTGTCTACTTTCATGTCATTATCGTATTGTGTTAATTATAGCAGTTTTGGTATGTCTTGATATCTGAGAAGGTGAATCTTCTCTCTTAATGAAAATTTTAGATCAGCTTATCATATTTTACTCTCATTCCAGAGAAAATTCAGCAAAAAACAAACCCCAAACCCTGTTGGGATTGTGATTGGAATCTCATTGAATATACAGGTTACATTGGGGATAATTGTCGTCTTTACTTGGAAGACTGCCATCTCTGTTCCTATTTAGTACAGTTATATTGTTTTCTTCAGTATAGCTTAAATATTCTTAGGTTCTTTATGATTTTTGTTACCATTGTGAGTGGTGAATTTTTATAGTATTACATTTTGTAACTTGTGGTTACAAACCAATTAGTATAAGGAACAAATTACTATTTGTATACTGATTTTGTATCCAGCAACATTGCTGAACTCTTCCAATGATAGATTCTCTTGGGTGCCCTGTGCAGATAGTCATATAATCAGTGAATAATGATTGTTTTTGGTGCTTTCCAGGCCTAGGACTTTTTGTTTTTCTTGTATTATTGACCTGTCTAGGACCCCTTTTCTATAACTGCAACTCTTCCTGGGTCTTGGCTTTACGTGTATGTGTTAGTATATGAAGAAGGAAGAGAGGGGATCTGAGAACTAAAATCTCCCATCGAGGGCCAACAGTCTCATGTCTAGTCCCTACATAGGAGTCAAAGGCCAAATACATAGATTTAGACTAGCAACCCATTGTAGGAGAGAAACATTGCCAACTTGCAATCTTACTGGTTTTTTCTAATGTGTTACTTTTTTTTCTGTGTTACTGGCACCTAAAGATTTCTCTTTAATGGTAGCTAAAAGATTAATTTAAAAGAATGAATTTGATGTATTCTTTTTAGATGAAGTTTCTGTGTGAAGCCTTTTTAGTTGATCTAATCTGATATATTGTTAGGACTGGAAGTATAACATATGTTATATAAATTTCCTTAATTGAAATTTCATTCTATTTGGGTACTTTGTATTCTGAACTCCTCTACTCTGGTTTTTGATGCCTTTCAAGTTCCTATAGTGTAGTGGCTTAAGAGAGCCACCTTGAGTAAGTCTCTTAAAACTTGTTTGTTTCTTCATTAGTAGTAGTAGTAGTAGTAGTATCATCTTCTCCTACCTTATAGATTATTATAAGAATTAAATAAATTAATGCATATAACACATTTAGAACAGTGTTATTGTTCTCAGCCTCCTGTTAGCTGTTATCTACTGCCTTTCTGATAGATTCTACTTATTCTGGGAAGACAATGGCACATTGCTCATATTCCCCTTGTACATTCCAGGTCCTACAATAGTTCTTGATGATTTCAGCATCCGTATGTATGATTCATCAACATCCTGTCTTACTTTCCTGAACTCCCCGAATCCAGTGATTTTTCTCCTCCAGTCTACTCTGCTGCTCCCTCTTATGAGAATTATTATGTTAATAATTGTTCCACCTGGTAAAAAATTAAACACCTTGTATCCTTCAGGTTTGCTTGATTAGCTGTTCCCATTATAACTCTCCTACCAACTCATTTGTCCTGTCAGTGTTTTGGTTTCTTCCAGTCATCAGCTTTCTCTGTGTTTTACATCTCTTGTTAACCAAGAGTCTTGTCTGCTTCTTGTCTGTATCCTAAATTCCCTGTAATTGTATATATTTGTCCCACTTGTCTGACAAAATCCCAATTCTGGATTAACTCCATTATCTAGTTCCTTCATTCCCGTACCACCTGAAATGCAGTAGAAAGTCACCCAAAAGGACATTTTTTTTCATTATAAATTCATGATCATCAACCACAGTTGGACCCTAATATTGCTTGGAAATCCGTTATATTACTCTTATCAACTGGCGTCGTCATCGTTACTGTGACTGTTGGATTATCCATTCTCCTTGGACCTCCAGTGTGGCCCTTCTCTTTCTGAAGAAGAGTTTTCCTATTATTTTCCAGTGAAAATAGGAGTATCCAGTGGAAACCCTTAGTTGCCCACTACCTTTCCTATTTTTCTTCCTTCTTAATGTTAAAATAGAGGTAGTACTGCTTTCTGTCTAAGGCTCTTTCTCTCTTCCTCTTCCTCTGAGGTAACTTACACTATTGATTATCTCTTCCTATTTTTTGATATTCACTTTCTTTCTTTACACTTGATTCTTCTCATTAGTATTTAAACATGCTCAGTTCCCACTATTTAAGAGATAAAACAATAAGCCTTCATGGATACCACATTACTGACCTTTTTATTCTCTTTCCCAGCCAAATGCTTGAAATCATTATTTGTTTGCATTTCTCACCTTTGACTCACCTCTTCAGTTTATTCATTCCACCAGTATGGCATTCGCTAATGGTACCAGTGACCTCTCTGTTAGTAAATTAAGTGGATATTTTTAGACGTGCTCTTATTTGACCTCTCTAATAGTGTGCTATGGCTGCTGTAAAATACTACAGCCTGGGTGACTTAAACAACAGAAGTTTATTTTCCTGTGAACGGGAGTCTAGATGTCCAAGACGAAGTTGTTGGCAGGTTTGGTTTCTTCTAAGGCCTCTCTCTCCTTGGCTTGCAGAGGGTGCCTTCTTGCTGTGTCTTCACATGGTCTTTCCTCTGTGGGCATGCATTCCTGATGTCTCTTTGTGTGTCCAGACTGGATTAGGGCCTGGGTGATGAATTTATTTACCTCTTTAAAGGTCCTATCACCAAATACAGTCATATTCTGAGGTTCTGGAGATTAGGGTTTCAACATACGAATTTTGGGGGAACACAGTTTGGCACATAATAACCTCCTCGCAGGTGTTAGCATTTTTGAAAAACTGTCCTTCAAACACTTTGGTTTTCATTCTCCCTCTCTTTTTTTTTTTTGAGGCAGAGTCTCACTGTGTTGCCCGGGCTAGAGTGCCGTGGCGTCAGGCTGGCTCACAGCAACCTCAAACTCCTGGGCTCGAGCGATCCTCCTGTCTCAGCCTCCCGAGTAGCTGGGACTACAGGCATGCGCCAGCATGCCCAGCTAATTTTTTCTGTATATTTTTAGTTGTCCAATTAATTTCTTTCTAATTTTAGTAGAGACGGGGTCTCGCTCTTGCTCAGGCTGGTTTTGAACTCCTGAGCTCAAACAATCCACCCGCCTCGGCCTCCCAGAGAGCTAGGATTACAAGCGTGAGCCACCGCGCCCGGCCTTCATTCTCCCTCTCTGATCTATTACTCTATAGCCTTTTTCACAGGCTTCTCTTCTGCTTGGTCATTAAAAATTGAAATTTCTTGAGTATTGGTCCTAGGCTGCTTTCTCCTCTTTGTTTTTTCTCCCCAGGCAGTGTCATCACTTTTGATTTCCAGTTATGAAGGAATTACATATCTGTTGCTCCAGTACTTATTTGTCTAAGTTCCAGACCTATTTTATAACTCTGCTTAGTGATCCCAGGGGTACTTTAAATAAGATGTTCAAATCGGAACTCATAATAATCCTCATTCATGTGATTTGACCTTAGCCTACCTTCTTAACCTTATCTCACGCTACTCTCTTTTTTTCCCTGTTTGCTATAGCCACGCTGACTTCTTGGTCCAAATATTATCTATCTTTTCTCCCAGAGGTTTTGCTCTAGTTATTTCCTATGTTAATATGCTCCTCACTTTTTATTTAAAAAATTACTCAGTTTGTAATATATACAAAAGATACGAACATCAATCATTGGGGAAATGCAAACCAAAACCACAAGATAATCACTAAAAACAACTAGAAGGGCTAAAATTAAAAAGACAGTTGACAATAAATTTTCTAGGAAGACACCCAGAGTTCTTATAAATTGCGGATGTGAATATGAAATGGTAGAATCGCTTTGGAATATTATTGGCAGTTTCTTATAAGTTTAAGCAATATACCTTTGGATCTAGCAGTTCTACTCCTGGGTGTTTTCTAAGAAGGAATGAAAACATATGTCCACGAAAAGCTTTTTAAAAGAATACTTATAGTAGATTTATTCATAATAGCTGACACCTAGAAACAGCCCAGATGTCCATCAGGATAATGGATAAAAAATTTTTGATGTTGTCACGCAGTAGAATGCTATTCAGTAATAAAAAGGAACTACTGATGTACACAAAATGACATGGATGAATTACACTTAGCAAAAGAAGGTGGACACAATACTGTATGATTCCATTTATATTAATTTCTAGAACAGGCAAAGCTAATCTATGGTGAAAAAAAATACTGAAGAGTGGTTGCCTTTTTGTTGTGGAGAATAACTCAGTTTGACTGGGAAGAAGCATAAGGGAGCTTCCTGAAGTGATGAAAATGTTCAATATCTGATAGAGGTGTGTGTTAACTTGGGTTTATCTATTCAAGTTGTACAGTTAAGTGTATATTTCAATGCATATAAATTTCATCTAAAAATTACAAAAATTGAGTTGAGTGGCAGGGAGTGGATTGTGGAAGAAATAAGAATTATAGAGTGTTGATGGTGAATGAAGTTGGATAATGGGCATGTAGGAGTTTATTATACTATTCTGTTTATTTTGTGTTTGAAATTTTCTTCATAAAAAGATTTTCTTTTAAAATAAGAAAGTTATGAAGATACATAAACAGCACCTGTGCTTTCACCACCAGCATAATAAAAAACTTTTACTGGCCAGGCATGGTGGTTCATGCCTGTAATTCCAGCACTTTGAGAGGCTGAGGTGGGAGGACTGCTTGAGGCCAGGAGTTCAAGACCAGCCTGAGGAAGAGCAAGACCATGTCTTCTACAAAAAATATAAAAATTAGCCAGGTGTGGTGGCATGCACCTGTAGTCCCAGCTACTCGGGAGGCTGAGGCAGGAGAATTGCTTGGGCAGAGGAGTTTGTGGTTACAGTGAGCTATGATGACGGCACTGCACTCTGGCCTAGGCAACAGAGCGAACCCCTGTGTCAAACAAACAAATAAACACCCCCACCCCAACCCTTACTGATGTAATTCCTTTCTCTGGTGACCACACCTGATTCTGTACTCCTGTCTCCCCACCAACCACTATCCTGAATGCCTCTTCACTTTTGAAACATCTTCCAATATCAGTCTAAATGTCACTTCCATGGGCAAAAGCCTTTTCTGACTCAAAATACTCACTAGGGTTAAGTTCCCCTGTTAAGTCCTTTCATGGCTTTTAACACAATCATGATTTTTTTTTAAAAACTATTTAATATCAATCTGTCCAGTAGACTAGATTTTTGAAGGGCAAGATGTATCTGTGGTTGCTGTCTTAATGTCTAGAATAATACATTTATTGAATGATTGTGTTGGTGTAATTTTTTTTTTTAAATTAAAGATACCAAAACTGAAGAGCTATTCTATTATGCTTGCATTGATTGTTGGGTCAGAATGTTATAAAAAGTTACGAATGTGAGATAACGATTGAGAGATGGTAATGCTTTCTTTCTGATTTTGTTTACACCTGATTAAAAAAAGGAGCTATAATACTGTATCATTAGATCTGGAACTATGTCCTAAAGTCTGTGAATTGGTTCCCAGATGCCCTTGAGTTTTGTGTTATCTTTCTGTTCTCTTATTTGAAAGCCATGTGAGTACTCCTTTCCTCTTTACAGAGTATTCTAAATGCCTCTTTTTTTCTCTCGTCTCTAATGTGCTTCCTCCTTTGCCTGTTAGTTTAGGTATTTATCAGGGATAATAATCTTTAAGGGCCTGTTGTTTTCTTATTTTTTATACTGATGGCTGTATATTTTATACTTCAGTATGCCTCACTGCCAAATGAAGGTATTAACTAATAAATAATAAAGGTAGATAAAAATGCTCTGCTTATAACTGTACCATTAAACATGTTATCTTTAATACAAATACACATTCAAGGTATTGAAGGTGCAGGATTATGTTTTTTTTTTTTTTTTTTTTTGAGACAAAGTCTCACTCTGTTGCCCCTGGTAGGGTGCAGTGGCATCATCATAGCTCACAGCAACGTCAAACCCCTGGGTTTCCATGATCCTCCTGCCTCAGCCTACCAAGTAGCTGGGACTACAGGTGCATGCCACCATGCGTGGCTAATTTTTCTAGGTTTTGTAGAGACAGGGTCCATTCTTGCTCAGGGTGGTCTTGAACTCCTAAGCTTGTGATCCTCTCGCCTTGGCTTCCCTGAGTGCTAGGATTACAGGTGCGAGCCACCGCACCAGGCCTAGGATTATGTTTTGATTTTTGCTATTTTGTATTTCCATGGAGATGGGCAACTTTAACCAATGTAGTTAGATTTCTGCTATGAGTGTTTTTTAACTTTAGCTGCTACTTGAGAGACAGCATATTCTAATGGTTAAGAATGTGGATTCTGAAAGAGTCAGACTGCCAGGATTTGAGTCCTTTTCTCACTATTTCTTAACTCAGTGACTTTGACCAAGTGGCTTAACTGCCTTGTACTTCAGTTTCCTCACCGTTAAAACGGAGTTACTAATGGTACCTTCCAGTGTTGTTGTGAGGACTGTATGAAGTACTATGTATAGTGCCTGATACTTAGTAAATGTTAGATCTCTTATTACTTTTTGGGTTCTAAAGGAATCCATAAATAACTTTTCCCTAAGATTTTTCTTATTTATTGTGGCAAAATACACATAGCATAAAATTTACCATTTTAATCATTTTTTTTTTTTTTTTT
>NW_012147819.1:562310-574983 GCF_000956105.1 Propithecus coquereli | reverse complement strand
TCGGCCTCCCAGAGAGCTAGGATTACAGGTGTGAGCCACCGCGCCCGGCCCATTTTAATCATTTTTAAGTGTACAATTCAGTCGCATTAAGTACATTGACAGTATTTTGCAACTTTCTACCTCTGTCCATTTTCAGAACTTTTTCATCGTCCCAAACAGAAACTCTATACCCATTAAATCATAACTCCACATATCCTATCCCCCTAACCCCTGGTAACCTCTATTATATCCTCTGTCTCTATGAATTATGACTATTTTAGGTACTTCATAAATAGAATCATATAATATTTGTCCTTTTGTGACTGTCTTACTTCACTTGGCATAATGTTTTTAAAGTTAATCCATATTGTAGCATGTGTTGTAGCAATTGATTTCTCACTTCAATCCTTGCGATTGGAGAAAATACTTCTGCAATAGAAAGGAAAACATGTCCACAAAGCTTTTTTCAAGAATGTTTATAGATTTATTCATAATAGCTAACAACTGGAAACACTGGTATGGCTGGGTCAAGTTAGACTAGTTTGCTGTAGCCCAGGGTCATGTAAGAACATGGAGTTTTCAAGGTAGGTATGGGGGAGGTGTTGAAGGAAGGGGAGTAGGCATAATAGATAGTGGTTAGAAGAAATAAAGGTACCAGGTAGACAGTACCATGAATGTTCACAGTAAGGATTATAATTTTTTGATTAATTTTATAAATTCTAAATGCATCCTGTTGAATTTAACTGCACCTCTTAAAATTGACCAACATGACTTTATAATTCATGGAAACCAATATTTTTCTGATACTTTGAAGGGGTTTAAAATACCTAATATTGGAACCAATATTTGATGTATTAATTGATTTTTCGCTTTGAATAGCTTTGAATAGCAATTAGTTTAGAAAATGTTAAATTTAAATTAGCAGTACATAGTAGATATATAGTTACACAGAGCCTGAATCACATTTGAAAATCTAGCATTCAGGTACTCCTAAGGTACCTGAATTCCCAAGAGCTTTATATATTCTGAAGTTAATTGAAAATAAGACCTTTTGGGAATTCAGGTAGTTCAGGAGTGACCTTTCTAAAAAACAAACCTGAGCACCATATACCTCTTCTTATAATCTTTTATTATCTGCCCATTGCCTGGAATAAAGTCCAAATTCTAGAGCAACACAAACATGGTCCTTCATGAACTGATAGACATTTCCTAATAATTCCTTACATATGCATGATACTCTAGCCTTACTAAATTAAGAATTTCTGAAGTTACTATGGTGTTTGATTCACGTGTCTTTGTATATATGCTGTTCACATACCCGAAAATATACTACCCATTATTTAGCCTAGAAAGTCTTCTCAGGGAAGGTTTTTTAAAATCCCGTCTGAGCTCAATTAATTGCATCCTTCATATTAACTATTATATTTAGTAGTTAACAGTATTATAAGTACTTTACAGTAATTTTTGCGGATGCCTGCTTACTCCCTAAGTTGAGTTGCTTGAGGATAGGTATTGTGTATCAATCTTTACAATGTCATCCATGCCTTGCTTATTGATTGATTAGTGCTGATGGAATAAATAAACATTTATGCTTTTCCTTTTGAGAATATTATAAGGGTTGTTCCTTTAGTTGGTGGAACAACTAAAGGCACGGATTTCTATACAGATTGGCTCTATGGGAAAACAGAAGAGAATAATTAAATAAAATATGAGTAGTTTCATCTAGAAACAATTTTCTGCAGTTGGAACTAATATGTTAAGTTATTAAATTACCTGGAGTGGAAGGTTGAATTTCTGAATGATAACGTTTTACTTGTTAAAGAAAATGACATGTAAGAGAACTTTTAAGTTCATATGGCAAAAAACGGGGAAAGACTGCAAAGTTGGAGTCTGAGGTTTCTGATGTTTCATAGACTAACAAAAGGTTGCTTTATTAGCAGCATTTAATGAATCCCTTTATTGGCTTAGGCATACTGGTAGCTTTGTCATTGCAAAGAGCTAAAAGTTCTTATTTCAATTCATGATTATGTTAGAGTAGTAAAGTGAAAGCTTTTGACCTTCTCTTAAGCAGAAAATAGAAAGTTTTTACAAACAGATTAAAGCATTTTCAAGGGACCTGGTGAAGAAGTAGATTACTGTTAAATCACTTGAAAAATATATGCATTATATCTTTTTGTGCACTACTCTTACAGCAAGAGGTTTCTTTTCATAGACCTATTAATTGATATTTAAAATAATATTAATAGCTTTAATAGGATGGTTTTTTAGAGTTAGGTCAAAGTTATCAACAAAATTGAATTATTAGAATGGGTAAACTTTCAGTTCTTCAAATGGTGTTAGATATTAAGAACAACATAAGATACAGGATTTTTTTTTTTTAAGAGATAGGGTCTCACTTTTTGCCCAGGTTGGTCTTGAACTCCTGGCCTCAAGCGATCCTCCCACCTCAGCCTCCCAAAGTGGCGGGATTATAGGTATGAGCCACTACATCTGGCCTGACATACAGGAAATATTAAAGTAGAGAAGATGTAATGCTACTTGGTGACATGCTTTTTGAATTATTTTTTATGTATGTAAATGAAATGCATTTTGCATATTATAATATAATTATTTTGGAAGTGCTGACGTTTTTCTATTAACTTACACCGGAGGTTAAAGTAGAGGGAGTCACTGGGGACCTCCCTCTAAATCAAACTTCTTCAAAGCAATAGTTTTAAATACCAGGCATTACAGAACTGAATATTGTATAGCTGTATAAAACTAAGAATTGTATAGTAGCAGTTCATTTTAAATTAAAAAATTTTAAATGATAAAAAACTTAAAAACTAAAAACATAAGAATACTTATGTATCCATACTGCCAAAATTAGCAAATATTAACATTTTACTATCATTCTTTCAGAACTTTTTAAGTAAATTAAAAATATAGTTGAAAATTCCTAATCTCATTGTTTTGCCTCTCTTCTCAGAGGTAATTACTATTCTGAAGGTATCCTTTAAATTTTTAATACTTTTTTAGCACATATTTGTATGAAAATACTGATTTGTTTTTGAAATGTAAATAAATAGTATATTCTTTGCATACCTTTGTAACTTCATTTCAAGTTTCCATTTCAAGATTTATTCATGTTTTTATTTGTATGTACTTAACATTTGTTTATTTTAACCTCTGTATTATTAGTTTTTTTCCATTACTTATGATATTAAATTTGATTACTTGGTTAAGGTGATGATACCTGATTTCTCTATTGTGTAAGTATGTTTTTCACCTTGATAATTAATCGTTAATCTGTGTGGAAATGCCTTGAGACTGGTAAATATTGTTTCTCAACAGCTTTTCAACTAGTGTTTTTAACATTTGTTAATTGATTTTTGCCTGGATCCTCCTTGAGTACATTGATGTTTGCAAAATGATGATTTTTTAGTTCTATTATTCTTTGCACATTTATTAGCTGGTATTCTTCTGTAAGGGAGATTTTATACCTTTCTTTCTTCATTATCACTGTGGGCTCACAGTTTTTTTTGTTTTTCAGTGGGCTAAGATCCATTATTGTTATATAGTCATGCACTGCATATACAATAGTGGGCCAGTAAGATTATAATGGAGTTGAAAAATTTTTATTGCCTAGTAGAGTTGTAAGGATCATAATGTCCTATGACGTAACGTCTGATGACATAACGAAGTGCAATGCATTATGTGTTTGTGGTAATGCTGGTGTAAATAAACCTACTATACTGCTAGTCATATAAAAGTATAGCACATACAATTATGTAAAGTACGTAATACTTGATAATAAATCACTATGTTACTTGTTTATGTATTTACTATGCTATACCTTTTATTATTGTTTTAGGGCATACACCTACTTACCAAAAAAAAAAAGTTAACTGTAAAACAACCTTGGGCAGGTCCTTCAGGAGGTATTCCAGAAGAAGGCATTGTTATCCTAGGAGACTACAGCTCCATGCATTTTTGCCCCTGAATACCTTCCAGTGAGACAAGATGTGGAGGTGAAAGACAGTGATATTGATGATCTTGACCCTGTGCAGGGCTAGGCTTAATGTGTGTGTTTGTGTCTTCGTTTTTAACAAAAAAATTTAAGAAGTAACAAAATGTTTTTTAGAAAAAATCTTACAGAATAAGGATACAAAGAAAGAAAATATTTTTGTACAGCTGTACAATATACTTGTGTTTTAAGCTGTTATTACAAAAGATTCAAAAAGTTAAAAATTAAAGTTTATAAAATAAAAAGGTTACAGTAAGCTAAGGTTAATTTATTATTGGAGAAAGAAAAAATTTTAAAATAAATTGAACATAATCTAAGTGTATAGTGTTTATAAAGTCTACAGTAGTGTACGGGAATGTCCTAGGCGTTCACGTTCACTCACTACTCACTCACTGACTCACCCAGTGCAACTTCCTGTCCTGTAAGCTCCATTGATAGTAAGTGCCCTGTACAGGTATACCATTTTTTATCTTTTATACAGTACCTTTTCTATGTTTAGATATGTTTAGGTATGCAAATCATTACAATTGTGTTACCATTGCCTACAGTATTCAGTACAGTACCATGATATACAGGTTTGTAGCCTAGGAGCAACAGGCTATACTATAGAGCCTAGATGTGTAATAGGCTATACCATTTAGGTTTTATGTAAGTACACTCTGTGAGGTTTGCACAAGAACAAAATCACCTAAAGATGCATTTCTCAGGACATATTCCCGTGGTTAAGTGATGTATGACTAATTTTTTTTTTGAAGGTTCAAATCGTTAAAATTTAGCCAATGGGAACTCAGTCAGTCTGGTTTCTATGACTCTTTGACATGTCCCATCATTTTTACAGTACTTATTTGCTTTCTGGCACAACAAAATGTTCCATCCTTACCTTAACCTGGAATTTCCTGTCCCAAACCTGGAATTGGCTATTTTGACGAGGATCCTCATTCTTCTTAGTGGGAAATGTTATTTGAAAGCCAACATGAGCATGGATGTGTTCTGTATTTCTGGTTGTCATTGCTTCTAGTGGTTCTTTTCATTGAATAGAGCAAGGAAATATACTTTAAAAAACCACTAATATTTGTAATTTCCATCTAGCAACACAGGGATTCTTTTCTCTTTTCCCTGTGTCATATTTGTGTCTCTTTTCCCATAGCAGGGATCCTGGTTATCAGTAACATCAATATATATTTATACATTTGCTCTGTCTTCCAATATACATGGCATAATATTGGAATTACTGCAGCAATACCACTGCCAACAATAAACCCGATAAATAAAGGAAGTTTAAGATTTCTATGCAGCATTTTATTCATAGAATATAAAGGTAGGTAGTCAGAGTACTATGCTTACAAGTTATTTTAATTATATTTTTATGTCATCAATTTGATAAATACTTTTATTTCTTAGTATTTTATCCTTTTTGATGCTTTTGTAAATACTGTTTTCAGTCAAATAAGCAATTTGAAATTTAATAGGAGAGTTAAGCGTATTTATTATATCTTGATATGACTAGTATGTTTTCTTTTACTCTTTTAAAAAAATATTTTTACTGATATAAAAGCTTTCTTTTCTCTAGATCTTTAGAATTTTGGTCTTACTCTTGGGTATAGTTTCAGAGTCTTTTTGGTGTTTTTGTTGTCACTACTTTGTTTAATTTTGTTAACCAGAATTCATGTTTCCTTTTTCATCCATTGAGTTGAGCTTTGTACATTTCTTTGCATAAATCTTGTGTCCTGAGGAAAATTTGCATCTGAGCATTTAATAATTAAAAAAATTAACCATTGTGAGTAGATTTATTTTATATGAACACGTGCCACAAGTAAATTATTCTACAGTTGGTTTTTCCTTTTTGTGGCACTTTTACAATGTTGCTGGTATGTTTGTTTGTCCCTCCCTCCCCATATATCTATAGCCAAATAATTACAAAAAAAGGTACATTTTTGCCGTTATCTGTACTTTCCTTTTTCCCTCAAATAGCTATGGTACATTTGAACTGCAAAAAGGGGAGCATCCTTGTTTTATCTCTCTCTTAAAGGCAAAGGTTGATGGTATTTATTTATTGAGACTCCTGGCTTTTCATTTTGTATATTTGATATTTATTTTAAGAAAAAAATTCTCTATACATATTAGAAATTTATGTACAATATGTATTAGAACCCATTTACAAAAAGCTGTAAAACCATAAAATAGGAATAAATTTTAAAAAATGAATAGGATTTATATGAAAATACTTTATTCTAGGATCAAATAGATGAAGACAAACTATTATTTATCAGAGTGAAAAATTAAATATTGTAAAATGTGGGCGACTCAAAGTTTTAATCCATAAAATTAATGCAATTTTAGTCAAAGTCTCTGTTTTCTTCTTTCGAGGAGTGGGAGAATCTTGACAACTTGATTCTTAAGTATATATAGTAGAGTATATGAATGAGAATATCTGGTACAAATTTTAAGAATAAAAATGAGGCAGGTCTTATTATACTATATTGCTTGCTGGACTATAGTTGTTACCCTGTAGTGCTGTGGTAATTAAAACACTGTTGTTGATGCAGGGATAGAGTCCAGAAAGAATCCAAATAAATAAAAAATGAGAAGGAAATTGTGTATACACACACAGAGGAAGGAATAAGTTTGGTTTTTTTTTGACATAAGAACCATACACCCAAAAAGGAAAGCAGGTTCGACTCCATTACAATGGAATAAACTTCTCTGAGAGAAGATACAAGATCAGACCAATATTTGAAGAAAATATTTGTGACATGTAGCAGTTTTTAACAAATGTACAGAGCTTCTACAAATTAAAAATTGGAAAAACAGGTTATGATATGGACAAATAATTCAAAGAATATACATGAAGAGTTTTTATAGAAATATGCCTAAAGATGTATGTACAAACGTTAATTATAGCATTATTCGTAATAGCAAAAAGTTGGAAACAGTCTGAATGTCCACCAGTAGGGAAATGGCCAAATTGTGGTACATCCATATTTTAGAATATTAATTAGCAAATTGATTAAAAAGAATAAGGTCTTTGTGTCCAATATGGCAACATCTCCAAGACATATTATTAATGAAAATATATAAAGATCAGTATAGTATGATGTCATTTACTTATAGATCTATTTTTTTGTGGTAATCTTGAAACCATTTTATATATGTTATAAGGAATTTAAGTTACCTATTAATATTATTAGAAACCAAAAATTTCACTGTAAGAAAACAAAGACAAATATAGACTAAAAGGAGCCAAGAAAAATCTTTCACATCAAATTAATTGGAAAATCAATATGAATCCATAAATAAATAAATATCCATAAATAAATAAATATTCACCCCGCTGTCCCCCACATACCAGAAGATCTGAGAAGCATGGACAATCTCAGCAACAGTGATTACACTCAGCATCTGTATCTCGGTCTCTAAATACCATTGAAAGGATCCAAGACTTCTTGGAAAAATAGATGACCCTAGTTCTTGGGAAAATACAGCAAGCCAGAAAACAAGGAAGTGCTAAAAACCTGGGTGACATTAAAAGAAACAACCCAAAGGAGTTCCTGCTGGTTAAATCTGGAATAATGTGAGCATCAGTAAAAGAATGATTACAATTACAGACATACCTTAGAGATATTGCAGGCTCGGGTCTGGACCACTGCAATAATGTGTGTGTTGTGGTAAAATGAGTCCCACAAATGTTTGATTTCCCAGTGCATGTGAAAGTTATGTGTACACTATACTGTAGCCTATTAAGTATGCAGTAGCATTATGTCTTAAAAAAAGTACATACCTTAATTGCAAAATACTTTATTGTTAAAATGTGCTTACGATCAACTGAGCCTTCAGTGACCTGTAATCTTTTTGCTGGCAGAGGGTCTTGCCTTGATGTTGCCTGGTGCTGACTAAGCTGTTCTTTAGAATACAAAATAAATTTTGTAGCACAAGATTTAAGGGTTAATATGTTCACTCTTTGCACAGTTAATTGTAACTTTTTTTGTTTGTTAATTTAGTTTGAATAGTGTAATCTTAGAGATTATGTGAGATAGTAGGACTTCATAAAGTTTCAATTTATTGCAGAATCTTCTAGTTGCAAGTGTCAGGGTGGGTAGTTTATATCTGCAGATAAAGTTTATTTTTGAGGAAGGGGATTAGAATTCGCCTAGCTGTTGTAGGTCACTGCAATAAAGTGGGGCTTGTGTCGATTTAAGGAATATGAAGATGGTAGTGAAAGCTATACATACTTTTGTTTTCTTTTTTAAGAAACAAGGGTCTTGCCCTGTGCCCAGGCTGGAGTGCAGTGGCATAGACTTAGCTCACTATAGCCTTGAACTCCTGGGCTCAAGCGATCGTCCTGCCTTAGCCTCCTGAGTAGGTGGGCGTAGCAGGCATGAGCCACCGTGCTTGGCTAATGTTTTAAAAAATTTTTTTGTAGAGATGGGATCTTGCTGTGTTGCTCAGGCTGGTCTTAAACTCCTGACCTCAAGCAATCCTCCTGCCTGGGCCTCCCAAAGTACTGGGATTACAGGCAGGAACCACCAGGCCCTGTAAGAAATACTTTTTTTTTTTCTTTCGTTTGACACAAGGTCTTCTGCTTTTTCTGGGCTAAAGTGTAGTGGCATCGTCATGGCTCACTGCGACCTCAAACTTCTGGGCTAAAGAGATCCTCCTGCCTCAGCCTCCTGAGTGGCTGGGACAGGTGTGTGCCTCCACACCCGGCTAATTTTTCTATTTTTTTATAGAGTGGGATCTCGCCATGTTGCTCAGGTTGGTCTTGAACTCCTGGCCTCAAGCGATCCTCCCACATTGGCCTCCCAAAGTGCTAGGATTATAGGTGTGAGTTGCCTCACCTGGCCAAGAAGTACTTTTTAAAATTGGCAATTGCAAGAACTGTGAAGAATTTAGAAAGATTTTAAGGTTTGTGGAAATGTTGAAGAAAACAATGAGGATATAGATATAAATGTGTAATTTAGAAATGTGTACAAATGCAGATATGTTGTATTGAAACCTTTATTTTTGTAGTGTTTTAACAATTGGGGCAAATCAGATGTCTTAAAAGTACCATGAATTTGCTTTTTAATTTGTTGGTAGTGTCTATGAGAATGTCTTCAGAAAATTGAGGGATTCCTTTTAAGTCGAGTTAATGTGTAAGCGTTCCTTTGTAGTTTTTGTAGCAGTCAGGCAAGTTGCTTGAGAGGATAAATAATGAGTTTTGTGCCTTCTTTGTTAAGGAACTAGAAATGCAGCATGAGATTAAAAATTTACATCTTTTACAAAAAAATTGTTATGGCATGAAGTTTTAAAAAGACATTTGAAGGATATAAGATAATAGTATTTACTTCTGTATAAGGAGAAGGTAAACTTGATTTGTATTGGATTGATTGGTGAAATATTGTAATTAGGCTAAATCAAATGGGTGATGAATTTGAGAATTGATTTCAAATGCCTTGTCCAGGTAATTCAAGATCTGATGTCCATATAACTACTAAGAATTCCTGAGTAGCTGAGTCCCTGCCTTTTTATACTCTTTACCAGTCTAGCTCCAACTTTTCCACCTCAAATTGAAATTGAAAGCAATGACAAAAATAACAGTCTCTTAGGAAAATAAATTATGAGCACTATTTAAACATGCTAGATTTCCAAAAACCAGTATTTACATGGTTATTATTCATGAACAATCTTCATTAGATTTATTGCGGAATGAACAGTAGTGGTCACTGAATTCATTGTACATCTTTTGTTTTAGGGGAAGACTATTCTGCTTTCATCCTTACAGTCTTCTCTGGGATCTTTTGTATTACTAGAAATCATAAAATTGGGTTAACTTTCCTAATAAACCCATATTTGGCTCTGTGAGCTCTTCAGGTGTGGGATGAGATCTATTGTCTTGACTTAATTTGGTCACTGTTGGCTCTTGGCTTCAGAGTGGACCCTAAACTATGATCCTAGTCTGTGTAGTATTTGTCTTGTTTTGCTTAGATGTGTGACCTCTGGGGAAGTTTCCCTTACATTCAGTAAGTTGATCTTTCTCTTTTAGAAAGATAAGACAAACTTCTTATAAGGGAGGGTTTTTTCCCCTTTTTGTTCTAGGGTGCATTTCAGATTAACAATTTTGTTTATACCAAAAGTTGCCATAGTGGTCACTGTAAGTCTCAATTTATTCTTGATGCAAATATGCCATTTAGAAAAACAAGTACCTGAATTAGAATAAACATGTTTTATGCTTGGGGAGGTTGTAGAGTTAGACTGATTAAAAAAATCAGTTTTGTGAAAATGTTCCTTGTGTACTTTGTGTCTCAGAACCACAGTTGGGTGGTTGGCCATCGTTAAGCAGAAACCTCATAGTTCCTGGCTAATTGGAGATTAGGAAAGGGGTTCTCTACCAGGCCAGATTCTTATAGATAAAACAACCCAAGACTGAGGGAAGTTTTTACAAGGTTTTGATGAGTCCTCCAAAGTAGAGTTTGCCCAAAGGAGCCTGGCCTGAGGAGAAACCTGAGTTCCTTAGCCTCTGGGAATGCCTATGCTTTCCTCTTCCCTCTGAACTTTTGTTAAGAGACTCACAACAAAAAAATATCCAATAGCTCAAGACAACTACGTTATTGTGAATAATAAGGCAGGTTTCCTTATTCAAATCTGATAAAGTTTTCAAATCTGGTCAAATAATTATGTTATTTAATTTAGAGAGAAAAGTAGAAGTTGGGTTAAATAATAATGGTTAGGCAAATATAACGGAAAGTGAATAAAAGGAAATACAGATACGACTGTGTTTATATTTTGAATAAAGAAAGGTACCATTGTAAATATTAACATAAAAATTTTAGGTAGTATATAAGAATATTTGCAAGACTTTTCTCTAAAAAGTTCAAAAGGCTTTCCTTTAAAAGGTATTAGTTTAAAAAATCTAAGACTTTCTAAGTGTTACAGCTCTTTCAGAATTTGTCTAGCAGATTTTCTGGTTCTCACTGGAAGACCTCTCCATCCCCCTGCCATGCAGGTCATTTTCAAAATAGAGTTACTTTTCTTAGGTTTAAAAAAAAAAAATCTAAGATTTTTCTAAGCAACAGGGCCAGGTAGTTTGTGTTAAAGTTTTTATGAAGGCCTGGGTTGACCATCTGGTTGCTTTTGAAAATAATGTCTTATTTAGCTATAATGCTTTTAATATGTGTGCAAAATTACATATTTGTAATTCTAACTTGAACATGTCTAGGACAAACATTAGCAAGACGTTATGCAAAGTTTTCTTTACTATTAATAGAAAATCATAAGGAATTTCTTGCTGGTAAAATTTATGTTTATATTGAAACTACTCTGAAACTTATGAACATAAAATGATTAGCTATATTTAGATTACCTTTATGTAATCAGTAGAAATAAATTGAAATACATTGTTAGGAAATTCAGATTTTCAAATTATTGTGTTATATTTTATTAGTATGATGGCCTGAAGTTATTTTATTGAGAAGCAATTTTTCATTTTGATTTTTTTAAAAAAATAAACTTATAAAAATTGAAGTATAATTTACATACAGAAAAGTACAGATGAACTTTTCTGTATTGATGAACTTTTACAAAGTGAACACACCTTTGTAACCACAACCCAGATCAAAGTATGAACTCCTCGGAAGCCTCTATTCCTTTACAAGAAAGGTAACTACTATTCTGATTTCATAATCAGAGATTAGTTTGGCTTATTTTTGAATTTTATACAAATAGATCATATATTATGTGCCCTCTTCCCCCTTGTCTTTCATGAAGCATTGTGTTTTTGAGATATATAGTTTGTTTGTGTCATTGTTTTTTTGTTTTTTTTTAAATTTTTGCTGAGATTTAAGATTCCACTGTATGAATAAACTGTAGTTTATATCTCCCTTCTACTGCTGATGGACACTTGGATTATATACTGTTTTGGGTTCTTACAAATAGTCTTGCTTCGATAATTCTTATACGTATCTTTTGGTGCATATATGTACACATTTCTATTGAGTGTATACCCAGGAGTAGTATTGCTTAGTCATTGGGAGTGTGTATCTTCAGCTTTAGCAGATACTTCCAAATGGTTTTCCATGCTGTTCGTCTTTTAGGTTTCCACCTGCAGTGTATGAGAATGCCAATTGCTGCACATTCTTGCCTAAACTTGGTATTGTCTGGTTTTTAAATAAAAATTAATCGTTTTCATGGGTGATTATCTCATTGTGGTGTTATCTGTATTTTTCTGATGATTAGTGATATTGAGCACCTTTTCTAATTTTCTTTTGTGAAGTTTTGTTTGGTCTTTAGCCTATCTTAGAAATTGGGTTGTCCTTTTCTTGGTGACTTGAAGTTGTTTTTTAAAATTTTGGATATGAATACTTTGCTGCACACGTGCATTGCTAATATTTTCTCCTATTCTGTAGCTTGCATTTTCATTTTTTAAAAAGAATACTTAATTGCAGTGAAATTCAATTTGTTTTGTTTTCTCTGTCCTTGTTTAAGAAATCTTCACTTAACTCATATCATGATATTTTTTCTTGACATCTTATAGAAGCTTTGTATTTATTTATTTATTTATTTTGAGACAGAGTCTCACTCTGTTGCCCGGGCTAGAGTGCCGTGGCGTCAGCCTCACTCATAGGAACCTCAAACTCCTGGGCTCAAGCAATCCTACTGCCTCAGCCTCCCGAGTAGCTGGGACTATAGGCATGCACCACCATGCCCGGCTAA
>NW_012147819.1:540027-559555 GCF_000956105.1 Propithecus coquereli | reverse complement strand
CCAAATGATGTTTCTAAAATTCTATAATAACCATAGGGGATACTTAAATGTTCAACAGTTATACTATTTTGTTTACTGTATGTTTTATAATAAATGCAACATTTTTAGGAGCAGATGATGTTGCAAAGATCTCTTAAGCAAGTTTTATCACTTTAAATGTGGTGTAACTGATTTCTGGAGATGTATTAAGTACAAAAGAGTAACTTACTGTCATTTTTTCCCATTGATGCATATATTTGAGTTAGTTAGAGGGAAGCAGTTGTCTTTGCATGTATATGCTTATGATGTATATTTCATCTTTGCAAATTTTTTTTTTGTGACAGTTTTATTAAGATACAGTATACATACCAGAAAATTCATTCCAAGATGTACAATTCAGTGATATTTTTGTATATTCACCAAATTGTGCAGTCATCACTACTATCTAATCTTAGGGTACTTTCATCACTCTTACCCCTAACCCCCAGTCCTAGGAAATCACTAATATACTTTCTGTTTGTATGGATTTGCCTGTTCTGGACATTTTATAAAAAGGGAATCATACAATATTTGTCCTTTTACGTCTGGCTTCTTTCACTTAGCATGGTATTTTCAAGATTTCACCGGTGTTGTATGTAGCATGTTGTCAGCGTTTCATTTATTTTTGTGGCTGAATAATATTCCATTGATACCACATTTTGTTTATTCATTTATCATTTCATAGGAAGTATCTATTATACTTTTTTTGGCTGTTAGGAATACTTCTGCTATGAAAATTCTTGTGAAAGTTTTTGTGTAGACATATGTTTTCATTTCTTTTGAGTATATATGGATGGGGTAGAATTGGTGGATAATATGGTCACTGTGTGTAACTCTTTGAGGAACTGTCAAAATGGTTGTACCATTTCATAGTCCCACCAGCAATGTATGAGGGCTGTAATTCCTCCACATCCTCAAGGACACTTAAAGTAAGTCTTTTGTATTTTAGCCATCCTAATTTGTGTGAAGTTGTATCTCATTGTGGTTTTGATTTTCGTTTCCATAATTACTAATGATAAGCATCATTTTATGTGCTTTATTGACCACTTGTCTTCTTTGGAGAAATATCTATTCAAGTCCTTTGCCCATTTTTAAAGTTAGGTTGTCTTTTTAATTTTTAATTGTAAGCATTTTTTATTTATTCTGGAAACTAGTCCCTTATCAGAGAAATGGTTTGGAAATATTTTCTCCTATTTTGTGGGTTATCTCTTTATTTTCTTAATGGTGTCCTTTGAAGCACAAGAGTTTTTAATTTTGGTAAAGCCTAATTTATCTGTTTTTTCTTTTGTTGCTTATGCTTTTGTTGTCATATTGCAAATTCATTTTAAAATAAATATTCATTGGTAGTCTAGGTCTATGACAAGGTTTTAATTATCATAGGACTATAAAAAAGCATTGGCATTTCCTGTATTTGACAGCTAAAGCCCAAAGGAAGCAATTATCCTTGTGTTTGTGCTTCAATTCCTCAGCTAATTGTTTAAAGCAAAGCCTTATGTTTTGATCCCATGTGTTACTGTGAAAATATTAACTGTGTGTGATATGCTTATTGATATTAGTCTTGTGAATCTATGTTTCATTTTTTGGATTGGAGAATGGAAGAGCCATCCTTAATAGTTTATTATGGCAATTATTGCATATTTGATTTCATGTCTTAATAAACCATTGCCTTTTAGACTAAGAGTATTATCAGAGTTTTTTTTATCTTGTGAAGAGAGAATAGATTTTGATAATCATACTGATTTTAAATCTTGTGCACATTATTTTTAAGCAATAATAGTTAGATGTTTTTGTAAACCTATGTATGGAATATGAACATTTTTCCTCTGCTTTATTAAGTACATGTCCTTTTGATTTTTATAGGACCAGTTTAGTTCCTTATTTTTGATCATGTGGCTTTTTATATCAATTGAAGGCATATTTCAGGATATTTTGGCTTATATTGTTGTCTAGTTTCTTGACGAAATGGTTTATAGCAATGGAATGTCACCGCTCTTAACAGCCTTGGCTTTCTGTGTAAGGGTGAGGTTGTAATATAAATGTAATAGATATATTTTTATTAAAAGAATTGACTGTTCTTTTTATATTATCTGATAAATCTGTTAACTTCAAATAACAAAAAGTCTATTTTCATGATATTTTATGTAGCTAAGATCACTAATACTCTTCTCGTTAGTGGATTTAAAATCATGGTGCCATTGGATGGGTAATATTGTTCTACACATGGATATTTTTATAGTTTGTTATAGCATCCATGGACATTTAACAATTGAAAAGGAAATAAAAAACTGATATATCTTATTCATAATGGTGTTAAATTTTCAATTAAATTTTCAATTGTGATAAAAATAAGAAAAAGATACAGTTGAGACTTACCTCCTATGGTTTATGTCAATTGTGGTTATGAGGAGAATTTTGGTGACCTATTGATGGCTGAATTAAGGCAAAAGAGCTTTTATATACTATTCCTTTCATCTTCCCTTCTCTTGTTCTGTATGCTTACTAATATAATAATTGAGTATACATTAATTCTCTTCGAGTATTTATATTTTAAATAGGATTTTAATATTAGTAGAGACCCCCTTTTGTTTCAAGGGTAAGAAGGATTACCCTTTAGCTAGATCACTAATTTGTCGCTACAGTCAATAGGGACTGCCGTATACCATAGGTAGCAGCTTTTCAGGGCATGTCTAGTTTGCTACTCTGCTGATCCATAATATACCTTGGAGATATGGATCAGGGTTGTATGGATAGAACAATTAAACTATTCTTCAAACAATGCTTTCTTATATTATTCTTATTATCTTTGTGGGGGCGGGGGTCTCAGTATGTTGCCCAGGCTGGTCTTGAACTCCAGGCCTCAAGCAATCCTCCAGCTTTGGCTTTCTAAAGTGCTGGGATTACAGATGTGAACCAGTGTGCCCAGCCATCAGCTATTCATCAGAAAGATCTTTGCTCAGAAGGGCTCAACTGGGCTTAGATTATTATAACACTTTTTTTTTGCACGAATGCCTGCAAATCATTGAACAGTAACACTGACCCCTTTTTTTCCCAATAAAGTTACCACATCATTGCAGGGAATTTTTCCTAAAAGCTTTTCCTTCAGAATTCACTTCCATAATAAAAAAACGTAATCCAGATTAATCCACATGCAGTGCATTAGACATTTCAACTTTGTCCTTTTTAATACCTGAAATTTCCGAATTCTCTTGGTCCTTCTTCACAGAATTCCCAGTCCGCTAAGCTAAATAATTACAATCATTCATTTCTTTTATTTTTGTTCCCTGTTAATGGGCTGCCTAGTTTTGCTAGAGTTTCACCTATTTACTATCTTGAGAGGTTTCTAGTATAAATTCACATAAATTCTAGTATAAATTCACCCTTCTCCCCCTTAGCCTCAGTGCTTCCTGGTAATTCTTATCTTTTTGATCTATGTCATTCCACATGTTAGTTATTTGGAACCATTTCACTGATCTCAAATGATCAATCCTGGCCTTACTTCTCTTACTCTTTTCATTTCATATTTTATAACCTTTTTCTTCAGTCTATCTTAAGTCAAGAATAAGGTATTTTCTTTTCAAAAGCTATTATCTGTATTCTTAATCTTACCCCTTCTTTCTTCTACTGGAACCGTAGCTATTTTCTATTATTCTTCCTCTTATGCTCCATGTTAGGTTCTCTGCCTTATCACACTTAATCTTGAAAATACCCTACTTTCTCTCTTTCTCTATCCTTCCCATTATCATCAAGGTTGTTTGACTTACAGTCCACTCTAGGTATCTCCAATTTTTCAACTCTTATTCAACTACCTTCTGCAGTTTGATATTGTTTCTACCAGTGTTCTGTTTCTTAACTGAAAGTAAACCACATTTCTCAACTAACCAGCTAGATAGACATTAGCTGGGCTGATTGAACTGCTGTAAAAATGCCTCAAATCATTCTTAGAATAAAGACTGAGTTCCAGATGGCTAAATCTGTGTCTTTTCACTTCTCATTTTGTCCTTTTTTTTTTTTTTTTTTTTTTTTGAGACAGAGTCTCATTGTGTTGCCCGGGCTAGAGTGCCGTGGCGTCAGCCTAGCTCACAGGAAGCCTCATGTGTAGCAAATTGCTGTGTGTGTGTTTTTTTTTTTTTTTTTTTTTTTAGCATTTGGTATTTTGTTTCTTCTTAACATTCACTTCTCCCTTCTGATCTGTAATACTATCCTTAAATGATTTTTCTGCTCTTTCTGACTAAATGTTTGTTTTCTTTGTTGTTGGTTTCTTCTTTTACATACCTCTTAAGTGTAAACTGGGTTGAAGCTTTGCTCTTAGTTCCTTTTCATTATGCACCATTTTGAGGAGATGGTCTCTGTTTTCATTATGTAAATTATCACAGATTTGTGATAATTTGTGGTGACTCACAAATGCCATGTTTTCCTACATGACCTATTTTACCACTGACTCAATCATTATGTCTTCAGCACCCCAAAATTGTTATTTCCCAAGCTGAAAAATTTGTCTTGTATCATACTTGATATATGGTTCAAACTCAGTAAATGCTCGTCACATCATGAATGAACTCATCTGAGTTTCCCAGTCTGTTCAATTTGTTCTTTTTTTTTCTTTTTTGAATAATGGGTTTTATCATTCACCTTTTCTCATGTCACAAGCCCTAAAACATTTTTGACCAACTCTTGTCTATACTTGTTAACATTAGATATCATATTTTGGTCTTAAGCTTAACTAATGAGGTAGATGACATTTTCATTTGCAGGTGGTGGAAATATGAATCACAGAGATTGTGATTTACTTATGGTTTCATGGTTGTGGAGTAGAAACTTAAAACTTAGCTTTCTGATTACGTGTTTCCTGGTTTTCACAAAAAACATTCTTTATAATGATAAAAGTAGTATGCCAGACAAGAAATACTCTGAGTGTACTATATGAATTAAAAAAAGAATGGAAGTGAAAGTACTTTAAATTTTTGTGTAAGAAGAAGATATAGTGAGTTGAAGGATCTAACTTGGTGCAAGGAATGGATATGAGAAATTTTTTACTCTACAAACATAGAATCTTGAGATTTTGACTTCTGTTGATGATGAAATGATGCTAGTAAAGGGGTTTGAGTGAACCATCCTTCCTGTAACAATTATAAAATCTGGACAAAATATTGAAAGAAAAACCTTAACTATTTAAAAGCAATGGGAAAATGACCAAAGAAGACAGAAACCAAATGAGAACCTGTAACTGCAGTGTGTAATTTTATGTTTGTGGCTTTCTTGCCTTACGGTGCATCCCAGCATCCTGTAGTTCCAACAGCATAGGAAAGAAGTCAGGGCTAGCCAAGCAGGTGGAAATTGACAGAGGGAAGTCCTGGAAGCTAGAAGTAAGATCCACAATCTGAATGTAAACTGTGTCCCTATCATGGCAGACCACTAAACTGTGTATGTGTAGGGGAGACCTCAGGAGACCCAGTGTAAAAACAGGTAGAAATGAGAGGGGTATGATCTTGAAAGAGAACTGAACCATGTGAGATTTGTGTTTGCTTCTCTTTTTTTGACTGAGTACATTTCTCAACTTGCACACAGCCTGGGTGGCCAAAAGCTGGCTTGACGTGTCAGAGGACAGAATAGGGCGATGACAGAACAGTTAAAATTTGGGAGAGAAACCCTGAAAGCAAGATAACACTGGAGGCTGTGAGTCACACATCTGAGTATAATCTCTGCCCAATTACTTGGCTGACCACCAAACTACTCAGATGTAGGGGTGATCCTCAGGGTATCAGGTTAAAAGAAGGGAACACCTAGAAGGCGAAAGAACTAAGCAAAATGAGTTGTTGCACACTATAAGGGAGATATACAGTAATTCCTCATTTAATGTCATTGGTAAATTCTTAGAATCTGTAACTTTAAGTGAAATGATGTATAATGAAGCCAGTTTTTTTCCTCAGCAATGTTATAATGCAATGATGTTGAATGAAACTATGTTGAAAGAAATGATGTTATTCAAGGACCTGCTGTATGTTGTTTTGCTTAAAGTTGCAGTTTCCAAGAACGTATCGATGACATTAAGTGAGGACTTAACTGTGGTTTGCAGTTTGAGTCCAGCCTATTAGAACCATACAACATCAAAACCATACGGTTCTTTGAAAGACTATAACAAAAACCAGAGTTGCTATAACACGTTATTTACGACATCCATTTTCAACAAAAAATTACTGGATATGCAAACAAAGTGAAAATGTGACCCATTTTCAGGTAAAGAAAATCAATCAATAGTAACTATCCCTGAGTAGGGCTAGATACTGGATTTAGCAGATGGAGACTTTAAAGTAGCTCTAAATATAATCAGAAGAATTAAGGGAATCTTATGTTCAGAGAATTAAAGAAAAATACAGCCCTCTGTATCCATGGGTTCTGCATTTACAGATTCAGCCAACTATGGATCAAAAATATTTGGGGAAAAAACCCAACAAACAATAAAACAATTATAATACAACAATAAAAATAATACAAATAAACAATAAAAAAGTTTTAATGAATGAGCACATAAGGGATCTCAATGGAGAAACAGATACTATAAAAAAGAAGGAACATAAAATTTTAGGGTTGAGAAAATCAGTATTTGAATGAAATTTAATTAAGGAAAACACCTGTTTGAAGATGGCAAAATAATCAGTTAACTTAAAGACAGGTTAATAAAACTGATCAATCTGAAGGACAGAGAAAGGGTAGAGACAAATGAACAAAGTTTGAGAGACCTGTGAGATAATACGGTGTTTGAACATGCATCTAAATGGAGTCTCAGAAGGAGAATAACTAATGGCTGAAAACCCTCCAAATTTGGTGGAAAGCATCAATTTACATATCCAGGAAGCCCAACAAACTTTGAGTAGGACAAATGTACACAACACATCCAGGCACATAAGTAGACAAGCTGCTCAGTGCCAAAGATACAGAGAAAATTTTGAAAACAGCAGGAGAGAAATAAATTATCAGGAACAGTGGAGACTAGAGAACATGAAATGGTATTCAAACAGCTGAAAGGAATAAAGATATCAAATAAGAATTCTATGTCCAGCTAAAATTGAAGATGAAGTAAAGACACGTTCACATAAACCAAAACTGGGAATTTTTCACCAGTTACCATTATAAGTAGTTCTAAAGGAAGTTCATCAATTTGAAGGAAAATGACACCAGATGACAAGTGCCATATTCTATAGGAAGAAATCAACATCGAAACTAGTAAATGTGTAATTTACTATTAATTTCTATAATTATAAAAAACTATTTTTCCTTATTTTAAAAACAATTACCTCTGACTTCAAGCAAAAATTATAATGCTGTATTGTTGGGTTTATAATGTATATATGAAAATGATACCTCAACGTTAGGGTATTTTTTTCTGGCTTAATTTGCATTTCTCTGATGCCAGTGTTTAACATCTTTGGTGTGTTTTTTGGCTATTTGAATATCTCCTTTATGAAGTGTCTGGCATTTACAAATAATATGGTAGTTAATACTACATGTCATAATAAGATATAATAAATTGACATATTACAAATAGTCTTTTAACTTATGAACATGGTATATCTTTCATTTATTTAGGTTATCTTTTAATTTCTCTCAGTAATGTATAGTAGATTTTGAAAAACTTAAAATGTGTTAAAATATATATAACAAAATTTGCAATTTTAGTCATTTTAGGTGTGCAATTCACTGGCATAGCTACAGTCACAATGTTATTCATTCATTACCACTGTCTATTTTGAGAACTTTTTCATCACTCCAATTAAGCAATAATTCCCAATTTCCCCTTTCCCTAGCCCCTGGTCATGTCTAATCCACTTTCTGTTTTTATGAATTTGCCTAGTCTGCAGATTTCATATACAGTAATCCCCCCTTACCCACAGTTTCGCTTTCTGTGGTTTCAGTTACCCAGAGTCAACCGCCATCTGAGAATAGGTGATTATAGTACAGTAAGGTATTTTGAGAGAGACCACATTCACATAACTTTTATTACAGCATATTATTATAATTATTAGTTATTGTTATTGATCTCTTGCTGTGCCTAACTTATAAATAACACTTTATCATAGCTGTGTATGTATAGGGAAAAACATAGTATATGGATAGGGTTTGGTACTGTCTGTGCTTTCAAATATCCACTGGGAGTCTTGGAATGTGTGCCTTGTTGGATAAAATTGAACTACTGTGCTTCCTGCCCTGCCCCTTTATTTGGAATCACCGCTGTATAAATATAGGGGCAATCTGCCTGTGATATGACTTCCATTGATCACCAGAGGAATGAATTAACTGCTGTCTGTAAAAGGAGGCTTGGGAATGACTACTGGTTTTGTTCTTCGTATGATTTGAGTACTATTCTAGTTGATTTGGTTATGGTATAATACTAAAGTACCTTATTTGCTCCAGGGAGATGGAGCAAATCTAGCTTACTAGACAGAAGTTAGTGTGAAAATGGGTTCTCTGGAGTCAGCTTGATTGGAAAAGTGGAAGTGCTGATGGTTTTGAAAATATGATGATAGTGATATCATCTCTCTGGTATAAATATTTTTCTTAAAGCACTAGTGATAGATTGAATGCTGATTTAGGTAGTAAAGAAACGTAGTTGTAATCTGAACTAGCTATACTGTTTTGAGTAGTAACTTAGGCAGTAAAGAATGACATGGTTAGGCATGGTTCCTCACTTCTCATATGGGGCCTTTTCACTGTACCTTGGAGTGAATATGCAGAGAGGAAGTAACTAGGCCCTAATTTCCACAAGTTATATCACATCAGTTGAGGAACATTTTAATTGTGGTTGTCTAGCTGTGTTAGGGCTGTATTGGTTGTGCTTTCAGCTGTGCTACAAAATGGAAAAGATTGAATTGCTTATCTCTCTTTCATCACATGCTGAAACTTTCCTGTGGTCCATAGAAGTGGTATAGCAAACCGAACTTAGCTGGGTTGGTTCCCAATTACAAGCTCTCACCCCTTTTTTTTTCCTGCCTCTTGTCATATCCATACTGCAAGTTCTTCCAAGTAAGAAGTAAGTTCACTCTTAATAGAGCTGGTTTACAAAGGAATTTTGTATATATGTCATATTGTTTGATTCTCTGAAACATAATATGGGACTATGGTAGCAATCCAGCATGATATTATGCTCTTATTTTTAAATGTGCAAATAGATGTGTATGAGGTGGTGGCTTGCCTATTATAATGTTGCCTACTGAGAAGTGTCTGACCTGGAGCCTAAATGTGTTGACTTTTTAAAAGTCTCTCTGCTATGCTGGATCATGCACATTTACCTCGTTCTTTTTAGTGGACTAAGATGATACATAACTTCTACATCTTGAGAATTAATGTCAAAAGGCAAGTGAAAAATTTATTAGATACTCTTAGAAGGTGAAAATAGATGTGCCTCATTACTAGTGTAGTTTTTTTTTTTTTTTTGACCACTGTGTCAACCTGCTTAGAAATTATATTTTAAACGTCAAATTACGAGAGTTTTTTGAACTTTCTCTTTTGTTAATGAGGGTGGGGAGGATAGGGGTAGAAGAGAAATCCTTTGGAAATTGAGTACCACCACCCTTTCTCTTTATCATCTATCCAGAAATCTTTCTTAAATTCCACAATATAAATGTCACATCTTTCATCTTTTGAGATTCTTTACTTGGTCTCCAGATTGTTCATTAGGGTTCTACCAGAGAACTAGTTTTCAAAATTTAATTTCTCAGCTTCATTTCTATCTTCTTATTTTTAAACTTTAAAAAGTTCAGTTTTATTGAGATATAATTAATGCATAATTTGATGATTTTTAACATATGTATATACTCATGAAACTATTACCATATTTAAGGTAATAAATATATACATTACCCCCAAAAGCCTTTTTGTAATCTCCCTCCCTCCTTCTTAGACAACCACTGATTTAGTTTCTGTTACTGTAGGTTAGTTTGTATTTTCTGTAATGTTCCATAAGTAGAATTATATAATGTGTCTCCTTTTTGTCTGACTTCTTTCCCTTAGCTCAGTAAATTTGAGATTCATCTGTATTGTTGAATGAACTGTCAATACTTTGTTCCTTTTTATTGGAGAGTAGTAGTCCATTTTTTTGATATATCACAATTTGTTTTTTGCCTGTTTCCATTTGTATGTTGCTCAGTTGGATTGTTAACAATTTTTGGCTATTGTAAATAAAGTGACCACAAACATTTATGTGCAATTTTTTACGTGGACATGTGCTCTCTCATTTCTCCCATGAGTGGAATGGCTGAGTCATATAGTGGGTATATGTTTACCTTTTGTTAAGATATGCCAAACTTTTCCGAAGAGTTTCTACCACTTTATATTACCACTAGCAGTGTATAAGCGTTCCAGTTGCTCCACATTCTCAGAAGACTTGGTATGGCCAGTTTTAATTTTACTTGTTTTGGTGGCTATGTAATGGCGTATCGTTGTGTTATTCATTTACATTTCTCTAATGAAAAATGATGTTAGACACCTTTAACTTTGCTTATTTGCCACTCATACATCTTCTTTTATTGAAGTGTTTTCTCAAATCTTTTTACTTAATCTTTTGATTGGATTGTCTTATTATTGAGTTATAAGAGTTTTTTATATGTTCTAGATACAGTTTATTTGGTAACTCTTTGCCAGTTTCTCCCAGTTTGTTTGTTTTTGTTTTTTTCAGTGTCTTTTTGAAGTTCAAAAGTCATTTATTTTGATGAATACCAGTTTATATTTTTTCTTTTAAATTTCATGCTTTTTGTGTTATATTTCAGTAGGCCGTATAATGGCCCTTGAAAGATGTTCACATCCTAATTTCCAAAAGCTGTGCATATGTTACCTTATAGGCTATAGGAACTTTGTGATTAAGTTAAGGATCTTGCGATGGGATTTTTCAGGTTAGCCCAGTGTAATGACAGAGTTCTTATGAGAAGAAAGTAAAAAGGTCAGGAAAGAAGAGATGGGTGACTGCAGCAGAGGTTGGAATGATGTTCTTTGAAGATGGAGGAAAGGGCCATGAGCTAAGGAATTCAGTTTTCTAGAAGCTAGAAAAGATGAGGAAACAGATTCTCTTCTTGAGCCTCTAGAAAGAACAGTGGCCTGCCAACACCTGATTTTAGCTCGAGGAGACTGATTTTGAGCTTCTGACCTCAAGAATGGTAAGATAAAAAATTTGTGTTGTTTTATGCCAAGTTTGTGGTTATTTGTTACAGTAGTCATAGGAAACTGATGCAGATTTTAGGACCTGTAAAGTGGAGTGCTGCTGTAACAAATACCTAAATGTGTGGAAGTGGCTTTGAAATTAGGGAATGAGTAGAAGCTGACAGAATTTTGAAGAATTTGGTAGAAAAAGTCTACTTTGCCTTGAATGTACAGTTTTGAGGCTTCAGAAGGAAGTGAGGAGCACAGTAGAGAAAACCTGTATTACCTTAGAGAATACCTAAACCATCATAAAGAGATTGTTGGTAGAAATATGGACATTAAAAATGCTGCTGAAGAGGACTCAGAGGAAGGAACATGGTAAAGAAAACCAAATGCTACTGGAAATGTGAACTTTTGGTGGTGTTGCTAATGAGGGCCCTGAAGGAAATGAGAAACATGTTATTAGAGACTAGAGTAAAGGGAATCCTTGTTAGATAGTATAAATAACAGAAAGCTTACATGAATTCTGTCCTAGAGTTATGCGACTAACTCTATTTTGTCTTGCCTTGCTATGGTAACAATCACTTGTGTATAAATTTGTTGTTCTATTCTGTACTTGGATAAAGTAGTTTTAATTAAAGTGGCAGACTTATATTTTTATATAAATTAAATTTATATTTTAATAAAATATTAGTATCCTTTAGAGCAAACATCTTGGTAGACTATGTATACTTATTCTTGAGATATCCATTATTACTAAAATCTTTTTGCAGCTTCCTTTTGAATAAATGGTTATATAAAAGTAATTTGCTTTAAAATCTTTAGTTTCTGAATTTCCTGATGACTTTTCTTTAAAAAGAACAATTTTAAAAAACACATTTTGAATTTATAAGTAATTAAGAAAACACATACATTAGTTTTATTTAGCTATGCTCATTTATTGCTGAAGAAAATTATTTGGAAAGTGAAAGTGCCTTGTTAGAATAATTTTAAATGGTAGCTTTTGTTAATGGCTAATATTTATTAGTGGATATAACTGTAAATATCCATGCATTCAGTCTTTCCCCTTTTCATTGAAATCTTTTTCTTGTGTATTGCAGGTTCTCTGTTTGTATTTTGGAAGGGGGATATATAAAAAAAGTAATCACTACTATAACCACTACTAAGTTGAAATCCAGTGTTTAAATTTAAAACAAAATTTAGTGTGGAATTCCTAAATATTATAGTTCCCTCTTCTGTCTTTTCAGAGCTATTGCACCATATTAAATTTTTCAAATTCATTTCAACAAGTGTTTGAAAACTGCCAATAGACTTAAATTGCTATTTGATTCTCTGGAGTTAGGATTTCTGTGCTTGGTGTCTATATCGCTAGTTTTTCTGTTCAGGTTGGAATTTGGAATAGTCATTATGAAAAGTTATCTGTAGGAAATACTGGAGATTGGGGTAAAAGGTAAGTGATACAGTGAAAAAGCACACAATTTCAGAATACAAGATACCTAACATAGTTTCTGCAAGTCAGTGCATGAATGAAAAAGGGGCTTGGGGAGTTGCTCTTAAGTAAAAGAGGTATGAGAAACAGTACTATAGCCATACACAAAGAATAGTTCTCCTTCGGATTCTGTTTAGATCAAATTAGCAAGAAACAATCTGGAAGTTTGGATATTGACTGGTATTAGTTAATATCATGGAAATATAGTTCATTTGATGAGTATGTGTAGTGATTTTGTGAGTGCGAAAGGCAACGGCCCAAGTATTTAATGATGTACATAACGGTGTATGTGGGCAGGGGAGGCAGTAACATGATGTCTGAGATTTACTTTAAAATACCTTGAAAAAAAAAAGAATAAAATATAGTCAAAGCAATGTTGGTAATATATTGAGTAATTGTTGAATATGAGTGATGGGTAGATATATAGAGTTTCATTATACTCTTCATTCTACTTTTATGTATATTTGAAATTTTTCATTTAAAATATTCAAAATTTTGTCCACTGAGCATATGTTTTTGCTGCCACTACTCTTCTCCCAACATTTAAAAAAGTTCTAAAATCTTTTAACAATTCTATTTATATTTCCATTAAGAAAATGAGGCTTTTCCTGAAGTCATCCTTCTTCTTGTGTTTTTTTTCCTTAGCTATTACCACCATCTACTATTAAAAAAGTTTGTTTTATTTGTTATTTGTCTTCTCCCCTGGAATATAAGTTTAATGAAGACAGGAGAGATTTTTGCCTGTTTTGTATGTGGCTACATCTTCATTATGTGTATCTGCCTAGCACATGGTAGGAGCTGAGTAAATATTTGAATAGATGAATGGGAACCAGAGCTCTAGAAGACATGAGGTGTGGCCAAGGACAGAACCAAGGAGAACCCCTTTGAAAATTAACCCTATGGGACTTGCAGAAGAAAATGTGAGCTAACATAAAAATTTAGGAGAGTAAGAAGTCATTTCCTCCATTTGACTGTGAAGCCTTAATATAAGCATTTAACATATTCTCAGCAACAGGAATTACTATAAAGTAATTAAGTTTTCATACTGTAATTTTTGATTGTCTTATACATATTCTTAGAAGTGTTTTTCCCTCCTAATTTATTTATTTCTCAAAGGCAGTCCCTTCTTGAGATGTATTCTGTTTATGTGTATTTCTTCGCAGGAAAAAGATTACAGGCAACAGAAGTTTTAGAAAATGTTCTTATAATTTCTTTTTACATTAAAATATACATAATCTCACATTTTCCCTTTCCTAACAACTGATTTTCTTTCTTTTTCAATCTATATGCATTTTTTTTTTTTGAGACAGAGTCTCGGACTGTTGCCTGGGCTAGAGTGCCGTGGCGTCAGCCTAGCTCACAGCAACCTCAAACTCCTGGGCTCAAGCGATCCTCCTGCCTCAGCCTCCCAAGTAGCTGGGACTACAGGCATGTGCCACCATGCCCAGCTAATTTTTTGTATATATATTTAGTTGTCCAATTAATTTCTTTCTATTTTTTAGTAGAGATGGGGTCTCGCTCTTGCTCAGGCTAGTCTCAAACTTCTGAACTCAAACGATCCACCTGCCTCGGCCTCCCAGAGTGCTAGGATTACAGGTGTGAGCCACTGCGCCCAGCTTTTATATGCATTTTTTAAGCTTGATGTTTTTATTTTGCTACATGAACTACTAGGGGTTATCTACTACTTTAAAAAAAATGTTAGTATTTAACACTACTGTGAAACACAGCTGATAATAATTGTGCTCAAGAATGAAGATGACTAAAAATTGGGTGTTAAAAATGACAGTGAAAATCCAGAAATATTTTATATTTGATATTCTAAAATGAGTATTTTTAGAGTCACTGCTTTAAAAATTACTGAAGTCATTTTAATAACCAAAAGCATAAGCCTTGATTTACAGAAAAATGTGAGCAAAAATTTCTAGTGGTTCTCAATTTGTTTTGATCTCTGGACCCCTTTAAAAAACTCTTACAAGTTATTGAAGACCCCAAAGAGCTTTGAATTATGTGGGTTATATGTCTTAATTACTTTATTAGAAAATAAAAGTCAGAAGCTGAAAAAGTATTTATTAAATTCATTTAAAAACAAGAGCTAATTCCACGTTCACACAATTAACATATTGGGGGAAAATAGCTATGTTTTCCTGAAATAAAAAAAATTTAATGAGAAGGACTGCATTGTTTTTTACTTCTGCAAATATATTTAAAGTCTGGCTTAATGGAAGACAGGTGCGTCTATCTGCTTTTGCATTCAGTCTCTTATGATATTACACGCTATGTAGTCTGAGGACAACGTCACTGTATATATACCGAGAGATTGAGAGTAAAAAACATAGGTAACATCTTAGTATTATTATAAAAATGATTTTGATCTCATAGAGTCTTTGTAAGGATGTTAGGAACCCCCAAGGTCTACATTTTGAGAACTATTGGAGTCATAATCTCTCCGGAATACTATATGTGACAATATAGCATTTTTAAATGACAATATAGTGTTTTAAAATTTTTTTAATATAATAGTGTCAATCAGCTAAGTATTTAATACATTTTTACTTTTAGGAGAACTATCGAAGTTAACTTATGCTTACTTATAGTTTGAGCATTGAGGAAGGATGTGCTGTTATGGGGTTGTGTTTGTAGATTTCACATTTTTTAGACTACTATTTAACAGAATGATCACCTTGTTCTTTGAAGTGAAAATTAATTGAATAGAAATAGATTGTTACATTTTTTAAAAACAAACTTTGACAGAGTTACTTGCAATTAAGGGGGAAAGTAACTTTAAAATGCAATTAGTTTACTGAAGAAATAGTCATGTTGCTTAATTGTTATTAGCGAGCAAGTATTAATGTTTTTTCCTTTTTTTAAACATATAGCTACACAAAGTTAAATACTAACTTTTTTCTGAACAATATTATACTTCTTTTTCTGATAATTTTAAAAGCTTTGTCTTTGTTGGTTTGCCTTCTAGCTCCATCTATATGCAACCTTAGGATCAATAGTACTGTACATCAAATTAGCTGACATGGAAGGAAAATAATAAATAATGAAAATAGCCCTTATTGCTTACGTTATATTTTAGTTATAACTAATGTAAGATCCAAGGGATATTGGTGTGGGGGATGAGGAGGATGAAGTATTGCAAGTAGAGATATTTCATAAGAATTCTATACTTTTGAATGTTTTAATTCATGGTTTTGTTTAGAAACAATGGTGATGTTGACTGAGTAGCCATAAGATATACTTTTATTAATAGCAGTATGCATTTGGGAAGGATTTTTAATTGATGCTTATCTGTAATATTAGACATAAATGATTTATTTATAGGCTTTTGTTAACTAGAAAACTAATAAAAATCTCAAATTATGGGCATATTACATATTTTTTGTTAACATAGATTGTATCAGTTTTAATACTTGGTACTTTCGTTTTACATTAGCATGATGTATTAATTTTTTCATTACCTTTTTAGTTTCCCTAGCTCACACATTTGCTAGGAGGAGTACATAGCAGCAATAAGACCTTTTTCCCTAATGTGTCTGACATGCATTTAAAAATGTGACAGAGCAGGGTTATAGCTAGATTTTAGAAGTTCTTTTATTAAATCATATAAGAAACTTAAACTGATAGTACTTCAGATTTTCCACATTATGTGCTCTTTCGATGAATAGCTAGCTGTGTAGCAGCAGCACAGGAGAAGCAGAGTTCTTGGCAATACCAGCTCAATTGCATCTGCAGATGAGGATTTAAAATTCTCTGCAGCAGACAGTACCTCCAGCAGGCGAGTAAAAGGTTACTGCATTATTTTGCTTGTTTGTTTCCATAGCCTTTATCTACCAAAGGGTTTTTAAGAAATCCATTGTGAAGTGCATGTCTGTTTTTAGATAATTCTGGAAATTGATTTAAGTATAACATGAGTATCAAAGGGGCAGTGCAAGGTGAAGGCAGAGACAATACTGGCTCTTTTTAGCTTTAAACCAGGGAAGAAATTGAGCATGAGACATATACAAATAAGGAACATTTCAATGCCACAGAAAATAGAAAGTTTTAAAAATATACATTTTAATTCAAGATGTTTATTATTATATTTAGTTTTTAGACCATCTTCCCCAAAAAGAGTGCTGTTAACAAAGATTGGCAATCATTGGTCTATGAACGTTTATTAAGTTACAATTACTTGAAGTATGGGAAAACTATAAAGTATTTATTAATGTGACTCTCCTTTGTCTTGGAAATTTTAATATGGATTAATTACATGGTGTAAATAAATATCTTTATGCATGATTGGCAAAGGTATAATGCTTAAGCACAAAAGATATTACAGTATGACAAACATACATAATACTATTGCTTATGTTTTCAGGGTGGTTTGTGGTTTAAAAAAAATCTTTTTAATGAAATGCAGATAAGTGGGAGAAGATTCAATATCAAAATAACTAGGTTTTTTTTTTTTAAATCAGGTTTTCGATGGCTTTTCACTTATTGTCAATACCTGCCTATATAGCCACATATCCTTTTTTTCTCATTAAAACTCTTTAACATTTATGATAGCAGAGGCCTCCTTGGATTATCTTGCTTGTTTATTTCATCATTATCTGCACTAGCATTTTTGCTATAGAATTTTATTGCTCATTACTTCTCAAGTCTAAGTACAATATTACAGAGGGAATTTTTTTATTTTGCATATCTTATTCAACCACCCTCCTGCCCTCTCCCACCAACGCTCAAAGATATGTATTAGCTACTATCTAAATTTTGTTTGTTTAAAAAATATTTAGGCCTATGTTTCTGTCTTTTAGACTGAATAATAAGATTGAAAACAATTTTGTAAATCTATAGTATAGAAGTAAAATTAGTTGATCATTCTTACTGTGAATGTTTGGCAGGCTTCTTGAATTGTAGAGTCATAAAAGGTCAGCAGTTCTGATTGGTAACTTAAAGAATCCGTCCAGTAATTTGCTCCCTGTTGTTTCTCAAAGCAATGCAGCAGCAGCAGTTCTTTTCCAGATATTGAACGGTTCTTGAACAGTGTGTGGGGACACGGAGGGGTGGGGCTCATTCCTGTTGGTTGTTGAAATAGTGTGCATTTACAGAGGGAACAGGTTGGATAGGCTGAGCTGAAGGAGTAGGCAAACAGATCTAAACTGATGGAAGACAGAAAGTGGTTAGTATAATTTTGGGGTGCCTTATCTTGAGTTTGCTCCTTTGTTAAGTACTTGAGCTTTAATATAGAACAGTTTGAAATATTAAAGGACTTTACCTTCTTTCTAAAGCGTAGCTGGGAGACTTCTGTTTTTAATATTGAGTATTTCTTGGCAATGAGTTTGTAGCTGGTATCTTCTGTAAGAAAGCTGTTTTTTATTCTTTTTTAGCAGTGTTTCTTTCAGCCAGAGAGCTGCAGAATGAGACAGTTAGACAATTTTGAGTATATATGGGACATTACCAGTTCTGATTTTTTAAGTCAAATTCTCATCTAATGAGCAAGTCAATGTGTGGCTGTGGCTGCAGCATTATTTCTTCTTTAATGAAGAGGTTGAGCCGTTCGACCTGCTGCTCCGATCTGTTCTCTTGTAGCCATACATCAGACCAGTTGCAGAGATTATCCATCGAATGTCCCAGGCAACCGAAGGTAACTACATAGATTTATTTCTAATAAAAATATACAATTAAAATGGATGCATTATAACTAGGACCAAATGATTAAAAATAAAAAACCAATTAAAGATGTTCTTAGCAGTTTTCTTGACCTTGCAGTAGCTATCCAATATCATTTTGTCATCATCAGATTGTGTAGCAATGGAAATGCACTGCAGTAATTGATTTTGTAATAGGATCAGGTGATTTACTAGCTGCACTGACAACCACTTGCTTGCTTGCTCTGAGCTGTGGAACACTTTAATGGATGTTGTGATTGCAGCTTGGAGTTGTTGTGAGACTGCTGGCCACTTAAAGCAGCAGCACTTATTTTTTAAATTAGAATAGTTTTTCGTTTTTGTTTTCTTTGCTTTAAATTTTGCGTAGCTTCAGGAATTTTGTAGTTAATTTGGGTGCCCCCGTGAAATTTTAGAGATTATATAGTATTTCACTTATCAATTCATAAAAAGTTCATGCTGCGACTAGCCTTGAATTTAATAAAATGTAATCTCACTGTTCCATATTCCTAGCTCAGCATCTACGTGTGTATCAGCATACCCTGGTATTGATCATGAAAGCACATCTCTAAAATATAAGAGTTTATATTAACTATCCTGTTTTGTAAATGATGTAGACTATTCTTAACATTTATAAATTTCATCAGTTTTAAACTCTAGTTGTCATTTAGTGTTAGAATAATGGTAAGGTTCTTGATCTAGTACGTTGTGCTAGAGTTGTTCTATATCTTTTTTTGGTCTTTTGCTTTCTTAGTGGTTTCATTGGTTTGGCAACATTTAGGAAATCTGAGCTGTGTCATTTCTAAGGAATATTGATGAAAACATGTAATAGCTATTTTAAAGTAGTATTTAAGGATATAGCAAATTAAAAATTTAATATCTGTGATTATAAATTTCAAAGTGATTATATTTTGATAATTTATGTTTTCATGTTTTTTCTATGACTTTTAAACAAATGATCAATTACAACTTAAAAGTATAGGGCTAATGCTAACTGTAGATTAGAACTACCTTTGCAGAGTTCAGGTAACAAAGTCAGGTGCTGGCCAAGACTTTGACTACTTTAAAGTTCTGCGTAGGGCTTTATATTAGGAAAGAAAATTAACTCTCTTCCCCTTCTTCCCTTACCAACACCTCTACCTCACTCAAAGTGTTTTGTACAGAACCTGACACATACAAATACTGAAATCTATATCATTTACTATTTATGTTCTTGACATAATAGAGACACTATTTCTCCTAA
>NW_012147819.1:483051-539618 GCF_000956105.1 Propithecus coquereli | reverse complement strand
CTGGTTTCGAACTCCTGAGCTCAAACAATCCGCCCGCCTCGGCCTCCCAGAGAGCTAGGATTACAGGCGTGAGCCACCGCGCCCGGCCGCCTTAGTGTTTCTTGAAAGATGAAAGTATTGCCAGCATCATTCTGTACTTTTCCCCTTAATTCAGATACTTAAAACATTTATTATGGAAGACTGTAATATACTTTTAACATTAGTGTTTGTAGTTTTTTTTATTATTCAATAGGTAACAAGTTTATAGATTCCCAGCCCCCCTCCCCCCAAAAAAACCTCTCTGTGAACATTCATAAAGCAAATACAAGGATGTTAATATCATTTGATATTTGGTCAAGGGTGTGTCTAAATTTCATGTATATATAGAGAAAGTGTTAAATGATGCGCTACCAAAACATTAATCATGAATATAAGTTTCACTGGAGTGGTGTACATTAAACCTTTTTTTTTTTTTTTTTTTTTTGCAATGGGTTAACCAAATAGGAAGAGAGGAAGTGAATACTAGAGTGTTAACTACTCTTTTAAGGAGATTGGTTATGAAAGATAGAAGATACTGTGATTGTTCTGTAATTAGACAGTATTTCATGTAAAAAAATGGTCAGTATACTTTGTGGAGCTGCCTTTTCTTTTCTAAAGAGCCCCGGATCAAGCATTAAAAGACCTGGATTTAATTTGGCTTTGCCACTAGTATCCTTGATAACCTTGATCAAATTATGTATGATATTTTAAGGTCCCTTAAACATACTCTTAAAATGTCCATTAAAAAGAAATCAATTTACCCTTACCAGTCTGAGGTAATTATAATACTTCACCTTGAAGCTATAGAAATTGGAGTTAGGAAGAAGGATGAAATTTCTTAAAGAACCAGGTTGTAGGTGATGTTAAATGTCTTCTTTCTTTTTTCATATCTTTTTTGGGGGGAGGGAGTACATGTTTTTTGCTAAGAATACTGTTTTATCTTTCTGATATCCAATATTATCTAAATAGGATAGTTATCCTAGAAATTATCCTAGTGGTTACAATAACAGCACTGGGATTAAATTCTGGCATTGCCAATTTTTCCTAGGCTCTCTGACAAAAGATAATGTTGTTAAAGAGTTTATTCAGTATCTAGCATATTTTTTAGTAATCACTTTTTGAAGAAAGGTAGCCATTATGTTATTAGTACTTTCTCCATATATGCCTATTCGGTAAGCTGCGTACAGTTATCTTTGTTGCCCAGGCAAAGTGTTTTGTGTGTTGATTGAATTAGGTGCTTTGGCATTGATGATCATATAATAATAATTATAACAAACATTTATTTAACCTTTACTTTGGACCAAGTGCTATACTAAGAACTTCTATGTTAATTATGTCACTTATGAGAAAGATACTCTCATTGTTTTTTTTTTTTTTGAGACAGAGTCTTACTCTGTTGCCTGGGCTAGAGTGCTGTGGCGTCAGCCTAGCTCAGAGCAACCTCAAACTCCTGGGCTCAAGTGATCCTTCTGCCTCAGCCTCCCGAGTAGCTGGGACTACAAGCATGCGCCACCATGCCCGGCTAATTTTTATATATATTTTTTTAGTTGTCCAGATCATTTCTTTCTATTTTTTACTAGAGACAGGGTCTTGCTCTTGCTCAGGCTGGTCTTGAACTCCTGACTTGGAGCGATCCACCCGCCTTGGCCTCCCAGAGTGCTAGGATTACAGGCGTGAGCCACCGCACCAGGCCAGATACTCTCATTATTTTTAAAGATGAGGAAACTGAAGCTCAGAGAGATTCTATAACTTACCTAAAATTATACAACTAGGAAGTAGTAGTGTTAACCTGTGTTAAAACTTGTAAAATATTCCCCCCTCCCCCCAAATTGTGGTAAAATACTGTAATACACTTTTCAAGTACAGGTTGAACATCCCAAATTAAAAAATTTGAAATCCAGAATGTTCTGAGCACCAACATGACACTCAAAGGAAATGCTTATTGAAACATTTTGGATTTCAGATTTTTGAATTTGGGTTTTTCAGGTTTGGGATACTCAACCATAAGTATAATGCAAATATTTCAAAATCCGAAATGAATCCAAAATCTGAAACATTTCTGGTTCCAAGCATTTCAGATAAGAGATACTCAACCTGTATTTGCGCTGTCAATTAATCTGACTGCAGAGATGAAGCCAGATTTTAGTCTGAAGACATTATATGATTACCTGATTTTTGTATGTTAAATAAGAAATAAGTGATTTTTTCACTTCTTACTCATAATTAATTTATATTCAATAATTATTCATGTAAAGCATATTTGTACTCTTGAATAATGCTTCTCAGAGTATGGTTCACTTGGGATGATGGTTAAAAGTACACATTAAATGAACATCAGGACCCATTGACAGAATCACTGGAATAGAATCCAGGGGCCTTCATTTTAAAATATCTCATATGATTCTTTTGTACACCAAATTTTTAGAACCACTGAAATTGAGAATGTGCTCCTGTTTTTCCTTTTCTGTATGTTGTCTGTCAGCTTTCCTTTCTTTAGGAATTGGTTTACAAACCATAGCTGATTTGTAAAATCATCCTTCAGACTGTTAAAAAAGCAAACAATTTTGGAATGGAATGAGCAACCTCATATACTAATGGTGAAGTGTAAATTGGTACTTCTGTGGAACCATTAAGGAATGTGTTTAGGTAGGATTAAAAGTGTTCATAAAGTTTTGACTCTGTAAACCTAATTCTAGGAATTTATCCTCACAAAATAATCAGATTCACAGGAATATTTACCTCTAAGGATATTTATACCATTATCATTACGATGGTGAAAAACTGGAAACTTTTCAGTTTCCAACATGACAGAAATGGTTAAATTAATTTTCATATCCAGCCTTAAAATGTTATATTGGGAAGATGATTAAAGATTTAGGAAAATGCTCATGATTTAATGTAAAAATTTCAAAAGAAGAATATAAAATGTGGTTATATATACATACACACACATAAAGTGCATATGGTACTATGTTAAACCATATGAAATTACCATTTTTGTAGGTTAAGATGGTTGAATGTCAGCCTTTTCATGTAGTTTAACCTAATATGATACCAGTTTTTAAAGTATGTATTTGTTACACATTGTAGAGAAGGAGACTGGAAGGAAATACAGCAAATTTATAAAGGGATTATCTCAGGATGACGAGATTATAGATAAAATATTTCTTTTTTATGTGTCTATATTTTCGAATTTTCTACTAAATCTTAGATTCGACCTTTGTAATTGAGCAAAGTAAATTACTGATAAAACCAGTTATTGGAAACAGTTGCAAGGTTTCTGTAAATAACATTAAGTAAATTTCCATAAATCTTTTAAGCAAGCATAAAAATTCCTCTGTACTGATATTCTTATCTCTTTTATTTGTTATTGAGTGTATTTATGGCAAATGGAGCATATATACCTGTGCCCACTCGCCAAATTTTGATTGGATTTAAATCTATAGTAGAAAATATGCTTTTAAAGAAAAGAAAGAAAAATACCTATTTTAAAAGTTTTTTTATCATTGGGTCCTTAAAGATCACCAACTATATGTAAGAGTCAGTTGGGTATCAACTTTAAGCAAAAGGCTCTGTTTTAGGTCATGTTGTTTTCAATTATAATTTTAGTTGTAATTTAATGAATTCATAATAAGTAGATTTTTAAGTTAGTAATCTATATATTGTCTTTAGTTAAAAAATTACTGTGTTTTTCTGAAAGGAAGATATTTCTCCCTACCCTCATATGCCTTAATGGTTTAATTTTAAAATTATGGCTTAATGAGAATATCATCTATCTTGTTCTGATTATCTATCATTTGCCAGTTAGATGCTTTATATATTTTAATTCTCACCCAAAACTTATTCATTAGACATAAGCTTTATTTAGGGCACAGTAGCTCATGCCTGTAATCCCAGCACTTTGGAAGGCTGAGGCAGAAGAATTACTTGAGGCCAGGAATTCGAGACCAGACTGGGCAACATAGCGAGACCCTATCTGTACAAAAAATTAAAAAATTATCTGGGCATGGTGGCACACACCAGTAGTCCCATCTCCTGGGAAGGTTGAGGTGGGAGGATTGCTTGGGCACAGGAGTTTGAGTTTGCAGTAAACTATTACCGTGCCACTGCACACTGCCCTGGGTGACAGAGTGAGACTATATCTCTAAAAAAAAAAAAAAAAAAGTAAATAGTAATCACAGCAATAACCTTTTAAAGATAATGTTTAAGAGACAGATTTAATTTTTCTTTAAAAAATGTAAACATAGGAACAAAGATTTGTAACTCATTCTGCCTCTGTATAGGGAAGTAATTCCTAAATTTCAAAGCTGACTGGTTGTTGAAAGTCATAGCAGTCTATCCGCCAAATAGGGCGTTCTTCTAAAATTTATTTCTTAGAATCATATATGGGTTAATTTTTAGATATCATTTGGCATAACCAAGAAGTCCTGGGTTACTCAAAAATAAAGATTGGAAATAATTGCATTATAGCCTTTGCTCATCGCATATTTTATGACACTGACTGCTGCTTCCCCTTTATTTTCATTCTATGACTAGAACTTTACTAATAATGAATTGAAAAGAAAATTGTATTTTGTTATTTTTTAATCTGAATAGTTGTATCGGGGCAACTTTTCCTATTTATGAGGCTTCGCTCATTTACATTGGTTTTGTATTAAAATTAAAGAATCAATGTCATATACTGATGAGGGATAAGAGTAGGATTAAAGAAATTGAACCTTTATGTTGGAGGTGCGTGATTGATGGAGCAACTTTCTGGAGGAGGTGTTTTAGGGGTAGACAAAACCAAAACAACAGATGGTATTAGTTTTGGAAATGATAGGTATCACTTTTTTTTCTCTCAGAGACAGGAGAGAAGGAAGGAGGAATAAAGAAACAAGCGGTTGAGATTGAGATATCACAAGTTGACAAGTATGTACCCCTCTATCAAAGGTACCTCTCAGCTCAATAAGGAGAGGAAAATACTCATTTAGCAGTATAAATTCTAGTATCTTAATAAACATTTTATTCTATGAAGGACTACGTAATTTTGATTCCTATTTTCCTTATCATAGTGAAAATAGTACTTGATCAATGTTTTTATTATTTTTATTTCAATAAGAGAGATATATTGCCACTTCTAGCTTAAAAAGTTTACACAGAAGAGACATGATTTCATAGTGAAAGTTTTTGAAAACAAATCATGTAAACTCAAACGGTAAAGAAAGAAAAACAGAGTTTCAGAGTTGTTACTGACCTTTTGTTAATCCCCCAGGCAGAATTTGATTCAGAATGTTATATAATAGTAATGAACCTGAATTGGCAGAGAGAATAGAAAGTGGTACAAATGGTCAGCCCATACGACATTCTATATACTGTAGATAGAATGTGATTTAGTGCAGGGGGTGGGGTGAAGAATGCTTAGATTGGATCTGTTTACTACGTGGTATACTGTTCTGTTCAAGGTACCATTTTCTTCCTTTTTCTGCCAGCTTCTGTATCCTTTCTCCCCATTTTTAAAGTGGTGGTCATGTTCTGCTGTTATTTTTAACTTTAGTGATTTGAAATTTCAGGATGTATCTTTTTCAGAGCATAATAAAAAGTGCTTTAAAAATACCTAACGTAAAATAAAATTTCAGGCAAAGAAATTAATAACTTTTAATTTTTAATAGCTTGTATTACCAAAATTAAATTTTGATTAGGGTTTGACATTTTTTAAATATTAGAATCCTCTTAGACACATTTTGCCAGCAGAGATTTAAACGCTGAAGTCAATCTTTCATGTTGTTCAACTTAGTAAAGAAATGTATTCTTTGTAACCAGGGTAGGTACATACTATTAGTACCTTCTCCTTAATACTTTGAGATTTTCATAAAGAAATAATTTCAAATGTGCTATACTGTAAACTAAAAAGATTACCGTTATGGGAAAAATCTGTATCATTCTAATGGATGTCATGCTCCTTGTGGCATTATTATAAAATTAAAGAAACTGACTCAAAATGCTGGATTTTTTTAAACACATAGTATATACCAGAATTTAAATTTAATTTGACATAAGAGGTCACATATTCTACCTTGGTTATTGCAATCTGTATCCTTATTATGTTATTGCCTAATTTTTATTCAGTCTGAGTATTTTACTCTAGCCCTTTTAATAAGTATTTCTTAAGACAAAAACAAAAATGGGCAGTACTTTAGATTGACTGAAAACAATTTTAAAGTGTTTAGCAGCAGTAACATTTAATCTCTCAGTGCAGATTGGTTTTACCCTATAGCAGCATATCCTAAAGAAGTAATGCGAGGTCTAAACAAAACAGGTGGTAACACTGGACCTCCTTAAATAATGTAATGCAGGCGGCTCTGTTATAAAGCAATTATTTGTGCACTTTTAAGTATGTCTATAGTCAATCCCACATTTATACTACTGTTTAGTTAATCAAAATACTGTCTTTTGCTTGAACTATCTCAATAGCAATCTAGTTATCTCCCTGTCTTTTGTCTTCCCTCTTAGTACTCTCTGTGTCGCTATCAGAACGTGAAATATCTACACCTTAGTAGCAGTTTCCAAACTTTTTATATGCCGAACCCTTTGCTCAAATGAAAGCAAAATATTAAACAGATAAAGAGAGACCTTATGGCAGGTGTGTGTATGTATTGCAGTCAGGGGGCCACATAATTAGCAACTCCTGAGTGACTACAGGACTTCTGAAAACCATTGTTTTATAGGATAAAATCTGAACTCTGAAGCACAATACATAAGCCATTCCTAATCTGGTCTCAGCCTCTATCCATGCACACGTTTGTCTGAAACTGTACATTTCCCAACAATATTGATGTATTTGTATTATTTCAGTATGTTATGTGCTCTTCATGTCTGTTTGCAAATGATGTCTCCTCTTAACCTCTTTGACATATTTCTTTGACCACCCTTTATTAATCCTCGTGTCAAGGTAAGTCACCTTATTTCCTCTATTTCTCTGTGTCACAGAACTATTGAAATAGGTCAGCACAGGTCTTGAATACATGGACTTCCTTTCCCCTTTATAAAAACATCAGTAAATAGTTGTGGGACATTCAGGAAAAAGTTGGGGAACATAGACAGTAAGAGAAAGTAATGCAGTAACTTTCAGGTTGACAGAGGGATAAGTTAAAGGACAAAGGATAGATTTGATGAACATATTGTGAATTACCTTTTTTATATACATTATAGGACATAGAGGGCTAGAAAAGTGGAAAAGCGAACATGCTTACCGTTGTAAATGTCTTACCTTCCAATTCCATGAAGAACACAGGAACTACTTTTGCTATTTCCCCTCTTTTTGATGTTAATTGGGACCATGTGTCAAGTATCTATTGCAATTCTGAGCTTTAAAATGCAAATACACTCATGCATATATATAGAGAATAAATAATAGGCTCTTTTCCACATTCAGAAAGTGATACTCAACTATCCATATCATACTGTTACTGTCTGTAGGTAGCCGTCCCTCGGTATCCTCTGGGGATTGATTCCAGGACTTCCTCCGGGTACCAAAATCCACACATACTCAAATTCCTCAGTCATGGAACCCACGTATACATAAAGTAGACCCTCTATATATATGGTTTCATATCCATATCCATAGTTAGTTGCAGATGCAGAATCCATGGATATGGAGAACCAACTATATTTATTGAAAAAAAGCCACACGTAAGTGGACTTGCATAGTTCAAACTCATGTCAAGGGTCATCTGGTACTCTATTACTTCTTGTAATTTCTAAAAGCATTAACCAGCAAATACATATAAAATTTGTGGGGGTAATTTTTCTATTTCCTAGAAAGTATTCAATAATATTTCCACAGACTAAAAAGCGTAGTGAATATAGATTTTTAATGCATGAAAATGTTAGTGTCTAGCTTAAATTGTTGTGGATATTTCTACTTCTTTGTGGTAATTCAAGATTAAAGTCTACTTCTGGAAAATACTCTGAGTAAATAGATCCCTCTTACAGGTATCTTTGGTTGAGCACTGCTGTTACCATGACTTCAGTGTTTGCCATTTGAAAGCTGAACTCTATCCAGAGAGAGGGCAAATAATCACAGAAGTCATTTATGTGCTTATTCATTCATTCTTCATTCAAATTTTAATTGAACAAAAAAAGTGGGTAGAAGTCGACTAAAGAAGATATGGGAACAGTTAACATGAAAAAGTGCTCAGTAACATTAACCATCAGGGAAATGCAAATTAAAACCACAATACCATACTGCTTCCTATCTATAAAAATAGCTAAAATTAAAAGAAACCAGGCACCACCAAATGTTGGCGAAAATAAGAAGCAACTGAAGCTCTCAATACATGGTTGGTGAGAGTATAAAATGGCACCCAAACTGTTGAAAACTATTTAGCAGTTTCTTATAAAAACACATACCTACCATATGAGCTAGCCCATACACTTGTATGTGTTTACCCAGTAGAAATGTCGACAAATAGGCTGGTACAAGAATGCTTGTAGCAGCTTTATTCAGAATAGCCAAAAACTGAAAACAACTGAAATAATCATCAAGAAAAGAATGGATAAATAAATTGAGATATATTTATACAATAGAATAGCACAGAGAAATAGGAAAAAATGAATTTCTAATGCATGCAACAACATCGATGTCAAAAGCAGTATACCAAATAAAAGGAGGAGACACAAAAAAGTAACACTGCGTGATTCCATTTATACGATGTTTGAAAATCCACAAAACTAATCTACAGTGGTAGAAATCAGGACAGTAGTTACCTAAATATGATATGGTTTGATTAGAATGGAGCCTGAGGGAACTTTCTAGAGTGATAGAAATATTCTATATTTTGATTGAAGTATTGGGTACATAGATATGTTTTTCAAAAACTCACCTGTATAGTCCACTTTATATAAAAAGTACCCCAATTAAACATATATATTAATTGAAGACATTGCAAAACTTCTCTGTCTTCTTTGACTCTCCCACTATGGGCCTGTTCCCATGTAGAAGGCGGTTTTGGTCTTCTTTTCTTCAGTCTCATTAGTTGGGACTTCCCTATGCTAATACCAAATATGATGACATCAGAAAGCCAGGATAAGAGAAAGCCAGGTTTCCACTTTAACAAGTGAGGTGACAGTTTTCCCAGAGTCCACAACTCCAGGTATTGCATCATCGCATGGTTCACTGTGAAACGTTTTCTAGGGTGGTAGAGAGACATGTGACTGAAGAATATGATAGGGCCAAATAAGCAACTATATTAGAAGAAACAACGTTTGAAACTGCTACCTTAAAGAGCAAATGACTACAGGACCAGAGAAAACCAGAATCAGCCAAATTTCAGAAATAACTCAGCATCTTTAAGGGAAACCTCAACATCATCACACTGAGACTCTGAAGAGTAGCATGTACTCGATTCAAATCCTTTTGCTATGGGCTCTAATTTGTTTCATAGTCATTGTGCAAGAAGGCTTTGAACTTCAGAATAAACCTCCTACTGTAATATAGAAAGTTTATTATCTGTAGAAAACTAGTGAATCTGTTTTATTTAAATAGGGTTCCCATCTCAGTAAGCGTAATTTTCACACGGCAGCTGTTACTTATTGTGGACCACAAGGAAGAAAAAAAAGTCTTCTTGTTATTTACTTTTTATATTTAGGAATTTTTTTCTCATTTACTACTGCTTGATACCCTCTTGCCTGGGTTCTTGGTAAGTTTTATTCAGTAAGTATTGTTAAATAAAAATTATGGGAGGCCATTTTTTGAACTATACTCCTGCACTGGTCCCTAACAGACCAGACCAAACTAAAATGTAATGCCACATAATCAAAATGAAACTTTAGGGAAGGAGACAGATCTCAACACAGATCAGTTTTTCCTGAAAACGGGAGATTCCAGTCTATCTGAATCCCCTGTCCTTTGACCCTTACAAAAAAGTAAACTGAAGTAACCTGATGTTATCCAATTTTTTTTCAATTGTTCTATTTCCTTGTTCCCACCTTATGAAACCCACTTGTTCTGCTATTGCCTAGTGAGACCTCTCACTCTCTCTTGTGATTCATGAATCACAAATAAAAGCTAATTAGGTCTATAATGAAATTTGTTGTAGCTTTGTCTTTTGATGATATGCAGTTAGAACTCAGGAATATCCATGCTGCTTTTACTTCATCATCTTCTCATTGGAAAAGCTCCTGCTTGGATTTCTTTTCTTGATCTCTGAGGCAAAACAGTTACCTCATTTACAGATGAATATGCCAGACAATCACTATTCACAGATAGACTCTCAGAAACAGCCATTCCATCTTCCTCTTCAGATTCTTGGCAGGAAGACTGAGAGGTCATATTAGGAAGATACTGCCTGATTGTGTCACATACACAGTGTGGTTTCAGGAAGTGTTTCTTTGAATGGAAAAAGAGAAATATTTAAACTCTAACATGTGTCAGGCACTGGGGATACAATACTGACCAAAGGCCTAATCCCCACAAAATATAGACTAGAGACTATAAAGGTACTAATTTTATAAATTGCGAGGAAAAAATCCACCTTAGTTAGACCTTGTAAGATACATAGATAAGAAAAATTTCTAAAAGGTACATAATTATAGTAGAAACCAGGCAAAATGGACATTCTAGCCTGGTTCCATCTCTGCCAACGAATGTCCTTGTCTTTTGGTATTCTGTGGTGACTGAAAATGTAAAAACCACCAACCCCAAGAAAATCTAAACAACAACATCTAAAACATTAACACCAAGAAACATTATAACCAACTTAAAACTGTTCTATTTTCTTTCTTTTTTTAGTATAGACTGAGAGCTATTATTTTTTAAATGGTAAGAAATATCATGATTTTCTTACAAAGATCTTTTCTATCCGTGTAGAAATAAAGCAACACTTTCATAACGATTAAATCAGTAAACTAGAACCCTTATGTAATCTGTAATTTTTCACACAAGAAATTTTTAAAATTTTTCAGGTTATAGAACAGTATTTCTGGGCAAACCTAACAAGGCAGTAGTTGTAAAACATTCTCAAACTCCAAAACACCCTCAATTTCAGTGTGAACAATGCTGTGTTGTATACTCAACCTAAAACTAAGAAGCATTGTGGGTTGGTCACAACTCAAATTTCTTATCACAACGAGGACTGCCTAAGGATTTTACAACTAAAATCATCCCTTTAAAAAACTAGGAAGACAGTAATGGTGGTCACTGCTTTCTAAAACCACTGATTTTCAGATTTGTTGAAAGGAATATTTTTTAGGTCTTCAATATGTTTCCTTTGTTCTGAAGTTATTCCTCTTGTCCAGACAAAATTAGAGTACTAACTCAGTAATAATGTCATAAAAATATGCTTTCTTTTTTCTACAATACCAATTCAGCTACTCAAGATATAGAAACCACAATATTAGCAGAAAATCTTACTGGTATGAAGCCTGTTTTATATTCAAATCATTAAAGATGATTCACTGCATTCATTTAATTTAATAAGCAAACATTTACAGAAAGCCCACTGTATACCAGCACCGTGCTAGGTACTGCATATTCATTTAATCCAGTACTCTGAGATCATTACTCCTAGTTTACAAAATAGCAAACAGGCTTGGATTAAGGTTGCTTGCCTAAAGATTTATAGTTATTAAGATTCAGTACCATCTTTGAAACTCAGATATGTCTGAGCCAAGGGTTTATGCTCATTCCATTAAGCCAAGCTGTCTTTCAACATGACATATTATCTTGCAGTACCAAGAGAAAACAAAACACACAGGTGACAGTGACATGATAGCATTATGACTATCCCTTTTATATAAAAGTCCCTTCTTAAGAGAGTGACCACTCTCTTTTTATCAGACCCCTTACACATCAACTTTTCTTCAGTCAGGGCCCCCTGGACGGTGGGTCTGGGCCATGGAAAAAAAAAAAGAAGCTTTTAGACTTCCCCCAGCAAAGTAGAATGAAATGAGATTTGTCCTAGGCCTGTTCCAGGACTAATGGGTCTTGGTAATTTATACCAGCACTCTACTTTTTCTCCACACGCAAAAACTTATACACATACCCCAATTGTTCTTGCTTACTAAAGTACTCTTAATCTGTTAAGTGCAGCTGTATACTTATATTTAATTATAAATATTTTGACAGTCTGAATTGATAAGATTTTAGCCAAAACACTGAAGTCAAATTCTATGGACTCTAACCCAAAGTATTTATTCAACGCTGTCATCTTGCTTCCTTATCAAGTCCCAACACAACTCCAAAATAGTAACAATTATTACTTTTTAGTGAATCTTATTTTGCGCTAGCCCTTGTTAAATGTTCTACACATGAACTGTGATTTTATTGTTATAACCTGTGATATAGATGCCATATTACAAGTGAAGAAATGAGTTTCAAAAGCTATGTTACACTGCTTCTCAAGCGCTGTTTGTCTGATACAAAGTAGTTGTCCCTCTGAACCTCTGTCATCCAGGGCAGTGGAAATCACACAGTATTGTGGTCCGAGATAAACCATTCCTGGCTTCAGCCTTAGCTAATGGTTTTATATCTGAGGTAAGAATAAGGAATGTTAATATCAGTGCAGAACATTAAGAAATAGATTATTTCAGCACAATGTCAAAGTCAAACGGATAATGATAAATTGAGGTGGTTAAACCTAGTGGTTAAGAGCCCAGATTCAGTAGCTAGATAAGGTACAAATACTAGTTCTGTCCAGTACCTAGTTATGTAACTTGGACATATTACTCATTATCTTTAAATTTCAGTTGTCTCATCTACAAAAGGAGATTTAAAATGGCACTTACATCTCACAGGATTCTTTGCAGAATTAAATGAGAGATAATGCCTGTAAAATGTTTAAAGATGTGTCTGGTACCTAGTGAGAGTACTCAATATGTTACTCTTATTAGCTGTTATTCAACCTTCTGGTATCAATTTTAAGAAAGCTTTAAAATATGCTACTTCATTACAAATTTATTTTGACATCAGAAGAAATAAGACTAGCAGTCATTAGAGATACCTAATTCAAATCCTAACTTGATTTGGGTACTTCCTACAAGGTTAGAAATAATTATTTTCCAAATTAATAACATACCCAAGGTTACGTGGGAAAAGTGCAGTTTCAACTCTTTTTAGGTGGCAAGAAAAACATTCTTTAAACTCTCAAAGATCAGTAATAGTGTTAGTGGTCCTTAAAATGTCATCTGGGGACAGTTGCTGAGACTTTGCAGGAGGTCTGAGATGTCCGACCTATTTTAACAGTACATACTAAGAAGTTACCAGCTGGCTGGGTGTGGTGGCTCATGCCTGTAATCCTAGCACTCAGGGAGGCCGAGGTGGGAGGATTGCTTGAGGTCAGGAGTTTGAGACCAGCCTCAGCAAGAATGAGACCCTATCTCTACTATAAATATAAAGAAATTAGTTGGGCAACTAAAATAGAAAAAAAAAAAAAAGAAATTAGCCGGGCATGGTGGCACATGCCTGTAGTCCCAGCTACTCAGGAGGCTGAGGCAGTAGGATCGCTTGAGCCCAAGAGCTTGAGGTTGCAGTGAGCTAAGCTGATGCCACAGCACTCTAGCCCGGGCAATGGTGCGAGACTCTGTCTCAAAAAAAAGAAAAAAAAAGTTAACTGGCTTTTTCATTCTCATTCTCCCAAGGTATATTGGCTATACAATTTGCAACTGTGTCATTGCTCTGATTGTGAATGTAATTGTGCTTATGGTTTTTGAATTTCTCAATTTTTAACACCCAGCAGGTGATCAGTAAATATAGTTCTGATGAGACTCTCCCACTGTGGACCTGTTCCCTTGTAGAAAACGGTTTGGTCTTCTTTTCTTCAGTCTCATTAGTTGGGATTTCCTTATACTAATACCAGATATGATGACATCAGAAAGCCAGGGGAAGAGAAAGCCAGGTTTCCACTTTAACAGGCAAGGTGACCGAATTGCTGCAATCTCATGATAAAATTTGAACAGCCTGAGGCATTGCCTCTTGTGGATGAGCAAAGAAAGTGGTTTCTTGAGATGGAATCTACTTCTGGTGAAGATGCTATGAACATTCTTTAAAAGACAACAAAGGATTGAAAATATTATATAAACCTAGTTGATAAAACAGCAGCAGGGTTTGAGACGGCTGCCTCCAGTTTTGAAAGAAGTTCTGTGGGTAAAATGCTGTCAAACAGTAGTGTGTGCTACAGAGAAATCTTTCACGAAAGGAAGAAGCAGCTGATATAGCAGACTTCATTGTCTTATTTTAAGAAATTGCCGTAGCCACTCCAACCTTGAGCAACCACCTTGAGCAACCACCTGCCTGATCAGTCAGCAGCCGTCAACATTGAGGCAAGATCTTTCACCAGGAAAAATATTACAATTCCCTGAAGGTTCACTCAGATGGTCACTAGCATGTTTTAGCAATAATGTATTTTTTAGTTAAGATATGTATATTTTTTTTAGATATGCCATCACACACTTAATAGGCTAAAGTGTAGTATAAATACAACTTATATGTACACCGTGAAACCAGAAGTTATTGCTATATTCACTTTATTGCTGTGGTCTGGAACTGAACCTGCAGTAACTCCGAGGTAGCCTGTATTGGTGAAATTATTATCCTCCTCCTTTTGTGTGGTTCTTTCTCCTCATAAAAGATATCAGCTTTAATACTTGTCAATACTAATACTAGTACAGAATATAGATGAAACTCTTTCCTTTTTTTAAGTTTACTACTTTTTTTTTTGTCTTATCGTAGTGGACCTTACATGATATGGTATGTACAAGAGTAATTTTGGCCCTATACTTTAAAACTGACATTTAGGGTCAGGCGCGGTGGCTCACGCCTGTAATCCTAGCTCTCTGGGAGGCCGAGGCGGGCGGATTGTTTGAGCTCAGGAGTTCGAAACCAGACTGAACAAGAGCGAGACTCCGTCTCTACTAAAAATAGAAAGAAATTAATCGGACAACTAAAAATATATAGAAAAAAATTAGCCGGGCATGGTGGCGCATGCCTGTAGTCCCAGCTACTTGGGAGACTGAGGCAGAAGGATCGCTTGAGCCTAGGAGTTTGAGGTTGCTGTGAGCTAGGCTGACGCCACGGCACTCTAGCCTGGGCAACACAGTGAGACTCTGTCTCAAAAAAAAAAAAAATAAAATAAAATAAAACTGACGTTTAAGTAAACTTTTTTAGGGGCAAGTACAATCCTTTGGTAATTAGGCTTAGCTTGCTTTCCTTTAAATTAATCTCTTATCTTTTAATAAGTTTATAAACTTATAAGAAACAGTGTAAATTTTAAGTCACTAGCTTAAGCCAAGATGAAACTTAATTTTTCTTACTGTAGCTCAGCAGATTTGATTTAGTAAAGGTTATAAATTGATTTTAATTAAAGATATTTAGAACATGAAAGTTAATTGATAGTGTTGAATACTAAATATACTAAAGCTATAAGCCAAAGCAATATGAATAAAAATTAGGCTAGACACAGTCTTAACAAGAGTTCGAAAATACATTTTTTTAACTAAGTGATATGATCACACTCAAATGTAGGCCTACCAGTTAGATTACTTCTTTTATAGGCTCATATATGCATAAAAAGTATTAGTTTTGAATCTTAAGAGTAAAATTATATATACCTCTCTGTGAATTACCTTTTTAATGTAAGAATTATATTTATCTCTCATTCTTGTCTCTTTCTTGCTGCACAAATATTAATTCCGGGTTAAACATGAAAAAGTAAATCATGCTAATTTACATTTTCAACCGAAAGGAGACCATTTCTGAGCTAGACTCTTCTTGTCCGTTGAGTAAGAAAAAGATTGTTCATATGTGTGAGAAGTTGAAAACTGCAGTGTAATGTTCATTGTTTTCCTGTGACTGGCAGGCTGTTCTTTTCTTCCCAGAAATCTAGAACCTGTCTGAGAGTGATTAGTAAAACTTATCTTAAATTTATAAAACTGCAGCTCTTTTTCTTTATTTCTCAAGTCAAATTTTCATAGTAGATTCAGAAAAAGGATCACTTGTCCAGTTACACACTTGTATTGAAAGGGGAAGAAAATCTGTTGGATTTTTGTTCTCCAGGTGATTTCCAATAAGACTAGAGACTTGCTGATACCTTTCTTCACTCTCAGGCCCAAGAGGCAGTGGAAACATTTCAAGATTGTTTTTGGAACATGACATTTTCAAAAGCTCATTTTCTTTTAAATCCAAGAATCTTGTCCTTTGAAGTAAAAAAAAAAACAAAGAAACAAACAAACCCAACCACTTTCTTCACACCTTACAGAGACTGAAAAATAAGTGCTACATTGCCTAGTTTCTGCAGCCATTCTTCATCTTCAAAGTGTTCAATAGAATCTAGCCTACTGTTTTATTTAAAGGACCCCTTTCAGCTCAGATACCCTGTCGAGAACTTTAAGTCCCTGGATTTCTTTGTGTGGAAAGAGTTGTTCTTTAAACATTTGAGTGAAATGACTTTTGTTTACTGAAGTTAACCATTTTGTAGCATTGTGCAGAACTTTAAAAATTCTGTCCCGAGAGTTTTTAATACTCAGTGCCTCTACACAGATGTTTTCTGTGTCACTTTGGGTCCTCTGAGAGACAGCCATCGAGGTTTGATGTGCAGGGAATTCCCCAGCACATCTCATTCTCCTCCAGGTCTGTTGGAGCAATCTTCATTGTAGCATTCTCACCAAGCTCAGTAGTTTACTGGGAGAAGCCCAGAGGCAGTGTGGCCAGATTCCAAGGTGGGATAGCTAGAGGCTGTCAAGCAGCTCTGCTGCTCATAGCAGGTTGGACTGAAGGGTTATCTGAACAGGGTACCACTGTGGCCACCACATCCCCCTTATTTTGTTCAGGCTTTTTTTTTTTTTTTGAGACAGAGTCTCACTCTGTTGCTTGGGCTAGAGTGCTGTGGTGTCAGCCTAGCTCACAGCAACCTCAAACTCCTGGGCTCAAGCGATCTTCCTGCCTCAGCCTCCCGAGTAGCTGGGACTACAGGCATGCGCCACCATGCCGGCTAATTTTTTCTATATATTTTTAGTTGTCCAACTAATTTCTTTCTATTTTTAGTAGAGACTGGGTCTCACTCTTGCTGAGGCTGGTCTCGAACTGCTGAGCTTAAATGATCCGCCCGCCTCGGCCTCCCAGAGTGCTAGGATTACAGGCATGAGCCACCGCGCCCAGCCCTGTTCAGGCTTTGACACTGTTCCCCTATGTGGTCTCCTTTCCTTTTTTGCTCCCATCTGACAACTCTACCCATATGGATGTTCTCACTCTGCTCTACCTCTGACCTATGAGGCTTTTCCACTGCTTGGATCACTCTTCATCCTTCTCAGAGTTAGGGTTTGACACTCCTTGTTAGTCTGCCTCTGTTTCCCCCCACCATCCCTCACAGAAAGGCTCTCCTCACTCTACTTGGACTGACTCCCCAGTTTCGAATTAGCATCCTGCCTCTCACACATACACCTAACTTGCTTGGCTCTACCTAGTGTGGCTTTAGGACTAAATTGTTGAGGGAGAGAAGGAAGAGCCTTCTTACACCTACAACTGCCTAGAATATGGTTCCATTCCGTAAATAGAGAAAATAATAGGAGGATCTAAGAACAAATTTGGGCCTTAGGTGGGTGTGAGGGGAAATAGAAGTTTGGGTTTTAAATAATGAATTTGGGGTGACAGTGGGACACCTTAGTAAAATTAATGGGCTCAGTAGAAGGGTCCAACTGGAGATAATACAATCGATAGTCATTAGCTTCTATGTGATAGTTGAAACCCTAGGTTTCAGAGAAGGTAGGAGAGAGCCCTGGCACAATAGCAGTGCTGCCTGAGGGATGCACTAACTGGTGAAGTTAAGGGACAAGAGAGTTGTAAAGAAGAGGAAGTGAGTGACCAACAGTGTAAAAAGCTATAAAAATAGCAAAAGATCCATTGGGATTTAATCAGTTTAAAATTTAGTTAAGACGACATAAGCCCAGATCACAGAGGTAGTGGAGTGAATGGGAATGAGAGATTACTTGGCCAAAACAAGATATGTATTATAATTTAAATAACATAAAAAGTAAATATGGTCATGTAGACTGAGAAGTAGTGTTTTGCATACTTTCCAGTAAAGATATATATGATTGATTAGGCATGTGGATTTAAATGATTTAGTTCAGATCCATAAAACTTTATGAATTACTTTCCGCTTGTATGATGACACTCCCCAGTATTGTCCATTTTGCGTTGATTTTGCTAATCTACATTACTGAGGATCTTTTTATCCAATTTTTTAGTCCCTGAAAGATTTTCACCTTTAAAGTTACCAATGTGATATCCCAGTTAGCTGCAGTATAGGAGACATAGAAACCAGAATTACTCAAAAATTGATAATTGCTTTTGAAATATTAATCTTTTAATCACATAATTAATTTTTATAGCCTGTTCTGAAAATAAGGAGTTTGATGCAGAACAAAAAATGGTTTTTATGACTTAGAAGATAATTTACAAATAAATGTTAAGATATTAGGATTTATGCCCTACCAGTTTCAGAATTACTGCCTAATGTGAAGTGGGTGCGTTAGTAAGTGCTATGCCCCATAGAGGGCTGCTGGGGATTAGGGAGACTCTTGTAGGATTCAGTGAAAATCCTAAACTGTTTGCAGAAGTGATTCTAAGCTTTGGATTATCCTTCCTGATGGTTAGTTCAGTTACTTATTTTCTTGTTGTCTTTATGACTTTGTAGCTCAAGCCTAATGGATCATACCTACTATGTAACTTCTTAAAATGTTAATGTTGCCCAGTCATTTGGAAGCTTTGATAATTTGCTTAAACCACCCTTTGTTTTATTAGTGTAAACTGTATTCCTTAGTGTCTACTATGATTTCTAAGTAAGTCTTTGCCTTGAAATCTTCCTTTGAGGCTCACAACTGCAGTAAATCTGAGGCTCTCAGAGCTCCATTTGTTTAACATGTGTATCCATACCTACTTTAAATCTTTTAAGCATTCTAAAATAAGCATTTCAAATGGTTTTCAATTATCAAAGGCTCTTTTTGAAAAACAAGGTTCATGAGAAACTAGTTAAAAAGTTGTGAGAAACTAGTTTATAAAAACACACACACACCGAAATTAGGTCTGAAATGCCACTAAATCAACAAAGGATAGTGGCTGAAAGTTACCCTGTATTTTCTAGGACTTGGGGAAAGTCGTGGAGTAGCTGTGTTTTCTCTAAATAACCTATTTTTGGATTTTTTAAAGAGCAAAATTATTGTAATATTTGTTTTTCATCCTGGGATTGAGGTGATTGTAGACATCTTTTTTAAGTACCCGTGGGTCAGGACTTCTCTGGACTTAACCATTACCGTGAGAGACACTGGCAGAAGAAAGCTGTTTCCCGACTTATAAAGGAAGTAGGAACGTCCCTTTCCCCTTTTCTTTCTCCATCGATTACTTTATGAAACTCCAACTTTATTTTATATGGGCTATCTAAACCTTTGATTTATTTGAAAACTTTATTGATGAATATCTATATTGGAGCTTTTAATATTTCTGATCATTTATCCTTTGTTAGGTTGGCAGAACCATAACAGTACGTAATGCTGTGGCTTCTTCATTGATATCTCAGAATACTCTGTGAATCTTGCATTGCAAGCAATGCTCAGTCTAGAGGATTTAGATCAAGTAGGTATAATCCATCCTTATTATTTGCGGATTCTGTATTTGGAAATTCGCCTATTCAATAAAATTTATTTGTAACCCCCAAATGAGTATTTGTGTGTGTGACACTGTCACAGTCATTTATGGACATGTGCATGTAAATGGTAAAATATTTGAGCCACCTGACGTACCTGTTTCCAGTTGAGCTCAACAAGGTAGTCTGTGCTCTGCCTTCTTGTTTCAGCTCTCATACTGTAAACAAGTGTCATTTTCATGGTCTATAGTGAGACATTTTCCCCATTTTTGTGCTTTTTGTTGGTGATTGTGCTGTTTAAAATGACCCCCAAACATAGTGCTGAAGTGCTGTCTAAATGTTCCTAAGTGCAAGAAGGCTGTGATGTGCCTTGTGGAAAAAATAATATGTATTAGATAAGCCTCATTCAGGCATGAGTTATAGTGCTGTTGACCGTAAGTTTAATGTTAATGAAGCAACAATATATATTTCACCTAGGAGCAATGGTTCAGTATTTGCTAATTCAGAGATTAGAGCTACTTTATAGAACACAATTACTGTGAATAATGTGAATCAACTGTATTTAATTAAGGGTGCTGATTTATAGAGACTTTAGATATCAGAAAAATTTTATAATTCTCTTTCTCTGAAACCATTGTTTCAGGTGTGTTTAAATACATGCATGCAGAGTTGTGATGTTAAATCTAATTTTACTATCATTATGGTCAAAAAAGGTTGAATGCCATTGATTAACTTGAAAGAAACATTTCTAAACATTATCCTCCAGAAAATTAATGTGTACCTGAAGCATACCGAGTGCTCAGTAATATTTGTTTTAAAGTAAATAATGTTTGAGCACTGAAGTGATTATGGTTTTAGAAAAGAAGAAAATAGCAATATTAGAGATTAATATTCTTTCTGGATTTTATCATGTAGTTACTGTATACTAAGGTACATGAAAGAAGATTCAGTTTGGTGTCAAATTCTTGCCCCTGCTTTGCTTGAAGCTAGCCTGAAGCTAGCGGTCTTGAGAAATTTACTTAATCTCTTTGAGCCTTGATTGCCTTGTCTGCAAAGTGAGGAACCTTGTCAATTTAAAAATTCTAGAGATTTTTTTTTACTAGTATTATTCTTGACCTTGAATCATGTTAGTCTCATAACATCCACTTGCCTAGAAAATTGTGCAATTTAATGTCAGATATATTGGCCATCAGATTCTATTTTATGGAACTCAAGTTCAATCTCATTAGTTATCAATAAAAACATAAGTGATATATTTGATATATTTTGATACTACTGCTAGGGACAAGAAGAAATAAAAGACCATTTAATTTTATACTGAATTTTAGGATACAGGGTTCTATTTGTTGATGTTTGTGTATTATGACAAAATGTTCTAAATCATACCAAAAAGTGTTGTCTAAAAAATATGAGAATTGACCATACTTTGTTAATTAATTTTTTTTTTCCTGGTTGGCAGTTTCAAGTTTTGCATCATGGGTGCTTAATTTTTTTAATGTGTATAATGTCTTGGCATTATTTTATGTAACCTTAAAATGTCCATATAGATACCAGCAAAGGATAAAATTTAAGAATGAATATTATGAAAAGATGATATATCAGATAAAATTTTAGAGTGTATGTTAAAAAACACAAAAGTAAACATGCTTGATATATAAAATTTGAGAAATATGATAAAAAATAAAAGCATCTATAATACCACTGCCTAAAATGTGGTTTATTTTGAAATACTGTCTTCTAGTCTTTATACAGTTTAAAAATCATACTGTGAGCATTATAATTTCCTGCATTTTTCCCTTAGCATGATATAATATAAAATCGACATTTGCACAAATTTGTTTTTATGTCCATCATGTTTAGGGATTGCACTATGTATATTCCATCTCATAGATTCCTTTTTCTTGAACATTTAGGTTTTGATTTTTATTCACAGTTTATTTTTTGCTTTTTGTGGATAAAACTGCAGTGAGCATCCTCTGTATAATTTTTTTTTCTGTTTTAGGATTACTTCCTTAGGATAGATTGCCAGAAGTGGAGTTACTGGGTCAGAGGGTATGAACTTATGAACTTTTTTTAAATAAAATTTTTAATTTATTTGCTGTTCAGTCAGTTTATATTCATTGTGAAAAATAAAAATCATAATGATTATACTTGTCCCCTGTTAGAAAACTGTGTTTGAAGGCAAGATTCTGTGATCAGAGCAGTTTGGGAAATTCCCAGGGTAAAAAACCCTTTTAACTTGATTTGCCTCGGCATTTCCTGAACTTAACTGAGCACTGAATAGTTTTTTTGTGATACGCTTCTTAACATTTTGTGAAATTTTTACACAAGATACAGTTTATGAAGTACTAATCTAAAATTTAAAATTGTTTATTGGTTAAATTATGTTTTATTGGTCAAAGGAACTAAATTATAAAGCATCATGCTAAGAATTATTGATAGAAGGAGACTAAAATAAAGCTGTTTACTATGTGATTTTTGTGTATGTCTTTATAAAGTCTCATGACTTTTACAATTTAAATATTCTATATTGATTACTAAAGAACATCTTAATGCCTTGGTGTCATCAAATACTTCTTACAATCTTTAATGATATCTGGAATATAGACATATAATATGAAAAAAGAAGATAATGTAGATTGTACAAGTCTTATTTTTTTTCCCCTACATTTTTTCCTGCAGAATGTGAAAACGTTTGTATCTTCTGATAGTCTAGCCAAGGTCCAAGAAGTAGCAAGCTGGCTTTTGGAAATGAATCAGGAACTGCTCTCTGTGGGCAGCAAAAGACGACGAACTGGAGGCTCTCTGAGAGGTAACCCTTCCTCAAGCCAGATAGATGAGGACCAGATGAATCGTGTGGTAGAGGAGGAACAGCAGCAGCAACTACGACAACAAGAGGAGGAGCACACTGCAAGGAATGGTGAAGTTGTTGGCGCAGAACCTAGACCTGGAGACCACAATGATTCCCAGCACGGACAATTGGAAGAAAACAATAATCGATTTATTTCAGTAGATGAGGACTCCTCAGGAAACCAAGAAGACCAAGAGGAAGATGAAGAACATGCTGGTGAACAAGATGAGGAGGATGAGGAAGAGGAAGAAATGGACCAGGAGAGTGATGATTTTGATCAGTCTGATGACAGTAGCAGAGAAGATGAACATACACATAGTAACAGTGTCACAAACTCCAGTAGTATTGTGGACCTGCCTATTCACCAACTCTCCTCCCCTTTTTATACAAAGACAACAAAAGTGAGTATATTCAATTTACTGCTAACCTGAGAAACTTTACACATCTATTTTAATTGTAATGAAATCTTCCTCAAAGTATTTGTATTACTGTAAATTCACCTTCAGATATAGATTAATACAATGAACTAATTTTTGTTTTACAGAAGGTATTAGAAATTATTACAAATACAAATACTGATAATGGGACAGTCTTAATTATATATGGAGGGAAAGTGATCCCATTACTGTGGAAAATCATTACTATCAAATTTCCTTCTAAGCCTTGCCCCCAGGGCAGGGGTTAGTAAGTTGCATAGAGAGTAGAGAGTTGGGGTGAAACATGATTTGTGTAAATCAAGTAATAAAGAAACTTTTTATTTTATTTTATTTTTAGAGACATGGTCTTACTCTGTCACCCAGGCTGGAGTATAGAGACACAGTCATAGCTCACCGTAACCTCCAGCTCCCAGGCTCAAACGATCCTCCCACCTCATCCTCCCAAGTAGCTGGGACTGTAGGCACACTCCACCATGCCTGGCTAATATTTTTATTTTTTTAATTTTGTAGAGATGGGTTTTCGCTGTGTTGCCCAGGCTGGTCTCAAAGTCCTGGGCTCAAGCAATCCTCCCACTTCAGCCTCCCGAAGTGCTGGGAATACAGGCACGAGCCACCATAGCCAGCCACGAAAGTTTTTATTTAAAAAAACAGCTGATGGCATGAGCTGTTTATTTGCAAGTGTCACTCTAAGGCATAAGTTACTGGAAGTCGCCTCAGATTAGTTTTGGTCTTTCATTTGTCATTGAAAAATTAGATAGACATCATGAATATCCATGTGGAACAGACTTAAATTACACTATACTTTGGAAAGAAACATTTTAACTTGAATAATAGCTTAGCTGTTTTACCCACATTAAAAGACTATAATAGTTCATCCTCTTTACTGTTATTTGCTTATTTTAAAAATTTTACAATGAATCATTTATTTTAGCCCATGAACAATATTCAAACAGATTTAACATCATCTCCTTTAACTTAACTCGACCCGGAATGAGGTATCTTTCTTATTCACTTGGATTAATAATTGAATTGCAAAATCATTTTTGCTTCAGTTTGTGAAACTTAAACTCTTTCTAAAACATGTTTATCACTAATTTCTCTGTCCTATTCACAAGTCAGGTTTTATTTAGCTGGTGTGATCTAAGAAGGAAGTGGCATCAAGTAGTAGTTTCCATTCATTTTACCGTACTTGTCTTGAGATGTTGAAGCAGTAGCTTTGGATCTCAGTCAGATGGCTGTACTGCTAACAACTGCAGCACTGCTTTGTTAGTAAGCCTCAGACCTCTTATAGTGTCGTTCCCTCAGCTTCCAGTCCCCAGTCTTGATCTTATTCCCTCAAGGTTACTGTATCTCTCCTCTTTTTTTCTCAACGTTCAGTTAGAGGAACAGGGGTTTAATACTTAAGGTTCAATTGCACTATCTTATTTAAGAAAGAAATTTAACCAAAACTAATCTTTACAAAGCAGTACAAAGTTATTGCTGATTTCTGCTACACTTTAAATTAAAAAAGCTAGCTAGACAAAACATATCTTTTTCTAAAACGAAAAGTCATCATAATATTCTGTAGGAAAACTTCCAGTACACAGGTTTGACAGGTGCTTTATCTTTTTTACCTTCAAGGTGAAATCGTAAACAGAACTTTTAGGTATATCTTATGCAGTTTTATATAGTTACGTCTTTAAAAACAAAGTACACTGAATTTAAGTTAGTTTTTTCTAGTGATTCTGAATCATGAATAACAGTTATTGTACTATATGTACAAGAGTAGACTGAGTTCTAACAATAATAGGGATAGATGTGTATATACGTTTATGTATATATGTATAGGGACAGATGTGTATATAGGTTTATGTGTATGTTTATATACATTTTTGATCTATTTTTGTTTGTCATGAGATCATTTGCCTTTATAAATATGGCACGGAGAATATGAAGGTGTTTTGATTGCCAAGGCACTGATGCCCTTCTACAAAGTAGGATTTCAGCCTTAAATTGGCCTAAATGTTTTCCGTTTTGTCCATTGCTGAAACACTTCTTCAGGATCATTTCCAGAGTACTTTATTTTTCAACAACATTAAAAAAAAATTCATCTAGTACTGCATTGCTTAAAAAGAATGTGTCAATCACCCATCCGTATAAATCTTGTGGTAAAGATGGAGAAGCTCTTACTGTTCAAATACTTTATTTTGGCATAGATTTAAATTCTCCATCATTATAAACATAAGTACTTCTACACACATTACCCTAGGCCATAGTGTCAATCAAATCTTCTTAACTTTGACTTTGAAAAGAGTAGAGGCATAAAAATCATTTTTAAAAAAATCCATCCCCTGCCAGCCCCTTTTTTGGAGACAGTTTCACTCTGTCGTCCCGGCTAGAGCGCAGTAGCATCATGATAGCTTACTGCAACCTCAAACTCCTGGACATAAGCCGTTCTCCCTGCCTCAGTCTCCCAAGTAGCTGGGACTACAGGTATGTGTCACCATGCCTAGCTAATTTTTTCTATTTTTAGTAGAGATGGGGTCTTGCTCTTGCTCAGGTTGGTCTCAAACTCCTGAGCCCAAGCTGTCCTCCTGCCTCAGCCTTCTAGGGTATAGGATTACAGGCATGAGCCTGGCCTAAAATCCCATTTTAAAATATTAATGTAGGATTAGCCTTGTACAAGTTTTAATCAGGATACCTTTCAAATTTTATTTTTTGGCAGTCTCCTAAACGAACCCCGTGGACAGTTAGATTTATTTATTCATCATTCCTGGATATGCTGCATAAGCAAATATGATATGAATGAGAAAAAATAATGTGCTTCCTCACATTGGTTTATTTAAAAGCATTTTGAAAACTGTCAAAACCCTGAGGAAAATTTTTTTTCCCGCTAGTCACTAAAGGTTTATTCTTATGGGAGCCTATGACAAACAATATATGTTAGAAATTCCATACAGTCCTAATGTTAAAAGTCAAAGGTAGTGGTAGTCAAGAATTGCTGTTAATTAAACACATACTGTTTGCCTGGTCCTAGTCCTGTGACAGATAAGTAAGCAGAAGTTACAGAGAGGCCAAATGATTAACCAGATTTTAATCCTGATCTGCCTAATTTCAAAAAACCCCTTTCTTTCCATGTGCTATGCTGCCCCCTATGGTAGAATTTGGCAAACATCACTCAACAAGATTTTTAACAGAAAGAGTCAAAAAGGTTCTTGTAGACTCTGAGTGTGATGACTTTTTAATACCATGTCCCATTTAAAATCATCAGAGCTGCCCTACAGAAAGTACAGAGAGCTCAGTTAACTACTTTTCTTTGTGATGTTTAACAAAACCTTACTGAAAATATGAAGGCTTGACGCTAAAGTTGTAACAGGAAGAAATGACAATGTAAAAATGGAATTTGAGACTGGATAACAGAGGGCACTTTCTCTAGAGTCCATCAAATATGCTTCATAACCAGGGGTTCTATGCTGGCTATTTCTCTAAATTTGACTAATCTGCTTGCAAATTCTAGAGTCAACTTGCTTCTCCAGATATGGCTGTCTGTGTCTTCAGTTTCAATTCTCTCCATCAATATCTTTATCATAATTAAAAAAAAAAATCTTGTTTTCTGAAGAGATACCCAACTCATATTGAAGAATCTTTGATGTATTTTATGCAGAGTGTCATCAACTCATTTTCTGCTAACATGAAAAGCAAATGAGTTTACTGTTAGGCCAGGTCTTGTATCCTTCTGATTTTTTCATAAAGAGAAGCACATTTGAGCACTTATTTCTGATGATTCCGTATCTGTCTTAGTGCCTTCCATCTATTCTCTTCTCATATAACTTCATTCCTTACCTCACATTAGTCTGTCCTGTGCCGCCTGCCCCCCTATCTTGATTGTTAGATTTCTCCTGGCAATTAAACAGTTGCCTCAAATAAGAAATGTTTATTAAAATATATATATATTCAAAGAGATAGTGTGTCTAGTGTGTTAGAGTCTAGAGGCCTAATACCCTTTTTTGTGTCTAGGTTCTAAACAATTAGGGGATTCAGGCACAAGGATCATTAGCCAATAAGGGAATCAAAATAACAGTTTTGTTTTGGCTGCTGGGAAACTTTGTAGGACAATGTGGCTAACATCGGAAATCAAACAGGGCTCTACGTTTCACTCTGTTGTAGAAATCTAGAGAATGATGGCTTCCTCAGAAAGTTCGTCGTCTAGTCTACTTGTAAGACCAAGAACGTAAGTTCAAATTTTGTTAGGTATAGACATGTCCAGAGAGCAAAAAGTGCTATTTAAGGCTTTCATTTCAAATAAAACCCATAATAACCATGGCCCATTTCTCCTGCTTTTCTGAAGAAGGAAAAACTTTTAAAGAAACATTGACTCAGCCTAGTTTAACCCAATTTTAAACATGCGGGGAGGATGGTGGAAATGGTGGAAGTGGGTACAAAGGACAAGAAGGATTTTCTCCTAATGTAGTAGAGTGATAAGAGATTTTCAGATCTAAGCTTGAATTCTGATTCTTGTTATATGACCGTAAGTATGTAATCTCATTGAACCTGTTTCCTTATCTGTAAAATGAGACTATAATGCTTACTTTTCAGGATTTTTGTAAGGATTAAGTGAAATAATATATGTAAGAGCAGTAGCATAGTGCCTGGGATACTCAGGTAGTTTACAGCTATAGGCTTCGTGACCTCATTTTGTTTGTCTCCTATCCCTCACCCCTAAACCTACAAAATATACTTCATTTCCCACAACAGATGTCAATCTGTCTATATATTTTTTGTGACCTCTAGCATTCAGTCATTATATCACCCTCTAGTGGAAAAAGATATAAATAGAGAAATAGATAAATACTTTAAAAAGGGTACACAGGAAGATTGTGTATATATATAATAAGCTGGGCCCATCTTCAGTAAAAAAAATATGTCATAAATTTCCAAGCATATGCACAGATCTTGCTAGTTGATAGGTTTGTACCATTCCCTTTCATTAGAATTTAAGCCAGTCTCTCTAAACTTCTAATCTTTAACTAAAGCTTCTGTACTCTTAAGTGTTTCATGAATCTTCCATGTGGATACTAAAATGAATTTTAGCTGATGGTTAATTTCCAATTAGTTCCTGTTAGTATAGTTTTTTTTTGTTTGTATTTTGAGACAGGGTCTCACTCTGTTGCCTGGGCTAGAGTGCAGTGGCATCGTCATCATAACTCACTGCAGCCTCAAACTCCTGGGCTCAGGCAATCCTCCTGCCTCAGCCTCTCTAGGAGCTGGTACTACAGGCGTGTACCACCATGCCTGGCTAATTTTTTTTATTTTGGGTAGAGATGGGGTCTTGCTCTTACTCTGGCTAGTTCTGAACTCCTGAGCTCAAGAGATCCTCCCACTTTGGCCTCCCAAAGTGCTGGAATTATAGGCGTGAGCCACCTCACCCAGGCCTGTCAGTATAGTTTAAAAAAATTTTTTTTTTTTTTTTTTGAGACAGTGTCTCACTCTGTTGCCTGGGCTAGAGTGCCGTGGCGTCATCCTTGCTCACAGCAATGTCAAACTCCTGGGCTCAAGCGATCCTCCTGCCTCAGCCTCCCGAGTAGCTGGGACTACAGGCATGCGCCACCATGCCTGGCTAATTTTTTCTATATATTTTTAGTTGTCCAATTAATTTCTTTCTATTTTTAGTAGAGACAGGGCCTCGCTCTTGCTCAGGCTGGTTTTGAACTCCTGAGCTCAAACAATCCGCCCGCCTCGGCCTCCCAGAGAGCTAGGATTACAGGCGTGAGCCACCGCGCCCGGCCAAAAAAATATTTTTAACATTATTGTAAACCATAATAACTCTAAATGTTGGCCATGTTAAATCCATATCTGATTCACTGCAAGTAATTAAAGATTATCATCATCATTATTATCATTTTTTAAGAGATGGGATCTTGCTATATGTTGCCCAGGCTGGCCTTGAACCCCCTGAGCTCAAGCAGTCCATCACCGTGCCCAGCTCAAAGATTATTTTAATTATGTGTTTTCATTGTAGACTAAAGAATAATCTTCCCACAGAATGGGGAATTTTGAAACTTTTTTATAGTGTTCCATTGGTGGAAAAATGGTTTGACTTTTTCTTACCATCTAAGCTGAAGAGCTTAACAGACTTGAACACTTAGTCTCCCTTTTTCTTAGTCCCAGACACATATAAGATAAAAATTGGAAGGTCAATGTTTAAAAATGTTAAGAACATCTTTGCTTAGATTTCTGCTTGCACGAGGCTATAATGCCATGTTCTTGACAATGAGTTGGCAGTACAAATGATTGGGTGAATTTTTCAAAATGAATTTTTAGCTCTGTATAGATCACTAACCTCAATACAAATATCTGGTGCCCCGTTTCCCACTGATGAAACCAAATCCATATATGGACATTTTCTTTCTACCTGATTTCATCTCCATGCCTCTCTCCACTTGTTTTGAATGATGCCCTTTCCTGCCAGCCAGCCAGATCTTTTAAATCCCAGCCCAGATCCTTTCTCTATCTTTATACCTCTTAGATTTAGAAAATTCAATTCCTCTGAGTCCATTGTTGGTTCTCCTCATGATGTAGTTTGTTTGGTAGTACTTTGTGACTTTTTTGGCAAGCTTTGTCTTGAGTTGACACTTAATTCTTTTAGTTTCTTGAACAGTAGAAATTTGATAAATTTGTCACGAGTCTTGATTCAGGTTGAGAGTTAAAGTTCACAAATTGTAATGTGAACAATTGTCATTTTACCTCTTAAGATATACCCAAGCTAGACCAGAAATTGTAAATAAGCATGTTATTTTTAAGTTCAGTTTAAGACTCAAGTATTCAGTGTACATACTGATAGTTACACTGAGGAATATTATAATACAGTTAGCAGTAGTAGAATAAGACTGTCTTGAGGAGAAATTAAAATCCCACTTTAGGAACCACTTTGCTAACATGCAGAAATCAGTCGAGGGCAACTGATACAGCCATTAAAAATCACATTTTAAAGAATATTTAATAATAGAAAATGCTTACAAATATTTTATTCAACATGTAGAATTCAAAATTATGGATTTTGAATTATGAAGCATACATTAATGTATATACATATGCATGGAAAAAGATCAGAAGAAATTATACCGAATATCTCTGAATGTGAGTGAATACAGGGTTATTTCTTTTTCTTCCATATGTACATTTCAGAATTTCTCCACCTTATTACAACAAGCATATATGTCTACCATTTATTAGAAAGATAGCTACATCTCCTAGAAGCCAATTATTATTCTACGTAGCCTTTTTTGATGACTTCCATAATATATACTGCTTCTAATGGAGGATTGGATAAAAAGATGTCCCTCACAAGAAATGGTATTATCTCTGCATGAAAATGCTGCTGAGTACAGTAGAAAGAGCACTGAACTCTTCAAGTCCTAGTATAACTGATTCTTCACATCTCCGGGGCTCAGGAATCACCCTGGCGATTCTCTAAGGTCAACTTAACACATTATTAGAATTAGAAGAATTATAGCTTAGTAGTATCTTTTCTTGTTTTTAATACATTTATTTAATATATGATTTCTTTAAAGAGTTCCTTAGTGTAGCCTTGATAGCACTTTTGGCTCTCCATGAAACATAAATATCTTTCATTTAAAAATCTTTCTGTGAGCAGTTTCAGAGTCCATCTTTTAAAACATAATTCTGAAGTGCCCAGTGCTTTACCAGGAAATCACCAGTGCTTTCCCTTTCCTCCTCTTCCCTATTCCCAACTGCCCATTTCATCAGACTAATTAATATATTTAAACTGTTTAGCTTTTTTATCACAATTTTAAGTCTCCTAAGATAGAATCCAAATTGGTGGAGACCTTTGAGATCACCAAGTCCAAACCTGTGCCCAGTGGTGTTATCAACAGACTTGGAATTGCAAATGATGTCTTCACAAGAGAAAACTAGAATGGAAAGTACCTTTATATTTTTAGACAGTTCTTTATGTTAGAGTTCTTTATTTTATGTTGATATCTATTACTCTGCTTTGGTCCTTTTTGTTCCATCTAGAGCAGTGACAGCCCTTTTCATAGAAGACTGCTGTCATATTCATCTGTAATCTTCTCTTCTCCATGCCTTCAACATGTTTCCAGGATTACCATCCTGGTTGTTTTCTCTGGACATGTTGCTCTTAAAGCGTCATGTCCTGTTGTCGACATGGTGTTGCTGAGGGGCAGTAGAGCCAGTATCACCTGTCTTTATTCTGGACCTTATCAGCACAATGGAAGATGACACTGAGAAGGTTGATATCAATAGTAGTGATAATAAACCATTTATTGAACACCCTTTACTATGTGTTAGGACATTGTGCTAAATACATATATATTGTCATTTAATCTTAACAGTCCTATGACGTTATTTCTAATTTTTAATCCCACATCAAAGGTGAGATGTAAGAAAAGATTAAGTAATTCATCAGTGATCAGTCAGCTGCTAAGTAGTGGAGTTAGGATTGGAACTCAAGACCTTACTTTGAGTCTGGGTTGTACCTTTGTTAAGATTTGAAAATTCAGTAAAACAATATTACTAATTTTGGGATGGATGGGCTTTAGAATAACCCATAAAGCTACTACCAGGGGTGGGGAATCTTTTTAGGTTGGAAGTCCACATTAATTTAGCTATAATCAAATAAGGCCACGTTCAAGAAACTTCTGTTAGACAAAGTTAAAAATATACATTATTTTGTAAAAATCTAACTACCATCAAAAAACGAAAACTATTTGTTAATTTTAAAGGTAACTAGCCTTTTAATGACTTTGTTGTGTCTGGTTTTTGTTGGAAAGCATTTGAATATTTGGTTGCAGCATGGAGGTCTGCAGTTTCAGTTGATCCTCCAGATGGGTATCAGTCATTTGTGACCTTAAGGGTGTCTCGATTTGGGTTAGGTAGGGGAATGTAGATTCGAAGCAATAAGTGGTAGAAAAGCAAGAAAGCATTTTTCGGGCATGTTGCTGAAGGTGTGGGTATTCTACTGCATTTTTCTGTATTTCAGCTGGATCTTTCTTAGCATCAAACAATGACTTTAAAATGTCATCTACTGAGAGCTCAATCAATTCCATCTATAGTTCTTCAGGTGCCTTGGTGATATCAACTAGGTGAAGCTGAAATGCTAATTTGAGTGTGATGTCGTGATTCTCAAAGTCAGTGAAACTTTCATTGTATTCTCCTGTTAATAGGTCCATAACAGCTGTGTATTCTTCAAATGATTCACATATGTCATCCTGCTCATCAGTGACCTTTGCTAACTGGGGAAAGTGTTCAACCAAAATTTCCTTTTGAAGGAGTGCTTTGAAAAAAAGATAGCTTTTTTCAAAATGCTTGGATTTTTTTTGCCTCATATCCTGTATAGACTTAGTTTAACCTTGCAAAGAAATAGTCGTTTTGATTTGACATATTAGACAGAAATGCTGCATTCTTATAGAAATCTTCTTTTAGTAATTCACATTGTTGATTTTTTTCTTCATAAAATTTAACTATCTGTTCTTGCAGAGATAAAATTTTGGCTAACACCTGTCCCTGTGAATGCCAACATACCTTAGAATGATATGGCAAATCCACACTGATTACTTCATCCTTCAACTGTAGCATGTTATGAAACTGACAATGCCATGTTGCTTTGCACAGGAATATAGTTAACAATACTTAAAACTTGTTGCAAAGTATCACTTAAATAGTAGCTTTAGCACAAAGATTTTGCTAATGCAAGATACAATGAAAGGAAATGAGAGCATCTGGATCTGTTAATAATTTTTTTTTGTGTGTGTGTGTTAATAATTTTTTTATCTGTGCAATAAACCCTTAATGTTTTCCTGTCATGGAAGGTGTACCATCTGTACATACACTCACTAAATTTACCAAATTCAGTCCAACTTTCATTTATCTTGAAAGTTGTTGAGGATATCTATTCCCCATGTTCTGTTCGCAGGAGCACCCAAAGCAGTAATTTTTCGTAGCAAAGAAAATCTTCTGTTATGACTGGAATGAAATATAAAACCTGCACCGAGTCAGTAGTATCAGTTGATCCATCCAAAGCGATTGAATAATGTTTATTTTCCTTCGAAGTATGCATGAAGTTGTTCTGTTAAGTTGAAGGCTAATTCATGCTGCTGATCAGTTACCGTTCTTCTTGAAAGAGGCAGTTGTTGTACTTTGAAACGTTATCAGAATCTAAGTATCTTATAACTTCAACAGTGCATTCTTGCACAATTTCTATGTCACTGCATGACTTCCTTTTTCCCCCCAACTATATAAGCTACTTTATAGGTTGCTTCAGTGGCATTATTTCCAGGTGTTATTGCCACTTGAAAGAATTGTCTTTGCTTTTGCTTTTCATCTTTTAATTTCTGCAATACAACCTTTTGTGCCTCTCCCTCTAATTTAAAATATTTTGGTCCTTGTGAGTGTTATAATGCTGATGAGCATTGAATTTCTTTAATGTTGTTGCAGTATCACAAAGCAAGCAAATCATCTTATCTTTAGCAGAAAGAAGATAATATTGCAATTCCCAGTCCTCATTAAAAAATCTGTTTTCTTCCTTCAGCGTTCTCTTTGTCTTCTTTGACATGATGGGCTGTTAAGCAGACAGAATTAAAAAATATTGTCGAGCTGTGCAACTATTCACAAATTCTACTGTAAACAGAAACACAGTACACCTTGGTCAGAAGCTGATAACAGACTGACATGCTTGATCCCCATAAACTCTGGCCAACCAGCCTCGTGTGACAGTGGTGCCAGTCAGGTGAAGGAAGTTAGAACTGAATTATAAGCATAGCAGCTGTCAATTTAGCCCTTATGGCTTACTAATGTTCTAATTGTGCTGGCGAGTCTGGGAAGATTATTTCCTTGAAACTCATTTTATTCTTTGATATTTTAAATATGTTCATTTTAACAATAAAACAAAAATATGAAAGATGAACAAAAATATGTTAATAAAAATAGAAGGATTTGTTCTGTAAAATTTGGATTCCGGCAAATAGCTCTTCTGGGTCTTTTGCCACTCCAAATAAGCTTCATAATCCATTTGTCAATATTCACAAAATAACTTGCTGGGATTTTGGTTGCTGTGAACCTATAGACCAGATTGGGAAGAACTGACATCTTGACAATATTGTGTCTTCCTATACAAGAATATGAAATATGTCTTCATTTATTTAGTTCTCCGGTATTATTCGTTAGAGTTTTACAGTTTTCCTCATATAGATTCTGTACATATTTTGTTAGATTCATAACTAAATATTTCATTTTGGAGATGATAATGTCAATGGTATTGCATTTCTCATTTCAGATGACACTTATTGCTGGTATGTAGGAAATTGCTTGACGTGTACATTAACCTTGTACCCTGTACCCTTGTTATAATTGCTTGTTAGTTTTTGTTGATTTTTTAGGATTTTCTACAGAGGATCATGTCATGTGCCAACAAAGTGTTATTTTCTCCTTGTCAATCAGTGTATCTTTTACTTCCTTTTCTTGTCTTATTCCACTAGCTGGGACTTCTAGTACAATGTTGAAAAGCAGTGGTGAGAGGGGACATCCTTTCCTCGTTCCTGATCTTAGTGGGACAGCTTCAGGTTTCTCATCAAGTACGATGTTAGTTGTAGGTGTTTTATATATAGTCTTTATCAAGTTGAAGAAGTTCCCCTCCATTCCTAGTTTATTGAGAGACTTTCTATTTTGTTTTCTTCTAAACATAATTATTATATGTATAACATATATAAACATACACAAAATTTTAAAACACTCTTATATCCTTCACCTTATTTCTACCCTACCACTCTACCTTAACAACAGTGGTTAATTTGACATTACTGAGTGTAGAGGAATTCAGGCTACCTTGATAACTTTTGTTTAAGTTTTTTCCATCTCTTAAATGTCTTCTGCCAGGTTCAGTGGCTCATGTCTGTAATTCCAGTGACTCAGGAGGCTGAGGTGAGAGGATTGCTTAAACCCAGGAAGTGGAGGCTGCAGTGAGCTGTGATCATGCCACTGTACTCCAGCCTGGGTGACAGAGTGAGACCCCATCTCTAAATAGGTGTCTATCTGTCGGTCTGTTTTCCTTACCCTATAGCCTCTTGTAAATGTCTGTCCTCCTTTTAAAATCTATTTCAAGTCTCACCTGCTTTAAGAGTATTTCATAGAACTCTGAACAAAATTCTGTACCTCCATTAACTACCTCTGCTTTTAACTTACAGCAGTTAGTTATAGTCTGCCTTGTTTAATTTATTTAGCTATATTTAGATTGTTGACAGGTACAATTATCTTCTCCTATTCTAAGATTCTGCTGTGTCATATAAAACCTAGCATTTTGCATACAAAAAAATGCTTAAAAATTGAACTTTCAGAAAACAAAATCTCTATTATATATTTTTACAGACATGGTATAGTTTAATCACGTTTCACTTAATGTGAAATTTTACAGGTTTTTGAGCCTGGGTACAAGACTTTAAATTTGTCCCTATTAGATTTTTTTATTATTATTTGCCATTGTGCCTCCATTTTTACCCTGTTTCCATTTTGATTCCTTGTTTACCAAGTTCCTCCTTACGAAGATTACTTTGTATCCAGATTCGGTCTTTTAGCATTTTCACTGACCCTCCCAGTTTTATAGTTCTCAATACATATGTATCCACATCCAAATCATTAACTCAGCAATATCTTCAATAAGAAAATAAAAACTAGGCTGAGACCTTAAGGATAGGTAAGAATTAGATGGTGTTGGGAGGCTATAAAGAAATGAAAATACTAAACGCATTTGCAAGTAAGGAATCATAAGTTTTTTTAATAGTAGCAGAATTTTTAGAAAAAAATATAGAGCTTCTCTAGGTGACAGTATATTTGAATATATTCTACATATCTATATTGATTTATATTGGGCAAATTGTTTTAACTTTTCTTTGTTTGTAATACTGTTTCTTAATGGTTTAGTGATGGCTAAGTGGTAGTTTGGAGGGTCATTTGCAGAATTTCCATGCCATAGGCAATTTACCTTTCCTAGACATTTGAAGGATTGATGTTGCTGCCTGAAGATCCTGTACTATAGGATACTTCCTATAGTTTCTAAAGTTTTAACTTGAAAATGTTAATTGCTTAAGGTTACAGCAGGTGAATGACAAAGCTGGGGGTAAAATTTATATCTTTGTCATCTATCGGTTCCCACCTCTCCCCCAAAAACTCTACTATATAAACAATAAATGTAAATATATAAATGTGTTTTACAAACCTATAACAAATTTAGGTCCTTTTGAAATTATTATTTCAACAACTTTCATTTACACAGTAATGTCAGTTTTTAAACTGTTTTGCTAGTGATTATAATCTTATGAATCTTATTAGGGAGATTCTTTTCTGCTTATGGGTCTACTTTTTACTTTGACTACTGTCTTAAAATCTCAATCCTATGTTTGGCCTCTTTTTTGAGGGACATAATTTTGTGTATTTAATGTCTTTGGTTGCTATAATTAATCTCTGTTATCTATAAATTAATATGATAAAGAGAATCAAGTTGGATGAATCATAGAAGTAGAATACATAGAAAAGAAAATATGGTTAGAGAATTTAGATTAGGTGTGTTTAAATATTCAATTTGTAGACATGACACTATTTTATTGTTTCTTCTTTGAAATTTTCCTTAAATTCAATATTGTTTAGTTCTTGAGACATGCTATTTTTTTTCCATTTAGTATTAGAATTATTTTGTGGGAAAAACTTTAAAAACATTTCAGAATTGTTTTCATTGAATATTCTGAATATGGATAGTAATTCACAAGAAAGCACAAAGATATAAAACTATAGAAGATATAAAATATTTAAATTTTTGTAGAAGTCATACTAATATGTTTAGCATGCTTAGTAAATTAGGGAAAGTATTATTTTTTAGTATGAAATATAAAAGCACATAATTACTTAAGAATTTAGGTGTTTCTTCATTGAACACCAGGGGGCATCTTGTACCTTATTGCTACTGATAGAGCTGCTTTTCTTATATTTAAATGTATTTAATATGTGCTTGTCTCCTACTTTATGTTCCAGTATACCATGTCTTGCTCAGAATTTGGAATAACTACTTGGAGTAGTTATGTGTGTTGTCATACAATATGTGGGGATACACAGAGTTTTTCTTTTTGCTTTTTTTTTTAAATAAGCAGCTAGCATATCTTCATTTTGCTATTTAGTAACAATAAAAAGTGATAAAAGAATGAATCTTGGGATAAGTGTACAAATGTATGTAAATTTACTGTGCTTTGGGAATATGAATATACTTTTTGAAAATTCCTCAGTTATCTACACGTAAGTGCATAAAACCAAAAGGCCTCTCTCTCATTGTTAGTTGCTCTGGGCTTTCTTAGCATATATAAGAAAAGAATCTCTCCAAAGAGGTTATCCTTCTTGTCCAAATTTCCTCGTGTTATCATAGAAGGTAATATTGTAGGGTAAAACCACCCAATCATCCTAAAGTAAAAAGAATATTGAACAACTGATTCAATCTTCCTTAATTTCTTCTGGTTGTTTGGGGTAAAAAAATGAGAACTCTAACCTGCAGGGCATAAATAGGTAGTGTGAATGTGCGAAGCAAGTCATGAACAGTCAGTAAGACTGCTCAGGCTCTTAGGAACAGCATAAGATAAGCCTTCCCTAAAAGGTGTTAATATTCAGGTAAAAAAATAAAAACATTGTGCTGTCTCCCAAACTGACTGTGAGCTGCATATGACCTATGGACTACTATTGATCTTTAATAGCTTCTAAAGAGGAAATTCAAGTTCAAAGTCTAAGTAGAGCCTTGATTAAATTATTTTGTCCTTGGATATACTTTAAAGAACACCTCTCATTATTAATTTCTGTATTATGTTTTAGGGGGAAATAAAGTCATTTCTCGTTAGCTAGTATAATACACTCCCTTTTTGTGAAGGAAAATTGGTATGATGAACTCAGGGGAAACGCACTGTTTACGTCTAGAGAACATGAAAGAGGATCATGTGAAAGAGAGAGGAGGAGCAATGATACATTTAAAGACTTAAAAGGACCTCATCTTTAAGTCTCTCCTCCTTTGATTTGTCAACTTTGATATCTTAATTTATTTCCTCACATTATTAGTATAATAAAGTGACAAAATTTCAATCTCTAGTTACAAGTTTTACTGAGAAAATAGTCCTCTTGAATATTGATAAACGTTGTTTCAATTTAAAGTTATTGCTGTAATAAAACAGTATTCTCTAACTGATAAAGTTATATTTCTTATACCTTAGTTCTATGTTTGCTAGTTTACAGTTTCACTACCTTTTCTGAAAACCATATTTATTGCTGAATTTTGGTAGATTAACACGAGCTTAGGTGATTAAATACTTAGCTTGAATTCTAATCTTTTTGTTCAGGTAATGAAATGAGTTAGTGTGGTGAATATTAAACTCTTAAATGGTCAAGAATATAAAACTAGTAAAAAGAAAGATCAGTATTTGGATATGTTGAAAAATACCTGGATTGCTTCTTTGAGAGGGAGAGGTATTAGATGCTATTGATGGATTGAAGACATCAAATACTGTCTTTTTAACATGTATTTGGAGAAAACACTAGCTTTCTAGTTGAAATTTGGTTCATTTTAACAATAATATTGAGCATTCAAAGAATTGCCATTCTTCTTCTAAGATGTGCTATAGTTTAATACTAGCTTTTGTAGGGGTTGAGGAAGGAAGATGTCCTGAGCACATTACTATGCTAAATGCATACATTCATTGTAAGGTGTATTACATTTACAAAAGGTTAATGGGGAGAGGGCAAGTGCAGAATCGAGGGCATGTGGTGTTTTATAAAGGTGAGAGATCACTTTGATTTGCTCAAAAGTCAGAGGTTTGGGAGAATTGGGTTAATATGAGTACTAGAAGGCCGGGTGCGGTGGCTCACACCTGTAATCCTATCACTCTGGGAGGCCGAGGTGGGAAGATTGCATGAGCTTAGGAGTTCAAGACCAGCCTGAGCAAGAGCGAGCCCCTGTTTCTATATTAAAAAAAAAAAAAAAATGAGTACTAGAGAACTTTCTAGAACACCATTCACCTGTACTGTAATTAATTGCCATCAGTGATTTCTTGAACTACTCTGGAAAGATTTTAAAGCAGAAAACCTTCTTACTCCTATTTCCCCATATCACAGGTTATAGGAGATGCAAATAGCTTATAGGAGATACAAACTCCTCAAGAGGCCATAGAGGCCAGGAAGGTAATTTAAATGAATGAAATGGACTAAATATAACACCCTGGGAGCCAGAGCTTCTCTTAAAGGGGGGATGGCTGTGAAAATTGTGATCTTGATAGTCCCATGTTTTTAAATTTTTTGAAAGTCACTGGACTTCTAGATTTTCATATAGTATTTACCTTTTTTTTTAATACATTGGCATCCAAATTTTACAAAAGCATTTCTGTAGGTTAGTTTGATTTATGGACCACCCATTTTTCACTAGACATTATATATGGAAGGAGAGTGGGTTGTTGATCACTCATTGCAAAATTAAAATAGTTTGCCTCCAGTGCAGATCCTTTAATAGGAATCAGATTGTTTGGAGGAGAAGTGCAGCATATACATAGCACATTAAGTGCCTTAGCCAGTGATGTAAGGACTTTTTTCCATATGAACTTGTTATACTAGTTTTAGGTGTTAAACTGGCAAATAAATTGACTTCATTTAAAAGAAATGTGTATCCCAACTTCCACAAGGAATTTGAAGTGGTTTATATATAGGAGAAATGCATATAATAAAATGATAAATATATACAAAATCAGAACTAGGGACAACACCAGAGTAGAATATGAGGACAAGGCCATGAGAAGAGATGAGTAATGAGTTGTGAGTTCGGGAAAGCTGATAATAGCATGTCGGTAGGCTACTCCTCAGGGCCTATACCAATATTTTTCTTTTTTCTTTCTTTTTTTTATTTCAGAATATTATGGGGGTAAAAACGTGTTGGTCACATAAATGGCCTTTGCACCATCTGAGTCAAAGCTACAAGCATGCCCATCCCCCAGACAGTGTGCACTGTACCTATTAGGTGTGAATTTATCTATCCTCTCCTCCCCTCTCCCATACCTGATCACCGATGAATGTTACTTCCATATGTGCACATAAGTGCTGATTGATTAGTATACCAATATTTTTCAAATGTGACCCTGAACCAACTGTATCTGAAACATCTGGAGTGCTTATTATTATTATTATTAATTACTGCAGATTTTGTTAGCACTAACTATGAAGCATTCTTGATCCCTGACAGATATTTTTTTCCCTAATTGGTTGTTAATGCTGAACCTAGAAGGAATTTGAAAAAGAACTTAAAAGTAAATTTTAGTAATCTTGGGGCCTTGAGTACTCATATGAAAATGTTCAGAAGAAATGAAAATGAAAGTTTTATTCTTTAACAATACTTGGGTGTTCTTGAACTGAATAGCTGGAACTGGAATAAATACAAGGGAAATTCTCTTTGGCACTTCTGTAGAAATTCTAGAATACTGCTTGATACTACAGAAAATGTCTAAATTTTTCACAGTGAAGAGATGATTATAAACAAATGAAAGCAATCACTATGAATGGAACAATAGTTTCAGATAGGCTGAAGTTATTTAGGATGCATTTTAGAGAACACATTTTGTAAATTGTTGGTATAGCTACTAGTTGTATCTGCCATAGAATATTAACACATTAACTGCCATGTGAGTTGTATTTAACTCACACTGGTTTTGAGCTCAGGGCCTGCAGTTGGTTCATGAAAATCTTACTTATTGATGTTCTTATTGTTATAGTTAATATTGACAATTTAGTTGCATATAACTCACGCACAGAAAACAATAAAAAATAACAATTTTTCATTAAATTAGGAAGGATTGTTTTGTTTTTGAAGTTTTTATTCTATTTTCGCAGTAAAACACCCTGGCCCCAAGACAAAATTTTTTTTTTCTAGCGTGGCAGTCAATGTGTTAACTTGATTCCTCCTAATAAGTATTGTTGTCAGGGTAGCATCTTGCATTTAAACTTTAACCTCTAGTTATAGGAAATATACATAGAAGAATGATGATTGTTTTCATAGATCAGGGTTAAGAATGATGTATAAAATTTTTTGTATCTTTTTTTCCAGAAAAGGGTCAGATGTACTTTTTCCTTCTGTAGGTACTGTTTGCTCCTGCAATTATTAAAGACAGCTTTTCTGCTTTTTAGAAATAGAAATTACTTTTAGAAGATGCTTTACTTTCAAAGTGAAAATGCTTTAATTTTCTGTATTTCTTGTTGATCTTAAATGGCAGTTTCTGGTTCTTGAAATCAGATGCAAATGAGGAATGAAAAGTATGAAGAAGGTACTGGTGAATTTGGGAAGTAAGTGCCAAGAGTTATTCATTTGCTTAGCTACAGGTATTGGTTCTCTATGTCCACATTATAAATTTAATTTTCTAGAATGAGTTGTTTGTACTTTACCAATATGCTGCCATCTGTCATAGGGTTTAATGAGTGAAAATTTTAAATATGTTAAGGGACATCTGTAGTGTTTTGTGTATTTTTTTTTTTTTGGTCTTTTTTTTTGTTTGTTTCTTGTCTATAGAGACAGGGTCTCACTGTGCTCAGACTGGTGTCGAACCCTGGAGCTGCAGCTATCCTCCTGCCTCGGCCTCCCAGAAAGCTAGGATTATACGCGTGAGCCACCGCACCCGCCCTACATCTGTAGTGTTTATGGCTTAAAGTTTCAGTTTCAGAGTTTATTTCTCATTACCACTTCACTCTGTTACCTGGTATAGAAAAGAAGGTTAAAACTTTAAGACAGAACCATTATTCTCTGTTAGGTAACACTAATCTTATGTTTCATTTTTATTATATTTTTATGCTTCTTTACTTCAAAAAGGAATAGAGCAGAGAGTGCAAACTGGTATCTCATACGGTATTTTTTAAAACATATTTAAATTTGTTGCCACTATTTAAAAATCTTGAGAGTTGAATAAAAATATTGACTTTTCACCTTTGAAACTATGGAACATCTGGCCTTATGGGGCCCATGTGCTTGCATGACAACAATCAATTGCACCTTTTAGGTGGGCTTTCCAGGTCTTAAACCTGACCTGTATCTCTCATTTATTTTTCCTGCCTGCTTCTCTAGTCATTTCAGTTTGCTTGGAATATAGACAAAAGCATGATTGTTGGAAATCTAAAAGTGAGTTGATTTTTCCTTTCTTTGTCATATATCAAAATTCTTTGGCTATAAATTTAAGCTAAAGTAGTGTGTAACTTTTTTTTAAGTTTTATTATGAAAATAGCCAAAGACTTGCTGTATGCCTCATTTCCATTGGGTATTATCAAACTGGGAAATTGTCACCAAAAATTTTCCTCCCTCAAAATAGCCACTCACTTCCATTTTCATTGTGAATCACCCGTTGTCCTTTCCATTCTTAAATTTTGAAATTCACATTGCACTAGGATGACTATATTTCATATTATAACAATAAACCAATGTTCCTGGAGCTCCTTGTTTTGTAAGAGGTTTTGCTTATCGGTTACCACCTAACACATCATCCCCAAAACTTTGTGGATTATAACAGACAATAATTATTCATTGTTTCTCATTGTTCCTGTAGGTTAGGAATTTGGGGAGAAAGCTGACCTGGCCATTACTAATTCAGGGTTGCAGTCAGATTATGGCTGGAGGTGAAACAACAGGGGTCTAGAATAGCTGAGGGCTGACCAGGAATCTTTTTTTTTCTTATAGTCTCAGGACTTCTCCATATAATATGGTCTTTTTACCTGGGCTAGTTTGGGGCATGGTGGCTTTAGTTAAGTCTTAACTTAACCAGCACATCAGAGCTACCAAGCGAGTTCTAGCAAGCAAGAAAACTGAATCTCCTTTTTATAACTTAGCCTAGGAATTCACTTGGTATCACTTTCATCATCACTAATGATCCAAACAGTCACAAAAGTCTGGATAGTTATTAAGGAAAGTGGACATGGACTGTACTTTTCAGTGGAAGGAGTGTCAGAGTCACATTGCAAGAAGAGCTTGCGAGATGGGGGACATTGTTGTGACCGTCTTTGAGAATACATTTTGCTATAGGAGGTCATAATATCTTTGCTCTTATTCCTGTTTTCTTTTTTATTTGGATTTCATAAAAATCAGGCACGTTAAAACAGATTTCGTATATTATATACAAATGTCTTATACAATACTTTATTTCAGATATCTAGAGCTCTGTTACCTGGCAAACATATGTATCTGAAGCATAGATAATAAGAAGTCTCCAAACAACCAAGTTAGGAAGTAACACAACTAGGTTAGAATAGATGTTTTGTTACAAGTTTAGGAATTTGTACCAGGGTTGAAATCTTAACTCCATTGCCTGGCACCTGTGTTACCTTGGGCAAATTTGTAAAACTTTCTGAGCCTCAGTTTCCTTGTTTATAAAAAGTAGGATAATGATACCTCACAGTCTTGTCATGGTGATTAAGTGAAATAAAGCTTGGTCTGTTAGGAACTGTGTTTTATCTTTCCCCCTCATGATTATCCCAATCTGAAATAATACATATGCATTTCTAAGCCCTTTATCTGCAACCTTCCTTTATATCTCCCATTGATCACCGATAGTTTCCTAACATCCCTAGACTTCTTACTCTTTCCATCCCAAGATCTTTCTATTTCAGGCATACTCAAGAATGATAGGGATTGAGTTTTGTTTTTTGTTTGTTTGTTTGTTTTTAATCTTTCTTGATAGCCAGTTAGTGTTTTGCTTATTGGAAAGAATGAAAATTTAGATTCCCAGTTTAATTTAAACTTCAGCTATAAAATTAATGTTGATGTTTAGCAGACAAAGTATTTTGTTGAATATGTAATTTTGGCAATGTAAAAAGGCCAGTAATGTCAACTGTCAGCCCATCCAAGAGTGAGATCCTAAATATGAATTTTTTACAATTTCATTCTATTACTTCTATGCCGAAGTACTTTCAGTAAATATTACTAAATCTCACATGCTTTTGTACTGTGTTACTGACAGTTATATAAATGGAGTTGTAGTACTGTGTCTCACTCAAAATAATTTTTATTTATTATTGCGTCAGAAACTGAACAGTGTAGGAAACAATTTTTCTTCCTCCTTATTATTTTACTTTCTTAAATTGTTAGCACTCTGTCAGATATTTTATATTTCCATAAGTTTAGCTTTTTATTTTTCACAGGTAAATCCTTATAATGTGTTGAACTGTCAATTTGGTGAGCATTCTGCCTTATAGCTTATTTTAGTTTTAGTTTAATTTTTTAAAAACTGTATAGCAAAACCATTACCACATTACTTAGTGTGCTTTAAAAGAATTATTAGTACTATGTCCTTACTCCTAATTATTAGTATTATGGTTCCCGGGCCTGCAACACTCTTAGAGTTTTTACAGGAGAAATAAATGATTGATAAATAATATTTAATTTATTTTAACTGAAAGGCTGATGAACTGTTTATGTTTAAACTTGTTCTTAAAAGTATTTAAATGATGGATCTTAAAAACTTCTATTAAAGAAATTATTTTTCTTACTAAAATTTTATTTTGAGAATTATAGAAAATTAGGTTGCTTTAAATCACTTACTTCGTCATTACATGAGGTTTTGCATGACTGAAATACCTGTAATTACTGTGTCATTTTTGTCATAGTTGACTTAAGGTATAACTATAATAATCATCAGCTAAATTCTTGGTGAGCAGCTGTGTAAGACCAATTTAACAGCTGGGGTAACCCGGCTCAGACTGTAAGAGTTAAACTTAATCATGAGCCAAGTCATGTTATAGTCATTGAGGATTTCATACTGGGCATTTCTGAAATACTTACAAAATTCAGTCTGATAGCTGGATTTTTGTTTCATTTCAAATATTTTTTAAATGCTTAATGAAAGAATGAGGAAAAGTGTCATTTTAACATTAACAACTAAAGTTCTTAGGCACAAATACAAGAATAAAATCTAAAGCTTACTCATTAAAAATCAGATATTCTCTGTATGTCAATGTTTAGGCCACTATGATAGGTAGGAGAGAAAACACGTGCACACACACACACACACACACACACACACGCATTATAGTATAATATGGAATCAGAAAAATCCTGAGATTATTTTTCTTGAATTTCATCTTTTTAATCATGTTTTTAAAAACCATTATGCTTATACCTTTCTTACAATAAAAATGTTTTCTTCTTATTGTACAATACAAATGTATATTCACAACACAGGCATAGATGCCTATTTTTAGAAGGTATACACAAATGAAGCAATAAATTTTGTTTAGATATATTTTATAAACTATAGCTATACTAGTCACTAAACTATGATAAGGGAAGGCTTGCCAAATTGACTATCCAACATGTTGCAAGAAAGGCTGTATACTTGATGCTATTAAAAGTGTGATATACACTACGAGGGGCTCATTCTCAATCATCTGGTCCAGACTCCCCATTGTAGAAATGTAAAATCTGAGACAAGTTAAGAGACTTGCCTTAGGTTACCAGTTAGTCGTGGAGCTATATTCTTTGTATACTGGTGAGTTTACTTGGAGTATCAACTCCAGGTAATTGAACTGAAAGTTGGCTGAGACAACAGTTTAGTGAAAGAATAATTTAGTTATAGATAAATTAATAGTTAGGTTTTTTGAATCTTGGAATTTCTGGTGTACCATGGAGTGGTTTTGTCATGTTTAAATTTATCATTTATTAGGACTTCTCTTGGTCGGATTTCTATATTTTCCTTTTTATAGATTGTTTCCAGCTAGTTATTTGGAAATAACTAGAATTTGAAACAGCCTAAATGTCTAGCAGTCAGACCTTGATTATATAAATCAAAGCAGCTATAGTATTTTAAATAACCTAGTATTCTAACATTTTTATTTTGAAAATGCTACATATACATCTGTGTACATATACATGTGCATGCACATGCAGTGCTTTTATTTTGTAAATGTCCAATTACCAGATCACATTTTTATAACACTTGTACATATTGTATGTGCTGTCTCAGAACCCAAGCCAATTTCTCTTAAATAGTTAGGGGCTTTCCTTGGTGCCCAGATAAAATTAGCAGGGAAGTATAATAACATGTGATTGGTTAAATGTTTACATGAATATAATGTCTCAAATACATTATAATTGGAAGTTGTAATCTTTCTTAGTTCTTTGTGCATGTAAACATCTTTCATAACATTTTTTGGAATCATTTTAAGTATGATTTTAATTTTATAAGGCATTTTTATTCATTTGACTCATGCCTTTTATGAATACTAAAACTTTAAAAGGTATGCCATATATTTGAATTTTTTTCATGCTAAATCTAATATTTATGTTTTTACATTTAAAGTAATGGTATAAGTTTGCTGAATTTTTAAAACAGTTATTACTAACACAAGCTTGATAGTTCTTTTATCATTAAGCAGAAAACAAATTTCTTGAGTTATTACTATTTTCCTCTGTGTTTAAGTTGTTTTATCTTTGTACATGAATTGCTTTTCATACATGAGTTGCTTGGTGTGGAAACACTCTAGTATCTAAGGTGTTAGGAATGACTGAGAACTGATTAGTACAGAAAATAATCTGTCTTACTCTATGTCCATAAATAAATGAATATGCTTGATAATACCATATTTTCTGATCAGAAAGATATTGATTCTGATTTATTTCACTTTAACAGTGGTATAATTTTAGCATCTGGAATTTTCTGTTTCTACGAAAGAGTAAGTCGTTTGTTGCTTACATTCATAGAAGCAGTGATTAATATTGAATTTAAATGGCATATTTTGATGCTCTCTCTGTCACAGATTTTGAGGTGAGACTTTGGAAATTCTTGGTATAAAATCATTAGAGCTTATATCTTCCAAGTGATTTGTTTTAGCTGATTCAGAAATAATTTATGAAAAATGAAAAATCTTTGTGCTGCTCATATGCTGTGGCTTTTAGTCAAGAGCAGTTAAATCCTATCTTTTTGTGTAATAGTGAATGAAAGAAAAGATGGAAATCTAGATGGCTGTAATGGTATTTTTCCTTGTTACAAGAGAATTGAAGTGCTTGGAACTGTAATGTATTTTACAAATAACATATTGGTGATATTTTGTTACATGTAATATTTATATACAGTCATTTTTCCAAGTGCAAACTTTTAGAAGAAAGAAATTGGGAAGTGATACGTGGGCAAAATAGATTACCTTGTTTTAGAGGCCTTCTCTTTACCACAAGTTCTGTAATGTTGAGCTCTTTTTGGATAGTCAGTGATAATCTGGAATCTTAAAATGCTAAGACACTATGGCTAAGATAGTACAGCTTCATTTTTAGGTGAAAACTTTGACAGAATTTTAGAAATCTTTCTGAAACTTATAGATATTATATTTTAAAATATTCTACTCCAAAGTCTTTGTAGAGGGATTTTAGAATCTCTACTTGCTTTCCTAGCCATTTAAAAAATAGAAATGTAATCTCCAAAGCTCTATGTGACTTTTGATCCCAATAATAGTTGTAATAGGTGATCATAATGGCAGCTTAACAGTATTGAGCTCTTACTAGATGTGAGGCAATATTTTATGTACTTAAGATTCACTCCTTTAATCCTCACAACAGTCCTGTGAGGTAGTTACTGCATAGGTGAAACTGAGGCAAAAAGGGATTAATTTGAGGTCATACCTGGTAGAGCCAGGATTTGAACTAAGGCAATTTGTCTCTGGAATCCATGCTGCCTACTATGTTACACTGCCTTAATATTTCTGGTGTCCTCTTAAAAAACAGCCTGTTTTTAAGTCTCAGTTTTGAAAGTGATAGTTATAATTAAGAGTATCTTAAATGTTTCTAAAAGTAGAATTGAGACTCAGACTTTATCTTTTCTTGAACACATGGAATTAGCTGCATTTTAAAGTCTTAACAATTGAGGTTCTTGTATACATTGTCTATGATTTCCTTCATTGATTAGGGTTTTCTGTGTTTGAAGTTTTGGTGTTTTAAATGTTTCTTTGCTTATTGAGAATATTGCTTTAGAAGTACTGTTACTTGAATCCTCCAAAAAATGTGAAACTTGTAGTACACACATACATTTAGAAATTAGTACTCACTTTGCTCAATCACCAATAATGTCTCCTTTTTATAAAACTGTATTGTTACAGACACACAATTCAACTTAGTAGTTTGCTGAAATTGCAATGCTCCGTACTATCCAGTTGAGGGCAGCTATTTACTGATTTAAAAAGTGTTGAATTAGAATGTCACCACTTTGTGCTTACCAAAACTTAGTATTTAGTGTAAATCACATTTGATACACAAACAGCCTTAATTTTCACTTCTGTTTTGTTTCTATTATTATTGTAAGTAATTTCTTGAAAATGTAAAGTCTAATTTTACATAGTAATTTTTGCTCTCTTAGAAACTGGAGAATGAGGACTGTTGATTTTAATTTTAATTTTCCCACCCCAAGTTCTTTTCAAGTCCAAATCTTTTTTTTTCTCTTTAGGATTAGACTCCAAAATTAGAGATCTTCCTTATTTTTAAAGTATCTGCACGTAAATACATGTGACTTTCAGACAATGGAAGACAATATTATTCAATGCTAAATCAAAATGAGTTATCAAGCCATGAAAAGACATGGAGGAAACTTAAATACATATTACTAAGTGAAAGAAGCCAATCTGAAAAGGCTACATATTGTACGATTCCAACTATATGACATTCTGTAAAAGACAAAACTATAGAGACAATAAAAACATCAGTGGTTGTGAGGGGTTAGGAGAAGAGATGGATGAATAGGCAGAACACAGAGGATTTTAAGGAAGTGAAACTATTCTGTGCAATACTACATTGATGTCATTGCACATTTGTCCAAACCCGTAGCATGTACAACACCAAGAGTGAGACCTAATGGAAACTATGGATTCTGGGTGATGATACGACAATGTAGGTTCATTGATTGTTAACAAATGTACCACTCTGGTAGGGGATGTTGATAGTGGGGGAAGCTGTATATGTGTGGGGACAGGGGACATATTAGAGTTTTTTTGGTGATGATGGTTCTATTGTGTTTTTTTACTTTTTTGTTTAAAAAATGTTTTTATTGTGATTGAATATCCATAACATAAAATATAATACTTTATGTTCAAGTGTACAATTCAGTGGTATTAAGTATATTCACAGTCTTGTGCAACCATCACCACTATCTATCTTCAGAACTTTCTCATTTTCTCCAGCTCAAACTCTATGTCAGTTAAACACTAACTCTCATTTCCCCTTCTTTCTGCCCCTGGCAACCAACATTTTACTTTCTATCTCTATGAATTTAACTCCTCTAAGTACCTTATATAAGTGAAATCAACAATATTCATACTTTTTTGACTGACTTATTTCACTTAGCATATCTTCAAGGTTCATCCATGTTACAGCATGTGTCAGAATTTCCTCCTTTTTATTTTTATTTTTTTGATGTCTATAAATATATATTTTAAAAGTAAATCTGGATTGGACTCTCATAATAGATTTTGCCTGCAGGAAAGGTTCTATAAAAGGAATTTCTTCTGTATAATTAAGGATTATTTCCATAATGAGGGATAGCAATTAACCATTAAATAATTTGCCTGTAATCTTCATATAGATTCCATCATGAACATTAAAACATCCTGCTTACATTCTTGAGGGTTCGTTACTTTAGGATTTTAAGCAGGTATGGTTTATAGAAGTACCGTTTCCCCTGAGGATTCTTAACTATGACTTGGGAGCTGGGTCAGTTTAAGCTCTACAGTGCCACTGGAGAGTCTATGACTCTGTTGTTGTTTTTTTTTTAAACTTAACACCACCATTCTGAAGTTCATCATTTTAGTGGCTGACCTGCGTGATTATTTTTTTCTTCCTTTTTAAAGTCTGAATAATGTTCCATTGTTTGTATATATCACATTTTATTTATCCATTCATTCATTGATGGGGACTTGAGTTGCTTCCACCTTTTGGCTATTGTGAATAATGCCGCTATGAACACGGATGTGCAGATATCTGTTGAGTCCTTGCTTTTAATTCTTTTAGGTATATACCCAGAAGGGGAAATGCTAGATCATATGCTAATTTTATGTCTAATTTTTTGAAGAACCACCATGCAGTTTTCCACAGCAGCTACATCCATTTTATATTCCCACCAGTAATTCCAATTTCCCTACATCCTGGCTAGCACTTATTATTTTCTGTTTTTTGTTTTAGTTTTTTTTCTTTTTTAAATAGCCATCTAAATAGATGTGAAGTGGTAGCTCATTGTGGTTTTGATTGGCATTTCCCTAATTAGTGATTTTAAGCATTTTTTTCATGTGCTTATTGGCCATTTGTATATCTTTGGAAAATTTTTTTGGAGAAATTTACTTTTGTATAACTAAATATCTCATCTCTGCCAATTATTTTGCATTTTAAACTACATTTTAAATTGTAGTATAGGAAAAGGGTCTACTTGAAGAGTGTAGCATCAGGTTAGGACTGGGAATATTTCTTGTGTATGGACTGCTTTCCCAACAGCCCACTTTGATATTTAGCAAGGCAGATCCAAAGTCAAAAAAGAAATCTGGCATTCTGGCATTCTTCTTTCAAATTTTCCTCCATCACATTCTAACTTCTCATTCTAAAGCCCCATTAAAGCTGTTGGAAGGAGAGATAAGTGAGATGACTAACTATTGGGAGCAGAAAATAGAAGGAAAACATAGAACCAACTAGTTTATTGATCATCATGAATGGATAGTTCACATTTATTATCTACTCTGTATTAGAGCTGCTATCTATTAATTCTCATATTGAGCTTTTCCCCCCCTCATAATAGCATAGTTCATGGGCTTGAATATGGGATGAGTATAAAGATTAATACTTGTATAAGTGACTAATTTAGGAAAGTATTTGAGATAATGCTGGAAAGATTAGTTTGGGACCACTTTGAGAAGAATCTTCATCTCCAAGCTGTATCGTAGGCATTGGGGAGCCATTGAAGGTTCTTGAGGAGTAGATTGTATACCACATTATTTCTCTGTGTTTTAGGAAGATTTATCTGACAATGGTATGTTGGAGAAATAAGACACTAGCGATTTGCAGTGGATTGGCCAGTTATTATCCATTTTACTATAATTACTTCCCATCGTAGGTTATTTTATAAGTAAGTACTCTTTAACCAGTCACATGACTGTTACACTTTCAAGTAGAATCAATGAGTTTTCCAGAATTAAAGAAATTGAACTGAAATAGACAACAGAAATTCTAGTAGGAAGATTAATCTGAAGTGTATATTAATAGCTACAGAGAACTAGAGTGTACAGTATTTAATGTCTTAGTATGAAATAAAGAATGGTATGTATGGAAAAGGGGAAGACACACTTAGGATGAACACTTGAAAAAAGTGCTCATTCTAATATATCTAAGGTAGAACAAACATATGTTTTGTATATTTCTTTAGCATGCACAAACACTGCACTTAAATTTCAAAAAAAGCATTCCTAAAATATTAATGCTGATGTTTGGATAAAGAAGACTTAATATTCAAGAGAAGATACAATGTTTGCATGTTTTTTTTTTATTTTTGTAAAGAAAAATTTACTTTCACTTTCTAGGGAACACCTAGGTTAATAGTTAGAGAAATATTATAAGGGACCCTACAGCACAATCCCGCTTCAGTTGTATTCACATTACTGACTTTGTATGAGAGGTTCACCAGCTGTTTGACTGGCAGGAGCAGGAGCTTTCACTTCAGTAGTTTATAATTCCTGGCTATTCTAGGATAGTTTGCACTTCACCAAGCCTCAGACAGGTCAGGACATTTGGTAGGAGAAGGTTGAAAGACAAAAGCAGCAGGCCTTGGGTTCTCAGCCTTTTAAAAACTATTATTAAATATATATTTTTTAATTTGGTGGTTAGAGCTTTTAGTAATGTGCCTGTATTACATGTAGAGAGTATTCATTAACCAGGAGGAGTTTTAAAATGTCAAAACCGGGAAAAACTACTCTAAACCATGGCTTGGTTCCTGTTGATCTTAAAAGTACAAAAGAACCTCTACCACATCAAACTGTGATGAAGATATTTAGCATTAGCATCATTGCCCAAGGCCTCCCCTTTTGTCGAAGACGGGTAAGTCTCACACATTTGAAAAATATGAGTGTTTATTTAAATGAAGTAGTTCTGCCTCCTTTAGTGAAAAAAGGCTTCAAATTTTAATTGATATTTATAACTAAAACTATCAGTGCATTGTGTATCAGTGAACCCTTATATAAGTGATAGTTTTATAATATAATATAAATCTTAGAGAGCAGTTACCCAATCTACCTCTCATTTGTTTTTCATGAGATGAGAATCCTGCAAATTTATTTAAAATTGGTAAATGTAAAAAGGTATGTTTTGAAATATACTGGCAAATGTTAAACGCCCAAATTTTTAGTTTTTATTTTGCATGGAAAGCAAAAAGCTGTTGTATTCTCTTGATGAATGGGAAGTATAGCATTTAGTTCTATTAAATAGTATTCCAAGTTCTTAGGTTTGTTTGGCCCTTTAAGCTGTATTTTTAAATTGCTATTTCTTGAATTCAAACTTAATAAAGATATTACTTTTTGTTACTATATCAAATAAAAATAGCATGCTATCGTAACTGTGTGGCAGTTACGATATAGTTTATATATAGACAATTTGAACTAACAAACATTTTGTAGAACTTGTGCTAATGTATAATCAAGTTATGATCTATTGGATGTTTTTCAGGGTAACATTCTCCTCTCCCTCACCAAGATTTGACCCTGTAAATATTAGCAATTTGTTGTATTTTCTGAGTCAGTTGGTATTGCCATTTTGAATTATTTACGAGAGTGATACATTTTTAGATCTAATATATGTTTATGATCCTTGGCTGGGAAAAACCACAAAAAAACAAAAAACCTTGTCTCTTTGGGATCAAATGAGTGTTTGTGTATATCAGTGCTATTAGGGTTCCATCTTTTTGTATGTTTTTTAAAGTTTTATTTTGTTTTTAATTGATATATAATACTTGTATTTTTTAACTAAAAGGAAAATATTATATTAAACAAATATGATAATTCATAATACCAGAAAAATAATTTTCCTCTTTAGTAAAGAGAATCTTCTGTTTGCTGAGGACTTAACCTTTGTGAAGATACATTTTCTAATTAGCTTAGTTCCTTTTGAGTAGTTTCCACTTCTACTCCAAACCAGTGACAGCCATGTTGGAAAACTTTTGAGTGAGGTTAAAATGTAATACAATGTAAACATTGAAAATAGAATACAAATATCCCCATCACCCTCTTGTTTCTTTTTCTTCTTTACTGTGTTTTCAGAAAGTGTTTCTTTCATTTTGTCTTCTTTCACCTTGTCAGTTTTACAGCTTCTGCTGAATGAGGTCACTGCTCTGTTTTAAGCATTTTACACAGAGGCCTCTAATAGCTTTAAAGTCATTAATAAACTAACTTATTATTTTAATACTTCTGTAAAAGAAAATACCAATGCAAATAAATTTAAAAATTGAGAAAAAGAAATGTGGAGCTTTTTTTAAGAAAAATTAAAAGGTTAAGATATTAAAAATTAAGATAATTTTTTTTTTGTTGTTGAATGTTTCTAATAAACTTAAGTACAATATATTGGGGATTACTTCATTATGTCATAGTATATGTTTCCTACCTTTGTCTCTTACATGGACATTAAGTTTAAAAGGCATAGGAGAAGTTTCTATAAGAAAAATTAATAGAGAACTTAAAAGGTTTTCCCTGAGGGCTTCCTAGGGTCACTATTCAGTTTGATTTTTCTAGATTAGTTTGTTGTGTTAAATTACAGCCTTGGAGTTATAACAGAATGAAATATGAAAAATAAAATTCATACTAGAAAAATTTTAGAAGATATTTAAGAAACAAAAAGAACACATTCAGTTTTAGCCTGCTTGCCAATAACTTATTATTGCATAACTCATTGACTCTGACGACTAGAAATATTAGAGGGATTGTGAAATTATATCTTTTCCCCCTCCTTTTTGCAGTTGGTTAATTTAGGTGTCTTTAAATTGATTTACATTCTCTTTGTAATTTAGTTTACTAGCTCTCTCTTGTTGGTAAAATTTATGATAAACATTTTTAAAATGTATTTTTCTTTATTAAAATTTTTATAACTTTTGATATGATATACAGTTAATAATACTAAATTTTCTACCTGTCATCTTGTGTAGCTTTTACATTTAATACTTTTAGTTTCTTTCGAACAGATTGCTGTATACCTTGATGACAAAGTAGCAAAGCAGATAGCCTACTGTATTTTGCAGGCCATTTTTTTCTTCCAAGTAGTAAGCTGAATGTAATGTATAGTTATTGCTGAAAAAACTATATGCAGTCTTGATCTATTAAAATTGGAAAAACATGATACTGTCCCTCCATTTATAGATGCGGAATCAAGTTAATGTTTGCATGATTGGTTAATGTTTTACACAAAATAAGAGCTTGAAAATAGTGAAAAATTCTTTAATATAGTAGCATAACATAGTTTCAATTTGTATCTCTTCAGATGTTTTCAGGAAATTTATTTATGTTACTATTAAGTATAATATTAGTACTGATGGTTAATTTATTATATAAATTATTCAGGTCTCTCATCTGAGATACTATTTAAGCATTGGATTTAATACTAACAACAGTGAATAGATAGCAATCTAGCTATTAGTTGCCTTTAAATGAAAATGTTTTTAGTGGTAAGGTCCTGATAATTTGTTTATATTTGCTCACTTTCCTGATCGTAAATATTAGCTAGAATACTTGTTAAAAGTTAAGTTCTGCAGGTAATTCTTAGCAGCAGGAAAATTTGGGAATATAACTTTTAACTATTAAAAAATCCCAAAAAACTGTCCTTTTGGGGAAGAGAAATTTTATAAGAAAAAGTTATTTAACCTATAAGATAACTGGTAAATTATTTTATTTTTCTTTTGAAATAGTAATGCCTAATTATGGTTATACCAGATAAACCCTAAGATATGTAATTTTTCCATATTTTAAACATATCTGAAATAAAAATACATTTTAATGGAACTTCATAGCTTACCTGGGCAGCATTTTTTTCTTTTTTAGTGATAAGAGAAAGGACAATGCATCCTTCATTTAATAATAGTATGTTGAAAGAAAATACACTTTTAATGTTTAAACCTCATTTCTTAGCTCATTTTTTGTGTATTTGGGTCACTTTTATGCATTTACAGTATTCTCTTAAAGTTACTCTTCAACTTAACTAATTTGGTAAAAATTTCCAAATGACATGAAATTGTTGGTTTACATAGGACTTTAAAAAAGATATCTGGTGACTACGCTGATTTATAGATATTGTTTTTAGAGTGCCTCATATATTCTTTAGTTTATGTAGCATAGGCATCAGCAACACAGAAGACTAAGAATGTGGGGTAGGGCTTTCGTGGGAAGAGTGGGGTGCAGATGTGGGTCAAGGACTTGTGCATCTGAAACCCAGGAACTTAAGCAGAAGTGAACCATATAACTGAGATTTCTGGTAGCTGAAAACAATTTCATAGTGATTATATTCTATATCAAGTTCTATTCCAAATGCCATATTTAAAATTATTTTTCGTTAAAATGAAAATAGAAATAAAATTAAAATAGAATATTTGCGTATCATTTGAGGAAGTGTTAATATTACATCTTGTATATTGTCCTCATTGGGTGATATCTCAAATCAGGGGTCCACAAACTTTTTCTGCAAAGGGCCAGTAGATTTTTTAGGCTTTGTTTTTTAGGCTTAGTTAGTCTCTGTTGCAACTAGTCAGCTTTACCTTTGTAGCATGAAAGCAGCCATAGACAATATTTAAACAAATGGGCACGACTATTTTTTTAACAAAATGTTATTTACAAAAACAGTGAAAAATAGGTTTTTACTATTATAACAGTATAAACATAATTTTTTCTTTTGCATTTTTGGCTTATATATAAATTTCAGCTTATAGTAAGTTTTTAGAATAGGATTACTGGAACTTTAAGCCATTCATTTCTTTTAAAATCCTCATCTTCTCAAATTCTTTTGTAGTTATATGAAGAAGAATTCTATTTTTGTGTATCTAATCACTAGCATTTTAACATACTGCTTTTTATTATTTCTCTTCTAAATGTATAGTTATTAGGATAATAATACTATCAATGATTGCTGTCATTTAAAAAGAACCTACTATGTATTCTAGGCACTGTTCCAGCTATTTTTTATATTTTCACTCATTTAATCTTTAAGTGGTTTATTTGTTAGTTAACCACTGTAAGTTAAGTATTCTTTCCATTTAGTAGATGAGAAAACTAAGGCCCAAACAAATTAGTTCTCCCAATTTTCTTGGTAAATAGTAAATCTGGTATTTAGTCTCAGGACTCGTAATGCTGAAGGTACTAGCCCTTCTTTCTACTATGTGTTGTGACCTATATACACTTTTTTCTTGTGAACTTAATACTTTTCAACTACTATTATATTAATATTTTGGAGGGTAAGCCTGGGAGCTTATCAGTGTTAGACACTGTTTCTATGAGAACATACACTCAAAGTTTCAAACAATTGACCTGCAAATAATTTCTTGTAGCACAGTCCATTTATAAATATGTAAATTCTTGTGTAATCTCTTTTAAGATTTTTTTTTTTTTTATTATTCCAGG